>NC_058083.1:275018127-275323406 GCF_014858855.1 Bufo gargarizans
GAAAAGAGACCAGAATGCCGCTTAATCCTGATAGGGGATTTTAATGCGGTCATTGATCCTAATAAAGACAGATTTTCACTTGATGTGGAAAAGGTAACTCCCCGCTGCCTCAATTCTGCTCTGAGGTGGGAGTGGTGGATATATGGGAACATCTTGGTGGAGGAAAGAGAGTATACTCCTGTGTCAGTAGGGGGGGCAGAGCAATGTCTAGGATCGATCTAGCATTTACTAATGAGAGCAATCTGAGTAATATCTGTAAGATGCGATACGGAGTAAGAACAGTTTCGGACCATTCACCCCTACTGGTTGAGGTTCGCAGCGGGAAGAATAAGGATACTAGGGGGCTAGGATTTAAGCTAAATCCATACTGGCTCACTATTCTGGACAATCTGCAGACGATTAAACTACTAATATCCTCCTTTTGGGAGGTTAACCTTCCCTCTGCTAATATCAACATAGTATGGGATGCCTTGAAAGCATATTTGAGGGGGGTCTTTATAAGTGAGATTGCCGCAGTAAAGAGAACATTTAGAAAGAAAGAGGAGGAACTGGGTAAGATCGCTGCACTCACAGCTGAGCGATACGCTAGCCATCCCACTGAGCACAATAGGCAAGAGATGCAGAAGGCTAGTTGCTCCTTGGAGAAATATGTAACAGAGAAAGCAAATCACAGGGTATTCTTCAAGGGGCTCAATTATTTCATCGAGTCTGGACGTCCGGGCAAGCTTCTAGCTAGAATAATTTCGCAACAAGATAAGAAAAAACAATCTATCATCTCAATTCGTAATGTAGAGGGCGAAACCATAACAGACCCAGAGGGAATTGGGAATATTTTTCTACAATATTTTGCTCAGATATATAGATCTTCCCCTGGACTGTCATCTGAACTGGTGATGCGGTTCCTGGAGAAAATTCCACTTTCTACGTTAAATGAAACTCAAAAAGAATATCTGGAGGAGGAGCTCTCTCTTGCTGAGTTGCAGGAGGCCCTTGGTTCCGTCTCGGGGAACTCATCGCCAGGAACAGACGGCCTTCCATATGAGGTCTATCGCAAGCATAGTGAGGTGATCCTCCCCCAGCTGCTGGAGGTTTTTTCCCAAGCAGCACAGGGAGGGAGATTACCACACTCTATGATGGAGGCCCTTATTGTTCTAATTCTAAAAAAGGATAAAGATCCGGCCGAATTGAGCTCCTATAGACCAATCTCCCTATTAAACACAAACGCTAAGTTACTATCAAAAGTCCTTGCTAGGAGGCTCTCGCGGGTTATCCCTACGATTATTCATCCGGATCAAAACGGCTTTATGCCAAACAGGGGCACCCATCACAATTTGCATAGGCTATTTATGAATATTCAATCCCCGGGGCGCGGCGCCAGCTCCATCCTGTCGTTGGATGCTACTAAAGCCTTCGACAGGGTGGAGACGGGGAAAATGCTATCTGTCCGGCTTTTCAGCATTTATTCTATAGATGTAGAATGTGAAGGTTCAAATGTCGACACTATTATGTATATTCGTATGAAATTATTTTTAACCATGTTCACAGATTAGAATTGGCGGACTCATGGATTTTATAATGTTAATTATGTAATATGTATTTAAGTTTTTGTATCACAATAAATAAAATTTAATTATAAGACAAGCCATGTCTGTTTGCACAGTTTGGGCATTTATCGACATGACAGAGGTGGGTTCTCCACTGAGGAGTGTCTCCTGTTCTGGCAGATTCAAGTCAACCATGTCCATTTGAATGGCCCCCATACAAAACTACATTTTTCCTGCATGCCTGGGTGCTTCTGACTTTTCCCAGCAAAAACAGCCGTTTGCCAGAGATGCCAGGAGCAGGACCGGAAGCAAGCAGCTGATCATCCTGTGTCAGACATTACTAAAGGTATTATATCTGATGGGACAACCTATTTAATGGGATTTTGGAAGTTTGGGGGGAGGAGAGTCTGCAAATCCCCCCTCTTTGCGAGACCTGTGAAGGGAAGCTTACTTATCCGTTTCCCAGTACTGGTTCCCGACTCCTTCTCTTCCAGGCCTGGGCTACTCTGCTGTGCTCCCTAGTGGTAATCGTCCAGCGGTGACTTGCTATCCTTACATCATGACAAATATTGTCCCAAGGTTCGTCCATACCCTAAATCTAATCTAAATTTTATTTTGGATAATTTTGGACCATATTTTTGATTTATTAAAGGGGCTCTCTGGGCTTTTGCTAAAATCCCTCTGTCTTCCAACCTGTGGAGGCACAATCGTTTCATCAGTAGCTATCCCTCTGTCATGCCACCAATTTACATTAAGGAGCTGAGCAGAAGCACATGAGGTTGGGACCTCAGCAGAAGAGCCCACAGCCAATATAAGTGGTCATGTGAGCGCAGCAGAGATGGCGGAGTTGATGGTGCGATGGAGGGGTAAGTAGTGCTGAGATGATCTTGCTTCAATGGGCTAGAAGAAGGATTTTAACAAAAGCCTGGAGAGAGCCCCTTTAATATGGTAACTTGAGTGCCCACTGTATATGTCATATCTATGTGATCTGCCAGAAGAGTTTTTTAAAGGGCAGCACCCATAAGGAATTCAAGTCAACACCAAACACTTATATAAAAAAAAATACATTTTTAAAGCACTAAAAAATAGTTTAGTGAGCCAAATAGTAAAATAAAAAAATCTAGAAAGCACTGAAAAATAATAATCTAGTGAACCACACAAAAAAATAATAATCTAGAAAGTACTGAGAAAGAATAGTCTATTCAACCACACAAACGCTAATACAAAAACAAAACTAGAAAGCACTGAGAAAGAATAGTCTAGTCAGAGTTTTGAGCAGAGCTGAAAAGGGAGAATTTGACATTATGGATGTGTCCCCAACGTGTATATGTACCTGACTGGATGGTACTATGTTCTCTTTTTACCTTGCTATAATAAATAAAATGCTCAGATAGAAAGGTTTAATGCTAGAAATCACAATTATTCGGAAAACATCTGTCATTTCACACTCCAGTACTCAGCATCGCACAGATAATTGTACGGATTTTCATGAAACACCTGTGCAGTCAATAGAGAAGCAGACACAGCTTTTTACACACTAAAATTCCAGTAAAAAAAATAAAAAATAAAAAAAAATCTTTCAAATCCCTAGATAGTTTTGGCAACGGTACAAAAAGTTGTATCTGACAGTGAACATGCCCTACTTGATTAGTACATCTATAACCATGTTACTATCGATTTAAATGGCAGCAAGTGAGTGACTACTGAATATTGTATGGTTTAGGCACACAACAAAAGGAGTTCCTTCTTTATCTTGTTGTGTGGAACTAAAACTGCAGTAAAGGACCATATAATAAACTCCACCATTTTTTTAATTCATAGTACAAATTGGGATATTTGTCAGTAGTGTGGTTGGATGCCTGCAATTAAGATTAGCCAAAAGATCGCAAACTGGTGTCAAATTTATCAAGGTAGCACACGCAGCAAAACATATTGGCTAGGTATGGCTACTTTACATCAGCGTTTTTGCTGGATCCATAAAAATACATCAGTTCAGTACTGATCCGGTTGTAATATTTCCAAAACGAACAAGACAGATCTGTCCCCCATTGACTCAAATGGTTTTAGTGACGGATCAGTCTTGTTAGTTATTTTTTTTTTTTTTTTTTTGTGTGTCCGGAAAAACGGATCATTGACTTAGGGCCCATGCACACAACGTATGTATTTTGCGTTCCGCAAAAAATACAGATGATGTCCGTGTGCATTCCGTATTTTGAGAAATGGAGCAGCTGGCCTCTAATAGCACAGTCCTATCCTTGTCCGTAATGCGGACAATAATAGGACGACATCAAGTTTTTTGCGGAACGGAAATACGGACATACGGAAACAGAATGCACACAGAGTAACTTCCATTTGTTTGTGCGGACCCATCAAAATGAATGGTTCCATATACAGTCCTAAAAAAAAAAAAATGGAACGGACACGGAAAGAAAAAACTTTTGTGTGCATGGGGCATTACATTGTGCTTCATGACGGATCCGTCTTGCTCAGTATTCCATGACACACACAAAGACACTGCAAAAAAACTGAAGGGAGTGCATTCTGATGCATTCTGTTCAAGTTCGTTCAGTCTTGTCCACATTGACAATGAATGGGGAGATGAGCGTTTGGCTGCGGTTTTGAGATCCTGTGACGGATCTCAATACCAGAAAGGAAAATGCTGATGTGAAAGTAGCCTATGTTAGACAGTCTTTCCTTTGAGTGAACGTTCACCACAGCATTTTAGGTCCAACATTCTGTGCTGACCGCTTTAAAAATATTTCAAAGAGATTCTTTTTAATGAATCACATTTAGAAAGATAAACAAAATAAAAACTAAATTTGCTTTTTTTAACTCCTTTGGGGGGCGTTCACTTTACAGCCACACATCTACTTCCAGCATTTCTGTATAGACAGCACAAGCAGGATGTGTGTGCTATATCGATTTAGTTTAAACTGCGACTCAACCACTACTGTACCTGTGACTATATCCTTGAAGGGGTTATCCCATGACTAATGTAAAAAATGAAAATCAGACATCATATAGTACATGACAATCTGTAACGGTCGGGTGCTGGAGGGGAACACCACACCGAACATAGGAGGGAAAGGGGTGAGTGAATAAGGCCTGGAAACTAGGGGAAGGAGATGGACACCTCCTAGTAAAACCCTAATCAAAGTCCTGACTAACTACCAGACCCCAGAGGTAGGCGAGTTCATACACAGGAATACCTAATGTCCTAACTCACCCTATAGGACCCTGGTACTAATGTTAGGACTGAGACAACCTGTGCCTCCAAAAGGAAGGATGAACAGGAGTCTCATTTAGGCCTTAATACAAATGACAGGGAAATGCAACACACAAAATAACCCAAACCTATAGGACCCTGGTACTAATGTAAGGACTGAGACAACCTGTGCCTCCAAAAGGAAGGATGAACAGGAGTCTCATTTAGGCCTTAATACAAATGACAGGGAAATGCAACACAAAATAACCCAAACAAAATACAAAAGGGAAAGAAAACACTTAACTTCAAGCGGCTATGGCAGACCAGAAACTCAGCCTGAGATCCACACACCAGCTATCCACAACTCAAACTGAAGCATAGTGGGAGAAACAACAATAAATAGAGAAGGATAAATTACCATAATAGCCACACCTGGGGAAAGAAGATGTGGCAAGCACCAGAAACACAGATGTCATTTGATCCAAACAGAAAACATGTCAGATCAAACCACGTGTTGTCAGTCTCACCGATCTCCTGCCACCTGTCACGGGAACATCCGTGACACAATCTCTTTGTAACAAAGCTAGAACCAGCCCTGTACCTCACATGGATCCAAATATCTCCCCATTCATTGTTCTGCTAGATTTACATCAAGCTGACAGCTCAAGGGGCGTGTCTTTTCTGCTGTAGCTAAGGGGGCGTGTCTCAGCTTCCCCCATCACAGCTCAGGAGGCAGTTGAAAGATGAAACTGAGCATGTGCGGCCTTCTCAGTGAGCAGGTCAAAGAAATAAGAAAACGAACAAAGAGCAGGTGGCGCTATACAGATACATTCTATTGAATAACTCTGTGGTTATGCTAACTTTTTAATTATATGCCACTACAAAAGATTTCTGATCCAGGTACTGGTTTGAAAACTGTAGAATATTTTTTGTAAGACAACCCTTTTAAGGGGTTTTCTGAACATGTAGCAATAAAATTCCTTGCAAACAATCTCTTCTATATGAAGAAGTCCTGTCCACACCGGTACAACGTCATGGACCAGGGACAAGACATAAAAGTCATACAGAGTTCTCCTCTCAGGCTAATATAAGCAGTACTTAGCAGGTTATCCTTTGTTGCCATGGCTGTATGCTCTAACATTATAGGGTATATAAACAAGTACAACCCCCTTACAGACAGATATAGTGTCCCTTATCTCTTGTCAGTCCCACCATTTACAGTGATGAAATATGAACACGTTTTCTGCCATCTTTCCTGATCCTGCCCTGTATCTGCAGGCGACGGTTACTAGAATGGCACTGACAATGTTCTAAAACCTTGAACTGTGCTAATTTTCTAGCTTGGCTCTATGAGAGCGAAGCAACCTAGAAATGGTAAGTTGTCATGTCAACATGAGCAAAAAAAATAGATTTTGCATGATAACTGAGGATTTATAGTCTCGGCTCTTGTTCTCTGTCATACAATTAAAGTTTCTAAACTTTTTTCCCTTTCAACACTAGAGCTACTGATCTGTGAAATTAGAAATATTAAAAACGGATTTGTCTGACAAGAGCAGACTGCTAATAATATCAAGTCTGTAAGATGGCTTCTAACTATGCAGCATAAGTCCTGCTAGTTTTCTGGATGACTGCAGTTGTTGTTTAAATGATCAAGTGTAAAGGTAATTCAATCTTGGCAAAACTGACATAGCGTATGTGACAAATGTCTTTTCACTTTACCCATTCCTTGACTGGAATTTTGGTGCATTCGCAACTCAGGTGCCTGGAAAGGTTTTATTCCATTTTTGAAATACCCCTCGACAGTCCAACGGCCATTTTTATGTTTACAACTAAGGTATAGGATTTGTTTTTTTGCAGGACTGGTCATACCTGTAGGTTCCATTGTGGGATACACGTAATACAGTGGTTATCCAGAGATAGAATATGCCACAGATATCCCACTTTTGGGACGCACTCATATCTGAAGAGCATGACCCTACTGTAATTGGAGAGGATAAAACAAATGGTCTCCTAACCTTTCCCTAGTATGGGACCTCTGAAGATAGCCGAGAGCAGGTTAGGATTTTTTCAGAAGTCCCTTGGCAGGAAATAATCTCCCAGTCACCAATCCACTTCAATACCCCTCCCTCCCTCCAACAATTCCTCTTGTCCTCTCTCCTCATTTGACCCTATAACAGAAGAAGAAATCTCCAGGCTCTTCTCTTCTCAACTGACTACCTGCAGCAGTGACCTATTCCCTCACACCTTCTCCAGCTGTCCTTAGTCACCTAACTACAATATTCAACCTCTCTCTCTTCTGGCAGCTTTCCATCCTCTTGTCTCTAGTCTCAAAGCATCACAGTGCAACTTAATCAGGCAATTTCAAAATCCTGATAAACATAGACCATGCCAGTACTGAACAAAAACCAGAAGCATGTGCTTCCGGGTAAGGAAGCCGAATGGGGGAGCCATTCCTTCTCTCAAGTAAGGGTCTCTCTGAAGAAACCCAGCGTATCAGAGCTACAGGTGGTAGGCCTCCATAGGATAATCGCAAATGAGGATTAGACTGTAGTTGAACTACAGTCTAAGCTAAAATAAATCGGAACGTTTCATATTGTAACCTCACAGAGGAACTGGGTGGGGCAAAAAAAAAAAAAAAAAAAAAAAAAAAGAGAGAGTAAAAATGTAAATCGCCTTCTTTTCCCAGAATTAAAAAAATAAATAAAATAAAAACATAATGATCATGGGCATCACCATGTCCCAAAATGCCAATATTATTAAAATTTAAATATGGTGAACGGTGTAACGGGAGAATACAGCAAAAAGGCCGATTTGCCATTTTTGCATTGCTTCACTTACCTAAAAGAAAATTAAGATGTGATCAAAAAGTCCCACACATTCCACGGTATCAATAAAAACTACAGATCAGCCCACAAAAAATGAGACCCTACACAGCTCTGTAGACATAATTATAACTAAGTTATGGGAGTCAGAATATGGCAATGAAAAGAAAAAAACTAATGTTTTCAAAGTTTTTTTTTTTGTTCAGTATTAAAATCACAAGAAAAACTATATAAATGTGGTATCATTGTAATTGGACTGACCCAGAGAATGAAGGGCACAGGTCAGTTTTACCACATAGGGAATGTCAGGGACAAAACTGGTAAAACAGTTGCGGAATGGCGATTTGTTTCCAATTCCACCCCATCTGGAATTTCCCACTACATTGCATGCCATATTAAATCGTGGAATTAGAAAGCAGAACTTGTCCCACAAAAAAACAAGCCCCCCTATGGCTACCTGAATGGAAAAAATGTATGGCTCCAGGAAGACGGGAAAGAAATATAAAAATGCAAAAATCATAAAATCTCCGTTATCCAAGGGGTTAAAAAACATTTTGAAACCCTGAACAACCTCTTCAAGCCATAAAAAAGCCCATGGATTATCTGCATCACTATAACTTTATTTATTCAGTCATAAAGCTTACAGATGAGTGATGTTTCAGGCTCTACTGAAGCCTTCCTCAAGCTTGGTTTGAGAAAAGCCTCATTAGAGGCAGAAATGTGGCTTATCTGTAAGCTTTATGACTGAATAAATAAGGTTATAGTGATGCTGATAATCCATGGGCTTTTTATGGCATGAAGAGGTTGTCCAGGGTTTCAAAATGTTTTAATAGGTTTTAATGTCTAAATGAAGGGATTTACAAAATGATGGTGACATTCATTGGCCGTTTCCTGAGGACAGTCCTGTCGTGACAGACTATTGCATCTACAGTATTTTCTGCTTAGGACACAGTGATGCTACCAACGACCTTCTCTGCATTCCAAAAGTCCTTTCCCATGTCAGTTTTACCCAGGTGTTTCCATTTTCTAAGACATTTTGGCAAGTATTTCCCGTTCTCATGTACATAAACTTACATTTATCGGTAGTAAACCTCATTTGCTACTTCTCTTCCCAAGTCTCTAAGCTGTCCTCTTTTGTAGGGCCCAATACTGACCCCTGAGGTACCCCACTAGTGACAGTGACCCAATCTGAGTGTGTACCGTTAATAACCACCCTCTGTTTTCTATCACTGAGCCAGTTACCTACCCACATACAGACATTTTCTCCCAGTCTGAGCATTCTTATTTTATATACTAACCTTTCATGAAGAAGTCAAGATATATGACATCCATTGACTCATCCTGGTTCAGTCTAGTACTTACCTCCTCACAGGATTTGATGCAATTAGTTTGACATAAACCCATGCTAACATGAAGTTATACATTTATTTTCATAGTCAACTCCAGGATGGAAATACTAGAAAACTTTCCTTTACATTTAACACACAGTGAAGTTTAAACTCACAGGATCTATAGTTTCCAGGCTCACTTTTTGACTCTATTTCGGATTATGGAAACCAAGTTCTGTGGAACAGACTATCATTATAAATAAAAGATTACTCTTTGGTTCCCTACTCTAATAAAAGGAAGTAACTGTTGAGCAACCAATCAAATGCAATTATTGTCTACAGCCAAAGAACAGCAAAGAATAATTGTCAGGCAGGTGTAATCTCTGAGACATCCTGAGACAGTACCAGCAATCCAGAATCATTCCACTGAATGCTGGACAATCTGGTCTAAAGAATCACAAGAAAACGTATCAAGGTGCATGCGGCTGGAGGCTCATATTAAAGAGGTTATCAACGATTAGTATGTAAATATGGTCACGTTGCGCTAAACGTATAGTTCATGTGACCAGGAAGAAAGCCTTCAGCTTGCAGCAGATGAGTGAGATTAGCACACAGCTCACGAAAGCACCTGACTCCAAGATCACAGCATGTTGGCGACTAAAGGCCCCATTCACATTAGTGTATTGCTGGCAGAACCCGGCAAGAATGGCGGCATTGGCTGACAGTCTAATGTTTGTGTTTGGAGCTCCCAACTCTCCTCCAACAGATGATGTCGGGAGTGAATATTCCGCCCAATTATTTTGGTTTCCCTGGAGATAAGTCACCACCAGACGTGTCTGGCAGAGGCTTTCTCTCCACTGAATACATGTTCAGCCGAGCCAAATGCTTCAATGTATGGTGGAGTCGGGAGACAAACAATTGTTCGACTAACAGCTATTGCATGTGTATGGGGTTGTGTCCCTTTGGCATGGTTTTTGGCCAACCCCTCTCTTCGGCAGACCAGCTAAGGGAAGCATACTCACCTGCTTCCCAGCGCTGCCTCCCGTTTCCTCTTTCCCTGTCCTCAGCTGCTCCACTGCACTTCTAGGATGTAAACTTCCATTTTAACGTTTCTGCAGCCAATCGATGGGCGCAACGGTGACCTGCTTCCCTTGTGTCATGTGAACATTTGACATGATGCAAGGGGAGCAGGTGACCTTTGCGGCCAGCGATTGGCTGCAGAAGCGCTTAAATTATAGTTTACATCCTGGGAGCGCAGCAGAGCAGCCAAGGTCAGAAGGAGAAGGAGCAAAGTGGGAGTATTGGGAAACACGCAAGTATGCGTCCCTCTGCAAGTATACTCAAGAGGTGGGATTCTGCCCCCACCCCAAAGTTGCACAACCCCTTAAAGGAAAAATACACTATAGCTATATACTAATAAAATGAGTGTGCCTGAAGCTACTCAATTCTACTCTTGGAGATGGCAACATGAAGTAGGTGACAGATTTGTTTCATTGTCCACAACAGCATAGCCCCTCAGTGAACGGCATTGCTGAACTCAGTGCCCTGTGGATAAAGAGAGCCATTCTTTAATGGTATTTGCAATGTTTGATATGTTTTCAGTCTGAATTAAGTATCTGTGGTGATTATCTGGTATTAGCATACTATACAATGGAAACAACATTGAAGGGAACCCGTCATCAACTTCATGCTGCCCATACTAACGGCAGCATAAAGCAGAGACAGGGGAGTTGATTTCAGTGGTCTATCATTTATAAGTTAAAAGTAAGTGGATGCCGAGAACCAACATCACAGTCATTGCAGACTGGGCCTGTAGAAGAGTCCCGGCCACCTGAGAAGAGTCCTGGTTATTCATGATCTCCTGCCCACCTGCTGATGACCGACAGGCTTCTACCTAGTTTTCTCCCTTTCTCTCTAGGAGAGAACTGCCAACCATCTGCAGATGGGTGAGAATGCAGGAAATTAGGAATAACCAGGACTCTTCTCAAGTAGATTTGACTCTTTTCAAGGTCTGGGCTGCAATGATTATGATGCTGGTTCTCAGCAACCACTTACTTTTATTAGCTCATGAGTGATACACCGCTGACATCAGCATTTCTGGCACGAATTTATGCTGCCCTCAGTGAGGTCAGCATAAAATTGATGACAGGTTCCCTTTAAAGAGGTGAATGGGCACATGGCACAAATTTTACATTTTGAAGCAGATTGTGGAATCAAAGAAAAAATGGTTATGAAAGATAGTCCTTTTGATTGATGCTAGCTACACACTGAGATAACTGCAGTAATATCAAGCAATTGGCCTCACAGCATGCACAGGCTCACACAGCCCTTCATATTCAAGAATAATCCTTTAAAAATCTGGATAATCACAACTGGACATTCCTGAGACAAAGATCCTATGCTGAGCTGTCTGTACAGCCATGTTCCAACAGTCTGGCCGCTGAACCTTACAGTAGAACGAATGATATTTTACCATTCACATGAGTGGAGCTTCAGAGTAATTTGCATGTATGTCCAGCTGCAAGGCAACTCCATACACACATTTACACATCCTAGACATGGACAAAAAAAAAAGGTCATTTTTTCCATTTCAGTTAATACCTTTCGTGCTGTGTGAATGTCGAAAAATGGCTTATTCCGAACACTAAAAGGTTCCTGCGCTTTATCGATATGTCCGGTCTTCATTTTTTCATGTCTGGGAAATATGATTTCCTTCTCAATGCAAGCGAGACGAATGTTAAAGTCACAGTCCCCCACAGGCTGACCCTGAAAAATGACAAAGTGGGTAAATAAAATGGAATCAAAAGGGTTAGCAGCACGGACAATTCTAACATTTTTGGCTCTATACACCGCCACAATGGATTTGAAATAAAAAGAACAAGATATAACTGCAGACTGTCAGCTTTAATTTGAGGGTATTTACATCCAAATCAGGTGAACGGTGTAGGAATTATAACAGTTTGCATATGTGCCTCCCACTTGTTAAGGGACCAAAAGTAATGGGACAATTGGCTTCTCAGCTGTTCCATGGCCAGGTGTGTGTCATTCCCTCATTATCCCAATTACAATGAGCAGATAAAAGGTCCAGAGTTAATTTCATGTGTGCTATTTGCATTTGGAATCTGTTGCTGTCAACTCTCAAGATGAGATCCAAAAAGCTGTCACTATCAGTGAAGCAAGCCATCATTAGGCTGAAAAAACACAACAAACCCATCAGAGAGCTATCAAAAACATTAGGCGTGGCCAAAACAACTGTTTGGAACATTCTTAAAAAGAAGGAACGCACCGGTGAGCACAGCAACACCAAAAGACCTGGAAGACCATGGAAAACAACTGTGGTGGATGACCTAAGAATTCTTTCCCTGGTGAAGAAAACACCCTTCACAACAGTTGGCCAGATCAAGAACACTCTCCAGGAGTCAGTCAACAGTCAAAGTCAACAATCAAGAGAAGATTTCACCAGAGTGAATACCGAGGGTTCACCACAAGATGTAAACCATTGGTGAGCCTCAAAAACAGGAAGGCCAGATTAGAGTTTGCAAAACAACATTCTAAAAAAAAAACCTTCACAGTTCTGCACCAACATCCTATGGACAGATGAGACCAAGATCAACTTGTACCAGAGTGATGGGAAGAGAAGAGTATGGAGAAGGAAAGGAACTGCTCATGATCCTAAGCATACCACCTCATCAGTGAAGCATGGTGGTGGTAGTGTCATGGCGTAAGCATGTATGGCTGCCAATGGAACTGGTTCTCCTGTATTTATTGATGATGTGACTGCTGACAAAAGCAGCAGGATGAATTCTGAAGTGTTTCGGGCAATATTATCTGCTCATATTCAGCCAAATGCTTCAAAACTCATTGGATGGCGCTTCACAGTGCAGATGGACAAAGACCCAAAGCATACTGCAAAAGCAACCAGAGAGGGAAAGAAGTGGAATGCTATGCAATGGCCAAGTCAATCACCTGACCTGAATTAGCTTTTTTGTATTTTGGAAAAATAAAAAAATAAAATTAAGGCTACTTTCACACTTGCGTTCAGTACGGATCCGTCTGCATTATAATGTTAAAAAATTTCTAAGTGTGAAAGTAGCCTCAGACGGATCCGTCCAGACTTTCAATGTAAAGTCAATGGGGGACGGATCCGTTTGAAGATTGAGCCATAGTGTGTCATCTTCAAACGGATCCGTCCCCATTGACTTACATTGTAAGTTTGGACGGATCATTACGCCTCCGCACGGCCAGGCGGGCACCCGAACGCTGCAAGCAGCGTTCAGGTGCCCGCCTGTTGAGCGGAGCGGAGGCTGAACGCTGCCAGACTGATGCATTCTGAGCGGATCCGCGTCCACTCAGAATGCATTAGGGCAGTACGGATACGTTCGGGTCCGCTTGTGAGCCCCTTCAAACGGAGCTCACAAGCGGACAGCCGAACGCAAGTGTGAAAGTAGCCTAATAATAAACAAACAATCACCTGACCTGAATCCGATTGAGCATGCATTTCACTTGCTGAAGACAAAACTGAAGGGAAAATGCCCCAAGAACAAGCAGGAACTGAAGACAGTTGCAGTAGAGCGTCACCAGGGATGAAACCCAGCGTCTGGTGATGTCTATGCGTTCCAGACTTCAGGCAGTAATTGACTGCAAAGGATTTGCAACCAAGTATTAAAAAGTGAAAGTTTGATTTATGATTATTATTCTGTCCCATTACTTTTGGTCCCTTAACAAGTGGGAGGCACATATGCAAACTGTTGTAATTCCTACACCGTTCACCTGATTTGGATGTAAATACCCTCAAATTAAAGCTGACAGTCTGCAGTTACAGCATATCTTAACTTACAGCATAACCCCCGGAGACAAGCAAGGTATAATGCGATGGAAAAATGAATCCAGACAGCAAAGAAGGCAATATAGACAAATACAATACATTAGGAAGTGCCTTGTATGAACTTTTTCTACCTGATATATGCTGAAGTGAGACATCCCCTTTAAGTCTCAAGCTGCCAGCTACTAATTTAGATACTAGATTCTTAGGGTGCCTTCACACGCAGCAAATTTTGTGGCAGAGATGTCAGCAACTGAAAATCAGTTCCATTCACCTGAATTGAGCTTGCAGAAATCCATGTACTTGTTGCCCCATTCAAATGAATGGAACTGATTTTTAGTCACGGAATTTTCTGCCAAGTGTGAAGGCACCCTTATTCCCTCACTAATGAGCTACACTTGCCAGCATTCTTTTCACAGGGTGCCGTGGCTGTGCTGTTTTTTTTTATTTTCTTCCAGCAAAGGGAAAAATGCAAAATCACACAAAAGCTGAATTACATTAATTACAAAATTGCATTATATTAATGTAATTGGTTTAAGCTTGCTGTTTGTTTTCCATTGCTGGAAAATGAAGCACAAGCGCTGGTATTTTTATGATTTTTTTTTTTTTGCCGCATCCAAAAGGCACCACAGCCATGACGTGCGGTAGCACCCTTAGTATGCTGTCACACAGCACAGTTGTGATGCAGTTACGTAAGCATTGACAAAGCAGTTATGCAGTTATAGAATTTAGCCAACTACAATCAATTCAATCCGTTACATAAATTCTTCTATGCAGAACACCAGTGTTTAATTTAGATGGTAAACTGGCTAAATTCTCAAGTGTCTTTGTGACCACATGGCTACGGTCAACGTTTCCTGATGCCATTTTTTCTTCCACCTTCATAGTCGAGAGGGCACACCGTGTGCCAGCAAAGCTTTTACCACCGGGGGCACCTGACCAGTCGGGATTCTTGCCTGGCAGAACCACAACAGATAACATCAGAAGAGTACAGGTGTTAACCCAGATAGGTCTTAGGCAGAAGCAGAAATGGGCATGGGCGTCCTTAGATACTGCTAAGGCTTTTGAATCAGTGGAATGGCCGTACCTGCTTGCTACTCTTCAATGCTTTGGATTTGGGCCCAACTTCATTAAATGGGTCTCGATATTATACCAACAACCAAAGGCCAATGTTCTAGCAAATGGCATGTGCTCAGCATTCTTCCATCTGGGTCGGGGGACTAGACAGGGGTGCCCACTGTCTCCTTTACTATTTGCCCTGGCAATAGAACCCCTAGTCATGCGGATTAGAGGTGATTCACAATATAGAGGAGTGCAGGTGGGAGAAAGGGAGGATAGGGTAGGACTCTATGCAGATGACATGGTGCTCTTTATGTCAGAGGTGGAGGGTACCCTTACTCGTGCCATCTCTCTAATTGACGCTTTTAGCCATTTTTCAGGGTTACGGATTAATTGGTCCAAATCTGCTCTGTTCCCATTTTACACTTCAGAAGAGATATGTTGCCTCAGAGAATTACCGGTGGTTACTAAATTTAAATATTTCGGCATATTTATTACTATGGATGCCGGGTCCTTCCACTCCCACAACAAACAACCTCTCCTAGATTACAGCAGAGATCAATTTCGGGTGTGGAGTGGCTTACCACTATCAGTATCGGGGAGAATTAATTTACATCAAGTTAATTATACTACCTAAGTTTCTATATGTGTTAGAACATGCCCCCTATGGAGTCCCCAAGGAGATTTTTCAGCAACTTACTTAAAAAATGTCACCATTTATCTGGGGCACTAATAGACCTAAATTGTCGATACCCAACCTATGTCGTTCTAGGGGGGAGGGAGGAAGGTCTTTGCCTGATTTTTACTCGTACTATCTGGCGGGTCAACTGCGGCATCTGAGGACCTGGGTGTCCTGCACAGAACAACTAGCCAACTCGGAGGCTCGTTTGGCCGCATATCTGAACCTTAAATCTTTATGGCCTGTATTGGAGAAACCTCAGTTATTCTCACGAATACGGTTACCAATCCATAGACTAACCATACAGGTTTGGGGGGCCTGCAAGAGGATACATGCATATAGGGGTTGTAAGGCTGAGATGCCATTATGGGACAATCCTATGCTCCCCTCTCTGGGAATCTATTCTGGAAGGAATATGGCATCCGAACTTTGTGAGTTGTGTATGGGGATACCGTTTTAACACTTGATGCTTTACGTAATAGATACAACCTACCTAGAACAGCTTTTTATAGATGTTTACAGTTAAAACATGCTTTGCATTCCCACTTCAATGCTACCCGAATTGAGATATCCAACTATCCAATGATTGGAGTGATTCGCTCACAAGGTCCCCGTGGATTCATATCAGCATTATATACCCATTTACTGAGCACCAAGATACAATCTACCCCACCACTAGCCATTTCTAAATGGAAAGCTATAATACCAAAACTTAAAGATGAAGACATAGATGATGTTTTGGAATCACCATCCTTGTTTCTCCTGCTAATAAGTTCATACAGGTATGCATTATACACCAATGTTATTTAACACCCTCGAGATTGTATAAGATCGGCAGGCTATCACATTCAAGATGCCACAGGTGCGGTGCAGAAGGGGCTAACTTTTGGCATCTTATATGGGACTGCACGTATATAAAAGCATTCTGGAAGGAAATTACAGATTTCTTGTCCAATTTACTGACTCTTCCCGTTCCTATGGATCCCATGATGTGCCTATTTGGTATCATGGATGAGGTTATTTATATACATTACACCAGAATATTTTTGAGGGAAGTTTTATTTTTGGCACGGAAAGCCATAGCTATTAGGTGGATGGGAGATAGAACTCCCACCATAAACCAGTGGAGGGTATTGGTGAATACGATAATACCGTATGAAAATATAGTATTCAAAAATAGAGTGTGTTCTCCTAAGTTTCTGAAAGTCTCGGGACTGTGGTGCTCCTCTTCACAAACTTTGTACTCAGCCCATAGATTCACTGCTGCTTTACTTACTGCATCCAGATATATATATAACCATATATTGAAGTAAATATGCATAAGTCACTCATATTTGATCTGCTATATGTATACCAAATGTCATGCTCTTCCTGATTAAGAATGTAAAAACAGTGCTTTACTTGATATTTTTCAGAATTTTGGTATGTACAGTTGTTCTGTATAATTCGGTACTACATACCTGTTCAATAAAACGAATTAAAAAAAAAACGGGCTAAATTCTTTAACCGCGCTGTGAATGCATGTTTGTTGCTGCAGTAACTGGACGCAGTAAACCCCCACACACTGCGCTGTGTGGCAGCACCCTAACTGCATCCCAACTGCGCTGTGTGGGAGTACCCTAACTCCATCCCAACTGCGCTGTGTGGCAGCATCCCAACTGCGCTGTGTGGCAACACCCTAACTGCATCCCACCTGTGCTCTGTGGTAGCACCCTAACTGCATTCACACTGCACTGTGCGGCAGTACCCTAACTGCATCCCAACTGTGCTGTGTGGGAGCACCCTAACTGCATCACAGTTGCAACCCGACTGCACTGTGCGGCAGCACCCTTATAGGTTCAAGGGGTTGTCCGGGTTCCGAGCTGAACTGACATATCCCCATTTTCACCCCCCCTGATATGAGCATCAGAGTATTTCATTCTCCGATGCTCTCCCATGAGCTGTGCTGGATGGCGCAGGGCAAGGGCTTGTTTGTTTATATTTTCACGCTGCTAGATGCAGTTTTCCGCCTAGCAGTGTTGCCAGTCACGTCACTGCCACTGATGAGAGGGCTTTAGCGGTGCCCTAGAGATCCTTCACTGATCATCTATGGAGCCAAGTGCCTCCTTGTATCCACGTTATGAAGTGTGACTCCAACATTCTATTAGCAAAGCCTATAAACCAGGTTGGCACAAGATTAGTCACCCCCATTAATGAGTTAACAGCCTGAACTCGAATTAGAAATGAACTTTTACGCAACATATGGAGCAATACAAGAACATATTGTGAAGGATACAAGAATGTCATTGGAAAAGACATCCAGAAGATGAATGTAACAGGCACACCGCACAACTGCTGAAATGTGAGAACAACTGTCGCAACTGGACATGATTTAGACCACCATGTCAAATAAGATTAATGGCTTAAAGCTGGTCACTACAGTAGACTTTATCGACTCATGATTGTAAACCACAAATCGAGAAATGAAAAGAAAAAAAAAGGAAAAAAAAAGAAAAGGAAAAAAATCTGACAAATGAGTGCCGGGGAAGAGCATCTCTCCTGCTTGTGTGGTGCTGATGGGAGCTGAATTTTAAAGTTATACCATCAAGAGCATGTTGTGAATGTATGCTATGTGAAAAAGAGCCAATATTTGCATTTCAAATGCTGACTGGAAACTTTGAAAAGGAACAACGAGGCCCCTACAGGCATAGCAGAGGAACATTAAATTCAATTGCCAAACCCAAACAAGATTCATGACCTACTCCCTTCAACTGCACATCTACTCGCTGCGATGTGAATACCTGAATACTAAAACCTGTATTACACCAACCGGTTATGTGACAGGTCATCTGACAAATCATTGGTCAGATGGCCGATTACACACACAGATCTTGTTATACTCACCAACGTATTGGTCTGATTGGACAGAAATTGGTCAGATAATCTGTTGGTGTAATACAACAAAAAAAGAAACCAAAAATGCTTGCATTATTTAAACAGATTACAATTATATTAGTTTTTGTTCTTAGCTGGTCTTGTCAGAAATAAAGAAGTACGTCGATGTTTTATTAAAAATAAAGGGGGGCATTTATGACCATATATACGCCACTTTTGTGGCACATATATCTGGCACAGATTACGTCGCACGCCATGGTGCGACAGAATCTGCAATTTATTCCCCGCTCACGCCAGGTTCAAAAAAAAGTGGGCAAGCCAGTCTCATTCATCATTTTCTACGCCTGGTTTAGGCTAGTTTCACACTAGAAACTCTGGCAGACTGTTCCGGCGGGTGAACAGTATGTCGGATCAGTGCTATCGCAAGTGCAAAAAAAAAATATGTTTACATATTAGGTGTTGCCACATCCATAACAACCTGCTGTATAAAAGTATCACATGACCTAACCGCTCAGGTGAACACCGAATATTTTTTTTTTAAATAAAAAGTGTGTCAAATTTTTTTTTGTAACCTTACATCACAACAAGTGTAATACCAAACGATCAAAAAGTCATATGCACCCTAAAATAGCACCAAACCATCATCTCATACTGAAAAAAAATGAGCCCCTACATAAGGCAGTCGTCCTAAAAATAAAAATAACTATGGCTATCAGAAAATGGATGCACTAAAAAAAAAAAAAAAAAATTATTATGTAAAACTCAAAAACAACCCCAAAAATTTGTCATATTTGGTAATGTCACATCCGTAACAACCTGCTCTATAAAAATACCACATGAGCTAACCTGTCAAATGAACACTGTAAATAACAAAAAATAAATAATGGTGCCAAAACAGCTATTTTTTGTTACCTTGCCTTAATACAGAATGCATAGCAAACTGTAGATTGAGGTGTTAAAAAAATAAAAAAATTTATGACTCACCTATTCCTCTTGATCGCGCAGTCGGCATGTCTTCTTTCTTCATCTTTCAGGACCTGCAAAAGGACCTTTGATGACTTAATCGCACTCACCACGTGGATGAGCACCGTGATGCCAGCGCAGGTCCTGCTGAATGATTTTTGAACCCCTCAAGGCACATTTTAGTTAGCATTCTGTATTAATAATGCCATTATTTTCCTGTATAACCATGTTATAATGGAAAATAATAAAATCTACAGAACACCTAACCCAAACCCGAACTTTAGTGAAGAAGTCTGGGTATGGGTACCACATTCAGTTTTTTATCATGCGCGCGCAAAATGCATTGCACTCGTGCAGAAAAAACTAAACAACCCAACGCAATCAAAACTGACTGAAATAGTGTGCGCACTCGCGTGGGTTTCCCGCAATGCACACGTGACGCATCCGGAGCTAACCTGGAACACCCGTGGGAAAGAGGCCTAATGGTTCAGTCATCATGGGATTAATGTATATGACATGGAATACTAATACAAGGTTTTGGGAGAATACTGAGATCAGTGAGGACACCCTGATTTGGTTTAATAGCCACTTGAACATATCGAGAGAGCACCTTGTATTAGATATGGGATATACAGTTCAGGGCAGGTTATTCAGAACAATCAAATACAGTAATTGCATTTCAAGAGCTGAAAGAAAGATATGGCCTTCAGGAAAAAGAGTCTTTTCACAATACACAATGCTGGTAGATCCTGTTTGAGAGAAAGAGGGAGCATTGGGAAATTTCCTGCCCCTCTGAAAAGGATCGCTAAACTCAAGGTAGAGAAAACGATTACATCAGCAATTTACAAAATAGGCTTAGGTGCGGTCCTTTTATAAAAGGGAAAAATGGGAGAGTTGGGGGTACAGTTGGGGCTGAAAGAATGGAAAGGTATCTATAGGTATCTATAGATCTGGAAAATTTCCCAAAATCCGGCACACTGCATGATACAGTTTCATGTGGTACACCGTCTCTACTATACACCGGGAAAACTTATGAAATATTATAAGAATAAAGAATTTAAGTGTAATGAATGTGAGGAAATAGGAGTCAATGGTATACACTTATTATGGAGTTGCCCCTATATACAAAGGTTTTGGAAGGATGTACTATCTAAAATCTTGACAATTCATCAGATTGAAATATCCTAGATTTGAGGTGATTATATGGTATGGTGAGTGAGACTGGAAATGGGTTGACCCAAGACCTGCTTGCAAAGTTATTATTTCAAGCTAGAAGGTGTATAGTTAAAAAGTGGATCGTGAAGAAGGCTCCCTCGATTATATGCTGGGAAAGATCTGTAAGATATTTAGCAAAATGGGAAAAATTTCACATCAGATCAAAAAAGAAGCAGATTCAACATAATGACATCTGGAGGAGATGGTTGGAGTAGGGGGGGGGGGGGGGGGGTGGATGTAGAGGGGACCAAGTATGGGAGTTTGAGGATCAGGCAAGTTAAGGGTCCGTCCTACTGTAAAATGTATGGACTCCGCAGAGGTCTTTCCGAAGTTTCAGCAAATATCCAGAGACTTACTTCGTCTCGCCTCCATCAAGTGTCAACTTAATTACTGTATCAAAATACCAAGATGAACTTGTGCCTCATTATGAAGCAGAGTTCAGCTCTGCGGAGTCAGTACATTTTACAGCAGGACCGAGGCCATATTCTTAAGGTAGTTTTTACAAGAATCAGGTTCGGATACGGCAATCCTTGCTCAACCCTACTAATATCTATTAGTACAACCATATTGGAGTGAAATAAGCTGAAAAAGCCATCACAAGGGTGCTTCCTTAACAAGCTTTTCAAGAAATGAATTTAAGTCTTCTTGTCTTCTTCTTAGTGAACACTGAAGAAGAAATCCTGTTGCTGCGGTTCTCTGCGCATTCCGAAATGATTTGTTGAATAGTAAAACAGAACGACTCCGTACACGACGTACATGGGCAACGAGAGAGCTTGATTTAGTGACCCAGAAGCGAACATATGTCACTACTGTCTTTTTTTTGCAACTTTAATGATTCTGAAGTACAAGCTGAATTATTATTAGCAGAGCTAACATTATCACTGACGAACCAAAGCACCAGCTGACATCTGAATTTCCAAATGGAAGTGTCATCATCATTTTTTACTTACTAGCCAGGGGAATAAGCATTTCAGATGTAACTACATAGCACACGCATGGGAGGAGCAATCTCACGGAAATCAGCATGCTGCGTCTCTGTACATTGGAACAGATGGGTTTCTTAATTCGGTGGAACACTTTGTTATATGATCTGTAAATATCCATATATCTGAAGATCTATTACTAAAGATCAGCTAAAAACGAGATTTTTGTATAACTTACCAGTAAAATCTCTTTCTCGCTCTTTCCTTGGGGGACACAGAAGACCTTGGGTATAGCTCATCTCCCTAGGAGGCGTGACACTAAGTAAGAACTGTTAGCCCCTCCTCCACAGCTATACCCTCAGCCTGGAGAGAGAGACTGTCAGTTGCGTGTCCAAGTAGTGAAAACAAGGCAAAGTCCAAAAGTGGAACCAACAAGCCAACTACCCAACGGGTAAAACAAACCCGGAAACCGTGCAGAGAAGAACAAAGAATGGGTGGGTGCTGTGTCCCCCAAGGAAAGAGCGAGAAAGAGATTTTACTGGTAAGTTATACAAAAATCTCGTTTTCTCGCCCAGTTTCCTTGGGGGACACAGAAGACCTTGGGACGTTCAATAGCAGTCCAAGAGGGGAGGGACCACAGCACCAAGGCGAAGCACCCGAAGGCATCAAGAAACCGCCGCCTGCAGACCAGGCGGCCCAAGGCAGCAGACGCTGAAGCCCGAGTACGCACCCTGTAGAACCTGGTAAGGTGTGCAAGGAAGAAGTGACCGCCTTGCACAAATGCATGGCCGAAGCCTAATGCCTCTGACCCAGGAGGAACCGACAGCTCTGGTGAAATGAACGGTGACACCAAAAGCAGAACCCTGCCCTTGGTGCGGCAACCACAGCAATAGCCACTCTGAGAAAGAGGAGGAAAGCCACCCTGGATGCCGTCAACCCTTCGCGCGGACCTCCTGGAACCCAAGAGGCCGAACGTAGACAAGAGTCGGAGATCTCCAAGTAAAAAACTGCAAGGTCCAAACAACGTCCAAACCGGTGAAGTGTCCGTTCCCGGGGGTGGGAAGGGGAGGACGACTGCCTCGACGAAATGAAAGACAAACACCACCTTCAGAAGGAAGGAAGAGACGGAATGGAGAACAGCCCTGTCCTGGGGAAAGACAAAAGGCTCGGAACAAGAAGGGCCGCCACTCAGGCACCCGCCAGAGACACGATGGCTACAGAAACACAACCGTACAGGACAGAAGGAGTAGAGAGAACCACTGTAACGGCTCCAAGCGAAAGATTGGAGCGCCAAGAGCCCAGTATGTAGGTCCCAGGGCGGTACCGGAGGGCAGCACAAAGGAACCCAAGAGCCGCTCCACGGAAGAAGGTCCAGACAGGCCCAGAGGGCCGGGGAACGCTGAAAGAAGAAGGGCAGCGCTGACACCTGATACTTCAAGCGACAGAGTCCCAGTCCCAGTTCCAGGCCGGACTGGAGAAAAACAGAACCATGGAGAGAGAAAGGAAGAGCGGGGGAACGCCCAGCTTCCCACAGAATCCCAGGTAAAAACCTAAGTCCTCCAACAGATCCTAGACGAAACACGGCCAGGAGCGAACACTAGCGAGCCCACTAGAGTCGCCTGGGCAAGAGGGTGAAAACCCAATGATCAGGCGCAGACCAGTAACACGGGTAGAACGGTCGGTAGAACTGGTCCCGCCGGCCCCCGAGCAAGTTGTCCCGGATCCACCCTGAGTGGGGGAGCAGAAGGACAAACGGACAGGAACCGAAGGGTCCGTCCAGCAACCGCCAGATGCCAGGACAAGACAGGCTAAAACCCAAGCCGATGCAGTCACCACAGGAAGACGGACTACAGTCCCGGTGTGGGAGATCTGAAGACAATCTTGGCAAAAGGCAGTCCTCCCAAGCTACCGAGAAGGTAAGTCCATAGCAGAAACATTGCCTAGAATTGAAAACAAAAAAACAAAAACGCAATCTGCACCCAGCGGGAGGACAGAACGCCGTAGACCCGGTAACTAGGTACACAGCTAGTACAACCAGTGTGGACAAGGGGGACTCAAAGGGAACACCAGTACCATCCACATGAACAACCACGCCCTCCCCCGAGGGAAGGGCAGTGAAGGAACAGCCTCTGAAGCGCGGCCGGAACAGAAGCCACATCGGAGTGATCTGTACCGAGTGGGAGCCAAACCGACCGGCGAGAAAAGGCGGTCGAGACAGAGGCCGGCATAGGAGTGGGCAACAGAGAAGCCATAGAACAGCTCAAAAGCAGCACACCGCTACACTGAGACACCCAGTCCACCGCCTTGAATACCCTGAAGAACTCAAGGCGGAGGTCCTCCGGACCTGGGTAGGCGAGCACCCAAGAGAAGTTGGGTGACCTTCCCAAGAAGAGCAGCCCGAACCTGGTAGCAGATCAAACTGAAGCACCGAGGGCGCCAACCGGAAAGAATCATACCACACTGCACCCGAAGAGGAGGAAAAGGTACTAGGCGAGGGGACCGTAGTCCTGCCAGAGCCAACATAAAATGCGAAGGGCGCTGCAGACAGCACTCTCGACCATGTGACCACTAGCGCAGGGAAACAATGCCGCGGAAGGACGAATGGGTACGTATCTAGGAACCACGAACACTCCCCGGGCGGAAGGGCCAACGAAATGAGTGAGTACCACCCAGCTCGGTGCAGTAGCGAGCAGCAGAGCCCGTCTACTTAAATATAAGGTATTCATCTGTTGCTTATTGGACAACACCTTAGGCTCACACAGGTGGACAGAATGATCTCCTTAGAGAATAGTGCAAGGCTTGCTGCAAACACCGTCTCCCAAGAGAAAAAGTATGTCGCAGGGGGAAAGGAGGCATACGTACGAGTAGCCCCGTAAGCAGTGAGAAGGCTAACCCACCTACGGGACGAGAAGGCATACACGGCCCAAACAACGCACAAGAACGTCCGCTCACTGCAAAAATATCACTCAGCGAAGAAGGCCAGCCACAGAGTCCCACAGTATCTACGGAAGTGCAACTGAAAAGGAGTTATGCACAAGACTAGTAAGGTATGCGATAGAACCCAAACTGACCTCCTCGAAAGGGGGGGACATGTACCTGGCAAACTGCAGTCAGCAAGAGTGCAAGGGCCCGCCCCAAAAAGGGGGTGATGCCCAAGGTCGTAACTACGTCAGAGAAGTAGGGCATACCCTACTTCGCCCAGAAGGGCGCCATGCACATGGCCACACAGTATCCAGCAGGAACGCAGGAGGTCCACCTAGTGAAAGGGGGGTCATGCACAGGGCTATCCTAGCATTAAGTGAGTGTGCAACAATTCACCCAACACCGAAATTTTGTGAGAGTGCAACTACTCCACCAATGAAGGGGGAACATGAGCAAGTCCAGCACAGCACATACAAGGACAGCCTTGAATCCCGTGAGCGTGCAAAATTCCACCCATGGAATGAGGGGTGGTCACGCACAAGGCCAGCACCGCATCCAATGGGAACACAAGCGTTCCACCCATGTTAGAAGGCCATGCTCAAGGCCAGCAATGTATCCGGTGAGAGTGTAGTATGCCGCCCAGAACACGAAGGGTGGGGGGGGGCCATGCACATGGCCAGCATCGCATTCAGGGAGAGTGCGAGCAGCCGGTGAAAATGTGCGTATGTCACCTAAAGGAGGCATGCCCATGGCCGGCAGCGAATCCAGTGAGAGTGCGTACACCGCCCACGGAAGAGGGGTCATGCATATGGCCGGCAGCGGATCCAGAGAGAGTGCAAGCACCCCGCCATGCATAGGGTTCATGCACCTGGCCAACAACGTACCGGCGAGAGAACAACCACCGACCGAGGGAGTGTATGTATGCCGCCACCAGGGAAGGAGGCATGCCCAAGGCCGGCAGTGAATCCAATGAGAGTGCATCATACCGCCTATGGAAGGTGGTCATGCACATGGCTGGCAGTGAATCCAGTGAGAGTGCCGAATGCCGTCCACAGAAGGGAGTCATGCCTATGGCAGGCAGCGAATCCAGAGACAGTGCGGCGTTCCGCCTAAGGAAGGGGGTCGTGCACATGGCCAGCACCGAATCCGATGAGAGTGCAATATTCCGCCTAAGAAGGGGGTCATGCACATGATCGGCAACGAATCCAGTGAGAGTGTAGCGTTCCGCCTATGGAAGGAGTCACGCACATGGCCGGCAACGAATTGCCGTGTTCCACCTATGGAAGGTGGTCGTGCACATGGCCAGCACCGTATCCGGAGAAACTGCAGTAGGCCGCCAATGAAAGGGCGATCATGCACAAGGCCAACCCGCAGTTAAGGAGAGTGCAGTATCCCGCCAGGAGGGGGGTCCTGCACATGGCAGGCACCCTACAGAAAAGGCCGCATGCACTGACCAGCGCCGTAGCGCGGAGAGGGCAAAAAAACCGCCTAGAAGGGGAAATGACCCTGGTAGCGCCGCAGCCGGGGAGCGCGACACCATGCCACCTATGGAAGGGGGGCATGTATACAGGCAGCACTCTGAGATGAGGCTGCAGTGTCCTGCGCAGCCCACAAGTCATATTAATAAATAATTTAATTTCTTTTTTTTTTTTTTTTTTTGTTTAATTTATTTATTATAACCCAGCCTCACTGAGGCAGAAAGCCACACAGGCCCATCGGAAGCCGGCCTGTACCCAAGGGGTTAACAGGGATCCGGCCTGTGGGCGGCACTGCGATCCTCTGGGGGCGGGGGAACCTCCAGGCGGGAAGATTCGCGCCCGGAGAAGTTCCAGCCCCCTCCAACAGAGGCCCGAATTTTGCGGCCTAGCAGGCCGTGAAGCCGGGGTCTAAATTTTTAGCGGCGCCCGGCTGACCGGGGCCGCACAGTATTTAAAGTACCGGCCGGGCCTACGGAGCGGCACATACCGGCCGCGGGTGCCCACCCCGCGGGCCGGAAGAGCTGGGGACCCGGATAGAGTGGGATCGCTGCCGCGAAGTGTCGCCCAGGAGGGGAACAACATTTTGCGGCGCCCGGCCGACCGGAATGTTCCGACGGTCGGCCGGGGGCTGTTGAGGCATAGCGCTCATTTGTAGGCCGCGGTGCCCACCCGCTGTCGGAAGCGATGACCCGGCAGCCATTTCACCCCTGGAGCGGGCCCTTGGCCTAGAACAGCGCTCCATATGGCCGGCAGCCACAACCACCTTGCCCTTGGACCGGTGCCAGTGATGGGTCAGGGGCAGCAAGGCGCGGGCCCTCTGGCCCTGAAGCAGTGGCCGGTAAGAGGGAGGGGGACCCTGAGACCGGGTCTGTGAGGGTGGGAGGCCTGCATAACCCCTACGTCAGGGGCAGCTAGGTGCGAACCTCTGCAGCTCCCCAGGCATTCTTCTTGTCAGGGAGAAGGGTGCCAATGTCCTATGGAGGGGAGGAGAGGGAGCAGAATGTCGCCCTGTGGCAGCCAGGGGCCAGCCTAGGACTAGCAGGGACAAAAGGGTCCAGAGGCCCTGTCAGTATGGGGGTCAGGCACGCAGGAGACCGGGGTGGGGGGGGGGACGTAGGGCTGGAGAAGCCAATCTCTCACCACAGCCGTCTTCACCCTCGGTCCGTTCCAGCAGGGTCGCCCCTTCAGCTACTGGCACCGTAGTGGCAGGACGCTGGAAGAGGGACTTGGCGTGCGGGCGACCCTTGCGCTGGCGGGATGTAGGGGAGCTGGGCTGCCCTGATCCACCTTGCCTTCTGTGGGGGAGGCAGCAGTGCGGATGACCGGCACTGGCGCAGCTCGACCCCGGGAGAAACAGAGAGGTCTAGTGCGTCTCTGTTGTCCCTGATGTTCTGGAACAAAAAGAAAAGAAAAAAGTAAAAATCTAAAATTAAAACAAGGAGAAAACAGCCCTGCAGAGCAGGGAGTGTCTTGCCTCCTTGGACACTAAGCTAAAAACTGACAGTCTCTCTCTCCAGGCTGAGGGTATAGCTGTGGAGGAGGGGCTAACAGTTCTTACTTAGTGTCACGCCTCCTAGGGAGATGAGCTATACCCAAGGTCTTCTGTGTCCCCCAAGGAAACTGGGCGAGAAATAGAACAAATCCTCGGTGCCACATATCTAAAGGTCCCTTTACACGAGACGATGCAGCAGGTGATTAACGAGAAGGAGGTGTTCCTTCCTGGCAACTGCCTGCTCGTCAGTGACGGAGACCGCTGCTATTACAAGTAGTGATCTCCTCTACAGTACAGGGAGGAACGATCGCTAAAGCCATTCCTCTTCCCCATATAGAATCACTACCAGCAGGAGAGCACAACACAATCTGCTGCCTGCAAATGACGATTTTTGTGCCCGCACAAATGATCTATTACCTGATGAAAAAGTGTTTAGCTTGTTCATTGGGTAATTAGCGGGATATTTACACTACCAGAAAATCGCTAATGAGCATTCACATGAATGGCGGAGTCTCAACCTGTGAAAATGGCCCTTAAAGAGGACCTTTCATCAGTTTAGCCCTAGTCTAATTATGGTCTTGCCTTATAGGGCGGCCCCCACTGATGCCATGGCACTCCCAAAATGGGTCCGCGAAAAAAAAAAACGGAAAACGGCACAAGGCCACGGATGCACACAACGGTCATGTGCATGAGGCCTTATCGCGCCATTCTCAAATTATATACATAGAGTAATTCAGGCCATAATGTGTCCCAACATTTCGGTCTTGTTAGACCTTTCTCAAGGGATCTGAGGCCATCATATAGAGGATGCTTGAAGTGGAGGTGCTAGCGTTTTTGTATATAATTTGAGAATGGCGCGATAAGTCATATATTGACACTATTTGAATTTCTTTATTCAAAATAAATTGCAATCAAAACGATACTGGTGTGCCGTGGATTATCTAAATTATTACTAGACTGAAGTCCTCCACGAGCACCCACGATCAAAAGGTGTGCGGACTCCACAACCCTCTTCATTCAGATTAGGGTATAGGCACAGGTGCAGCTTTTGAAGCCAAATTCAGGAGATCAGTTTGCAACGAAGGTCCTTGCACAGTCGGACACTGGCAGCAATGATTGGATAATGCCAGACTGTGCAGGGATACACCCCTAACTGGTAGCATCCATCCTGACCTTCAATACAAAATGCTAATAATTTATTTATAACTTCTAGCAGGAATAATAGAAAAATGCACAAAGTCATAAGACTACAGGATTGTTATTACATGGAAGATGCAAGTGGTTACTAAAACAGAAATGGGGAACAGCTCTTCTTTAAGCTGACAGATCTACTTAAGTAAGGAACTGAGTAATGTTTTTCGTTCCTAGAGCTAGCATACCTAATAAGACAAGCTGCTGAAACATTGAGTTAGTAGGGTCACAATTTGTAAATTTTTTCAGAACATCCATAAACATGTAAAATGCAAATCACAATTCTGACAACGATACGAAAGGTATCACATTCACAGCTTTGCAATGCCCCAAGAGCATATTGTTTCGGGACGCAAGAGTTAATTTCAAGCAAAATAATTTGCTCCTTGGAAGCACAATGGAGAAAAAGTCTGTATGCTCATCTCCACGACTCCAGCCAACATTATTGGATTTGTGGTTTAATGAAAATGCAGAAAGACTGTAAATTGTGAGCCTCAATTATGGTTTGGCGAATCTGACAATTAGAGTTCAATAACTCCAATTTCTATAATACCCAATTCTATTTTCTTAGAGAAATGATATAAATTGCTTCTCTTTATTCACCTGCCTCATTTCAGACACAAGCTTTCATTCTAGAGAGTCATCCCTATCGTTATCTCTATAATGGACAGCCTACCATTTACAGCTATTTTAGTTTAAGGGGGAAGGGGAAGTGGTGGGGGCAGTGACATCCCAAGTTGTTTATGCTGCAGGATGTCTTCAAACCACGTAATCTGCTTCTGCGATAAATGTAATAGTGACTAGATTGTGAGGTTCTATGCAAAGAAGGGCAAACACGTAAACTACTTGTGGGGTTGTATATGAAAACAATGATTTACTAATCCTATATATTTCGTAAACTTAGACAAGCTGTCTACTCGTGCGCTAGTTTTGCAGCAGAATTTTACACCAGATTAGTTGAGTAATTTTGGAGCAAAGTGTCACATCTAAGGCCACGTTACCTCCGCTAAGCCATGCCCCATTTCCAATAAGTCATAGCCCCTCTAGATGCACCAAATTGCGCTAAAATTTGGACAAGATCGAGGTGCATTCATATGTGTAAATGTAGGACATAAAGTAGTTCTGAAAATTGTGTTTCAGGAAGAATGTATCTCTATCCTAATGTTAATAACCAATAATGTCTAGGGTAGGGCCACACGGGGCAACATGGACACAATTGTTGAGTGCCATGAAGGGGCTCTTTCAACAGCAAAACCCTGCAGCCCTTACAGTTATTTCCTGGCAATATCATGGGGTCACTTAATTTACAAAATGCAGTGTCCAAATCACTCTTCTGCCCCATGTGGCTCAGACAGAAGAGTTCTTCATAAGGTGTCTGAAATTTTTCATCTGGCACAAAATCTTCTACCTTTCCTAAATAAACTTTATGAAATAGACCAAGCTGCAACATTACTTCTAGGGGAGAATACCTCTGTAATGAGGCATCAAATGCTATGTACCACAATCTGACAGAAAAAATATATAGTACACCTTTGTATGAAGCCAGCGGTATACGGAGGTATAGTATAAGCTTAAAGATTTACATGGACACCAAATTTCTGTTCAGTAACTCCAAGGTTTGAATGGAGGTGTAATAAAGTCATGAGAATGTGGTCTACGAAGCTCAAAAATAGTAATAAGAGAGGGCTCCCCATTATGAGGCACATCATAGTGATTTAGAATGGGAATTCTAGGAAAGTATCTCTACAGATGAATGCAGAGTGCTTGATTGGACGGAGGAGGACATCCTAGTATGGAAACCTAGCCAAAATATTGGATAAAAGTAGCACAAAAAAATAGGTCCATCAGAATATTTATACACACATACTTCCTTTCTCCAGTAACTCTCCTTCCTAGAGAATATGTGCGTCAGTAAGTGGAAATGCCATTCATTACCTTCTGTCTCTGCTCCTGTAGCACAATGACAGACACCAGGTAGTACCAAGGTCTAACATTATGCTCAATGTCAACATTGCTTATTGTAAAGATTTCCTTTAGTGAGAGGAACAGAAGACGTTTCGTCTACATTATGTCCTTAGAAGAGACGTCTTCCAAAAGGTGTTTCAATCTTCTTTCTACATAAGCTCTGCCACCAGAACTTACAACAGTAATTTATATGAATCATCTGCCAGCATGTCCACACAAGAGTATCTTCATAAGCTAAAAGAGCTTCACCTACTTGAGAACAGTGCTGGCATGACTTGTCTAAACAGCAACTCCGTTTAGATAAAGCGGTGTTGTGAAAGAGAAATCGGGACTGCTACAGACTGGAACCGTATCGTCTTTAGCGACAAATCCAAATTCTGTTTGGGATCCTACAATGTGTGTAGGATCTGCAGGCCCAAATATCTGTGGGCAAGTGTACTGCAAGATTCCATATGGGACCTGTATTCCTCCATGCCCAACCATATCTTATCTTGTATCCAGCTTAGAGGTGGCTTAAGGGTACTAGAGGTCCTTTTAATTGTACAGTTTTCCCGAATAACCTCATCCTTTAGCTTTAATTTTGCAATCATCATTGCATTCACACATAGAAAGTTTCATTTAATTCCAACAACTTCTTGTCGGTGCCTTACCTTTTTGTCAATGAGTGTATGTAGCAGTTATATCTATTCACATTTTGTCACAGCCTCAAATTTTGGAGTGTACCATTGAATTGGCTCTAACATGGCAATGGAAATGTCTTTTTTTCCATTTTATGAACATCAAATAATAACCTAACAAGGTTCAGTGAATGAATTTCAACAAGCTCTATTCAGAAGTGAAGTTGAAAACCACATCTCTCATTAAGTATTGCATTCACTAAAGCTTTCTGATGTGCATCATTACAGACAGTAGAGAGGGCACATCAGCAATTTGAACATGTTGGTAAGGTGAAATAAAGAGGTTCCCACAGATATAAAGTTTTAAAGCATATATCAATAATCCTGAGACATAACACCATGCATAACATATAGCACAATACTATTAATTGACTGAAGTAGTAATTAAAGGCAAAGGACCCCATACAAATTAGTGTATTGTTGACAGAACCTACCATTTTTGGCAGGACCAGCCAATAATCTGATGTGGGGGAGGATAAGCACCAGATAAACAGAATTTTCTCACCCTATCCTTTTGTTCTCCTGGGAAACAGGCCTTCACCACTGGTGTCTGTCAGTGGCTTTCTCCTCTCTCCCCATATATAGGTGCTTGGCCGAACGGAGCATATATTTGTATGGGAGAGTAGGGAGCAATTGGACGACAGGTACTGAAGGTGCATGGGCACCTTAATAAGTAAACTTGAAGTAAGAGGAGATGGAAAATAAGGCCCTGCTCATAATACACTAATGGTCTACTTACTGTATATGGTGGGAAAACCCCCCAAAGATGTGACATATCCCACTTTATACGCATATAGTGGGGTATGTCATATATAGGGTCCCATTATGTAAAATTACTTTACTGTATACCTCTCCATTACTACTGTATTCCATATATCAAGGGGAGAAAAACAGAACTGGATCGCACATCCACAATGCTATGCTTAGATCTAAATAAACTTGCTTCTCAGCACAATATTAAAGTGTACAGCCCCCCCCCCCCCCCCCATACTGCATGCTGTACAAGAGGCATAAGCCCACTCACCACGCCAAGGTTGCCTCATAGAGAGGGACCTACTCTGACAAATAGGCGCAGCGCAGTGACAACGCAGCACTGCCCTACCAGGCGGCAGGACCCAGGAGTCAAACGGCAACCTTTATATCTGACAATGCCACCCACGGAATTGGGTCCCACCGACCCACCAGCCCAGCGCCACAAAAACAAAGGCCACCACACAGTACTGCACCATCTGAACAGTTGTCTAACACAAGATGTCCTTTACCATCAAAGACTGCAGGTCTACTATATTCCATACACAACTTTTTTTTTGTTGCAATATACCATCATACTGTATATTGGCTTAACATTTTGCATTGTGCCATTGAATTGTTCCTAACATGGCAAAGAAAATTCCTATTGATGGTTCATATGGAAATTCCCATTTGACTCTTGAATGTAAAGCAAGGAATTATACCTTACCTTTTTATTACAGAATACAAACAGTGTGAATGTTTCTCGCTATGGGAGGGGGGAACACGGGAATCATCCTGACATAACCTTTCATCATTCAGTGCTTGTAAAGGGATTGTTTTGACTTACGGTGTGGACTTTTTGACAGGACTTACTTAGGATTCTGGCACTGCCTCAACATGACAAAGCCGAGGCAATGAAGCATAAATTCTAAAGAACCTGCTTTCCCCAGAAGAGCAGAAGTATAAATCACAAGGAAGAATAGTCCATGTAGTAACTAAAATATTCTGGTTACCCCAAGCAAATCATCTAGGAATGAATCTAGAAAATAAAATTCTCAATACGTACACTGAATTTGATGATGTCATATATCAAATATCGAGGTACAGCTTGTCCTTTTACTTTATCAATGATCATTTCCTTCAAAAGAAAAGAGAAACAATATATTATCACAAAATAGGGTACAAGTTATCATTCAAGAAATATTGTAGGAATTCAGTCCGTACATTTTTTATATTTGCACCATGTTCAGTGCATATTTTCCGCATATGTACTAGATAATATTCCCAATACATGTGCACAAGTCAACAGACCAAAATAGATTCAAAGGATGCCAACAAAAGATGACCTAATGTACACAACCGTATTTTGGGTGCGAATTGCACACGGACTTCATCTGTGTTCTGTCCACATCCACGCGGCCATTCCACAAATTATAGAATATGTCCTGTTCTTGACCATTTTGAGAACAAAAATAGGCACCAAGGAAAGTATGATATGCACATGGCCGATATTAGTATTTTGCCATATGCATGAGGCGTAATAAAAATACAGCTAGTGGGGGCATGTGCAACCTTCAACCATATCCCTACTCATAGCACTGATATATACAAACAGATCCAAGTCCTCAAAGCCACTTAAACGGTCACTAACGTTTAACACAACTTTGCATTAATTAAAAGTACAGGTGAAAATAAGAAACTTTATCATATATCATACAAGATGGTGGTTCTTCTCCTCTTGCCACCTTCCTCCTAAACTGACAGTTTCCCTGAGTTTTCTGCCATCTTGTGAGACCTATAAAAGGATCAGATTTCCATAAGAGACTATGGAAACAAAGGATAGGGCTGAACGTGACCTAATGTGAGAGAGACAAAGGCAACATGTCCCCCATAGTGGTCCAGCTAAGATAACGTCCCTCACGGTGTAAATTATTTTTCTACAGTGCCCCTAACTTGAAAAATGGCCCCCATCTTAAATAATTTCCCCCATGGTGTAAATAATGCCCCCATTGTGGCCATATTGTTCAAATATATCTGTTTTTAAAGGCCATTAGACGGGTGCACTCCCATTTAAGTGGCCGTTAAAAAGGGTCGTTGATTTCAATGGGGGCATCTGGCCATGAGATATGTCCTATTTTGGGACGGACGCTATTCACTGGCTGTGAGAAATAGACAACAATTCTCATAACTTTTATCGTCTGTGTATGTTTTTATAACTATCAGTGCGATCCTATATATTTTCCATTCTGTGAATGTTCGTGCCATTCCGTCTCCTGCAGTTTGAATACGCATTACCCTTGGAGGAAATCAGTTTATCATCTGAATGTTAAAAAACTGGCCCGTTGCAAGTGGTAATGAAGGTGGTTCCTGGAAATGCAGCCACTCAGATAGCCTGGAACCTCACCCCGCAAGGATCCAGAAGCTTTTCAAATACAGTGCCAGAGGATGAAGAAAATATCTCATAAGCAATACCTCATCGCTGGTACAACTCACGTATTAATAATTGTGATCATTGTATTCCGCGTGATGTGGGCATCGCATGGGGTCTAAAACACCCCATCCCTGAAAGCCAGCATGCCCACATAACCAGTTTCTCACCTTCTGGGACAACTACAGCGGTCATGTGTGGTATCAAAACGATCAGCCAGATATAATATACATTATTAAATGTTGGGTCCTGAATACCCATAAGGGTCCATTCACACGTCCGTTGTTTCTTTCCTGATCTGTTCCGTTTTTTGCGGAACAGATCTGGACCCATTAATTTTCAATGGGTCCTGAAAAAAATCGGACAGCACAATGTCTGATGTGGACGGGAAGCCATATTTTTATAATATTTCATGTCTGCCAGCTGAGTAAGAGAGGTGGAGCATGCACAGGTAATGAGGGCCAATCCCAGAAAGGCTGGGACTCAATAGGAGGGAGAATCCTCTCAGCTGCACACTCTGCCAAATGGGGATAAAAATGAACTATTGGGATAATTTCTTTGACACAATTTGGGGATCCGATCAACATTGGGTTGTGCTCCACTTTCCTCCTGTCGCCAGAAACCAGAAGGAACTCTGACCACACAATTTGTTGAGTAAGAACCTTTTTGCTTTTTATCCTTTTATTTTTATACTGTTTTGTGCACGTTTATGTATGTCTTACTTCTTTTAACTTTTTGTAACTAAGTACTGTACCTTTTTAGTACATTAAAACACATATTTAATGGTTTTGCCTTGTGCCCTGAACAAGCCCAGTAACCTCCATTATGTTAGGGTACTTTTACACTTGAGTGATCTGGCAAGCAGTTCTGTCGCTGGAACTGGCAATCTGCATGCAAACGGACCCGGATCCGTCTGTCCGTTTGTCATATGGACAAACAGATCAGTTTCAGACCGGAAGGACAGATCCGGCACTAATACATTATAATGTAAATTAATGCCGGATCTTGCAAGTGTTCTGGAATTTTGGATGGAGATAAAACCGCAGCATGCTGCAGTATTATCTACGTCCTGAAAAGTCAAAAAGACTGAACTGAAGACATCCTGAACAGATTGCACTCCATTCAGAATGCATGGGGATATGCCTGATCAGTTCTTTTCCGGTATTGAGCCCCTAGAATGGAACTCAGTGCCGAAAAAGAAAAACGCTAGTGTGAAAGTACCCTTAAGTGTATGAGTGCGGTTTGCGTTACCGCGTATTTGCTTTATGTGTGGCCTGTGCCACTGTGAACCTGCCTGCGAGTGGGGTGATGTGGGGTTTTCTATGAGCCCTTAATTGGTGTATTGATTTAAATGTCATAGAAGGTGGCAGCGTGTTGGGGTGCATGAGAGGCTGTGTCAGGGTGTGATCGAGGCTCAATCTGAGGCCTGTGTGTAGGGGCGCAAGAGGTTGAGTGCGTGAAATAGATCGACCCTTGGCAGTTGCACCCGGGTCACGTGACAGGGCGGTTCCCGTATGTGATGCTGGCCGTTAAAAGAGCGGCCATGCAAAACAGCCCCATAGACTTTCATTGGTGCTAAAAATGGCCATGTGACGGCCAGTTACTTAAACGGCAGTCACACGGCCATTTTTCGCTGTTGTGTGCATGTAGCCTTAGTGCTTTATTCACATCAATATTGTTCATAACTTCTCAATAATGTATATGGGGATTCTGAATGAGTGAAGTAGTTAGAGAGCAGAATGTCCTGTTTTCTCCATTTTCTCATCTATGAGAGCAATCTTACTAGCTAGTATCCACAAACTAGCTCAGGAAGAACTGAGAACCCGTGACAGAGCCTGCAGAAAGGAAAGCTGGGGGAGTCAGAGTTGGAAGAAACTCCAGCATAAAAAAAAATATTGTCTATTATTAATATTGTGCAATTAATTTATTAACTTTCCTAGGAATTTATATAGGTTTAGAAAAGTTATTCAGAAATATATTTTCTGTACTATTAATCTAATAGCGCATTTACATGCGCAGACCAAGCAGGTAATTATCGGGAAGGGACCGTTCCTTCCTGATACTTGCCTGTTCATCAGTGGAGCTAAAGAGCTGATTTATATGAGGCAATCTTCTCCACTGTATGGGGATGAACAATGGCTACTGCCATCACTCATCCTCATACAAATTCAATATTTCTGGGCAGCAAATTGCAGTTCACATAGCACAATCTGCTGCCTAGATACGATTTAATGAGCTGCATGAATGAAGAACTCACCTAATGAATCAGCGTCTTCCTCATTCATCAGTTGATCGGCAGTACATTTACAGTCCTATTATGGTGAATGAGCATTCATAATAATGTTTGCTTCCAATAATTAGCCCCAAAAATTGTGCGGTGTAAATCTGCCATGAGGCTCCCATTTATAAAAAACATTGATAAGCAGGTAGTTCTAGTGGTGATAGAAAATCAGATGCCATCTCTCCTGTCCTTATACTATAAACAGTGATAAGCAGAGTGGTTCTAGTGGTGATAAAAAAAAAACATCTGTTGTCATCTCTCCTGTGTTTTCCCATGTGCTTACACTATGAACAGTGATAAGCAGGGTGTTCTAATGGTGATAGAAAATCAGATGCCATCTCTCCTGTCCTTATACTATAAACAGTGATAAGCAGAGTGGTTCTAATGGTGAAAAAAATCTGTTCTCATCTCTCCTGTAATTTCCCATGTGCTTACACTATGAACAGTGATAAGCAGGGTGTTCTAATGGTGATAGAAAATCAAGGTGTTCTAGTAGTGATAGATAATCAGTTCTCACCTCTGCTGTGTTCTCTCATGTTCCTATACTATAAGCCATGATAAGTAGGGTGTTCTAGTGGTGATAAATAATAAGTTCCCAACTCTCCTGTCCTTATACTATAAACAATGATAAGCAGGGCATTCTAGTGGTGACAGAAAATCAGTTCTGACCTCTCCTGTGTTCTCCCATGCGCTTATACTATAAACAGTCATATGCAGGGTGTTCTAGTGGTAATAGAAAATCAGTTCTCACCTCTCCCCTTATACTAGGTGTCTTCACGTTGCTCTAAGGACTTTAGTTACAGTGCCTGAAACTGTGCTGCACATGCTCAGTAGTGAAGACCGGAGGACGAAGTTCACTATTGTGCATGCCTGCAGTCATCTCGGAACAACTAGACAGAACAGGAAGACAGCATTAATGGGGCTGTCAGGGAATAAGTAACTTTTGACAGCCTGCCTTTGTTATGGAAAGATTGATACTTAGGACAAGTTCACAGTTCAGTTATTTGGTCAGTTATTTCCATCAGTTATTTCGAGCCAAAAACAGGAGTGGGTCAAAAACAAAGAATAGGTGCAAATCTTTCCATTACACCTGATCTCTGAGTAGGCTTCGCTATTGGTTTTGGTTCACAATAACTGGTGGAAATAACTTATCAAGTAACTGAAGTGTGAACGCAGGCTTCCTACTACCGGCAGCTACGGTCCTACGCACTGGCTCTCATATGTCCCCAACATGGCCATGGTCAACTGCTCTGCTGCAGCCAATGACTTCGAATTACTTGACCAATTGGGCTGAATCTCTTCCAAATTGAATTTCAACTAATGTGCTCTTCACTACTGGCCATAGAGTTCTGATAGTTGGTGTTTGGCCAACAACAACTGCCTATACACATATACCAATCCTAACAACCACCATCTTCTAATGGGAGAAAGTTGGGATACCTCTATATATATATTAGATGGTCCACAGTGTGGCGACAATTAAGTAATATATATGGCCAAGCTTTAGAGGTGTCATGCAGAGTTTTTTCTCCGATCCTCAGAGCTGGAGGAAGCAGGAATTGGTAACATATTTATTGTCATTTAAACTCTAGCATATCTTGGTATAAACACCTTGATTCAAGTGAATTATGCTCCAGAGGCAATAACTATGCAGACAGAGAGTGATTAAACGCCTACACCAAAGCAATCAAAGTGGGCACTGTGACCCTGTCACATTAGAGGAGATAAGCTACACAAACATATAGCTGGTGTATAACATAGCTGTTCTAATGTGATCGGGCCCACCAAGTGAGGATATCTAGTGCGCAACTAACAAACACTTGCACGGTTAAAGGGGTATTCCACTGCAAAAAAATAATCTCCCAATAGCAATCCCCCTAACCACATACACATTTTAGTAATTTAACTTTATTTAAATAGAAGAAAAATAGCAATAAACAATTTAGAGGAGCTCACCAGCAACCTACTGGAGCCCAGTCTTTCAGATACCAACTGAAAACCAAAGAATTTTGTAAAAACAATCAGACTGGCTCACAGTATTTTTGCATTTATTTCACTTAATAAAATTACTATTAATTACCATTACAGTTATAAAATAAAATAAAATAGATTGCCCACTAAATATTAGACATATCCTAATAGCATATCAACTCAATAGCATAAATAGGTGGGTATTTTAAATGCGGAGCTCACGCATATACCCAAATAACAGGAGTACTCCAAAGGGATAATAGGACCACTTGGTTATGCTGTGTGGTGTCTGTCAATAGCGCATTAAATTTGTACTTTGACAATGTTCAGATATTTGTAGAATAACTTGCCAATACTCAACGTACCAGTCGGTGAGAAGATATCCACCCTGCGGTCAACTGTACGTTATTGTAGCGAGAGATCGAAATTTTTGGTTTCCTATAGGGGAGGTGGGTAGGACCACATGGTTAGTCGGTGTTGGGCTCTTTAGCAACACGCTGACTTTCCCTGCGTTCCTCCCCCCCTCTCTCTTTCACACAAATCCGTCTAAGACCTTCAAATCTGAGATCCATCTACAAAACTGTCAACACTATTCCATCATTGCATATCCATGTCTGACTTTTATTTCTATTTCTCGCATCCTGATTTTATTTTTATGACCATTTTATTTTATTTTTATTTTATTTTTTATTTTTTTCTCATTTTCTAATTTTTATTGTTTATTTCATTTATTGTTTATTTCATTCTATTTCTATTTGCATTTTTAATTTTACTCTTATTCTTCTCTCATATTTATATTTTTGATATAATTTTATTGGTATATAGAAAGATTTCTATTTTAAAAAAATGTTCATAGTTTTTTATATTTGGTACTATATAGTATGTATATGTTGCCCACTAAGTATGGCACATGTGTGTCAAAACCCCCTGTCTGGATCTATGATAAGATCAAGCTGCAAGTGGTAAACCTTTTGCAGCTGAACAATTAGGAATCCAGACCAGATATTCCATTAAACTTAAGAAGGGGATATAAAGACATGTCCAGCCTGTCCACAGCTAGCATTTCACATTTGTCTACTGAGGAAGGAACTACGGTTCCGAAACGCGTCTAGGATAAATCAGTGTGAATTGGACCCAGCCAGTGGTGCGTTATTCCTGTCTTGGCGCAAAAAAAAGGACTCTTGCTATTTAACATCTAGAACCACCCTAAAAGAATGTATGCGGTAACGGCAGCGATCTAATTCATAAAAGAGGATTGACTCAACCACCACCGAACAGTTCCAGTGAAGGGGAATTGAACCCCGTACCGGCACAGCTCTGCTATACGGATCTCCGCTACTCCGATCGGCGCAGGTGGATGATATCACCGACCAGCGAACCATCTTCAGGTCAGGTCACGTGAGACGCCGAGAAGGAGAAGCGGTGATACTACCTCGTGGCAGGAGGTAGGCAGCTAATACCGATACAAAAGCAAGTACAAAGTATTTTCTGGACGCTACAAAAACGTACAGTTGACCACAGGGTGGATATCTTCTCACCGACTGGTACGTTGAGTATTGGCAAGTTATTCTACAAATATCTGAACATTGTCAAAGTACAAATTTAATGCGCTATTGACAGACACCACACAGCATAACCAAGTGGTCCTATTATCCCTTTGGAGTACTCCTGTTGTTTGGGTATATGCGTGAGCTCCGCATTTAAAATACCCACCTATTTATGCTATTGAGTTGATATGCTATTAGGATATGTCTAATATTTAGTGGGCAATCTATTTTATTTTATTTTATTTTATAACTGTAATGGTAATTAATTGTAATTTTATTAAGTGAAATAAATGCAAAAATACTGTGAGCCAGTCTGATTGTTTTTACAAAATTTATTTAAATAGAACCTGTCACCATTAAAATGCTGCACAGCCTGCATGTTATAGAGCAGGAGAAGCTGAACAGAATGATATATAGCATAACATGCAATTTACCAATTTAAAGAGGACCTTTCACCGATTATTACACTGTGAACTAAGTATACAGACATGTAGAGCGGCGCCCGGGGATCTCACTGCACTTACTATTATCCCCAGGTGCCGCTCCGTTCTCCTGCTATGCCCTCCGGTATCTCCGCTCACTAAGTTATAGTAGGCGGAGTCTGCCCTTGTAGTGCTGGCCAATCGCATTGCAGAGCTCACAGCCTGGGAGAAAATAACCTCCCAAGGCTGTGAGCTCTGCGCTGCGATTGGCCTACTATAACTTAGTGAGCGGAGATTCCGGAGGGCATAGCAGGAGAACGGAGCGGCGCCCAGGGGATAATAGTAAGTGAGATCCCCCAGGGGCGCCGCGTTACATGTCTGTATACTTAGTTCACATTGTAATAATCAGTGAAAGCTCCTCTTTAACGCCTTAGAGACCAGCCTGTTTTGGCCCTTATTTTATTTATTTTTTTCACTTTTCGCCACCTTCCTTGAGTTATAACTTTTTTGGGGCTTGTTTTTTGCAGGCCAAATTTAGTTTTTAATGCCAACATTTTTGGGGTACACATAACTTTCTGATTAACTTTTATTTACTCTTTCTGGTGAGGGAGAGGGGAAAAAATTGCAATACTGAGTTTTTACATTATAAATTGTGCAGCATTCATTTTTCAGCATAAATAACATAACTTTATTCTCTGGGTCAGTGCAATTACAGTTATATCAAACACATATGGAAATTCATCACCGACCACTCCCCCCCCAAGCCCCTCCCATGTCAACTTGCGTAAAAAAGAACCGAATGCTGTGCTTGCGACTTTAAAGGGGTTGTCTCATCATGGACAATGGGGGCATATTGCTAGGGTCCCGCACCTGTATCGAGAGCAGAGCCCCACAAGTGAAGGAGGGCGGACTGCGCATGTGCAACCGCCCTCCACTCATTTTTTAATGGGGCCGCGCATGCGCGGTACGCTCCCATTCACTTCTATTAGGAGCCGACTTGGTGGTGGCTGGACCGGAGTCCTCCAGCCACCACCTTGCGGGGCTCCGTTCTCGATATAGGTGCGGACCCGATATAGTTAATTTTTTTTTTGTTTGTTTTTTTTGGGGGGGAAAGGGGGTGATTAGGATTTTTTTTTTTTTTTTTTTTTTTTTATAGTTACCATAGGAAACTATAATAGGTAATCATTAGAATGCTTCTTTCATAGATTTCAATGCATTAGCATTGGAGTCTTTGGTGATTATAGGAAATAATGTGCAGCAGCCTCCACTCTCACAGAAGTAGCCTGAAAACACCCAGAAGCAAGTGTTTCCGGGTTTTACCCGATTCAGATGCCGTGGTCATGTTTGACCATGAGATCTGAAGAGTTCAAAGTTTGCGACCAGAATTACCGCCGGTGGTGAACATAACTACAGGTGCCATTTTTAAATGCCCAACCACTGACGTATTTTTATGTGGGGCAGTCGGGAAGAGGTTAGATTTTTTTATGCTTAGTCATGCAGAGTTAGCTGTCAACCACTTAAAGGGGATTATCCGATGACTAATGTAAAACATCAAAATCAGACATCATACAGTACATGACAATCCCTTTCTAACAAAGCTAGAACCAGCCCTGTACCTCATATGGATCCAGATATGGTAACCACAGTAGTACAGGTATCTATCTTCAGTAACCTATAGCCCTACATTTAGATACAATTCAAAATTGATGCCTCTCAACTATTCATTTGGGCACAAGGGTCCTCTCTTTAGCAGGGATTTGCAGCAGTCCTCAGACGTTTCAGGAGTTGATGACAGTACTAGGAAGCAGTGGAGCAGGCAGTACAACTGCTGTCAGTACTCTTTGACCAACTAAAGATGTGCCTAAGAGCACTCAAATTGTTTACCTGGACGTTTGCATTTGTGATCAACGACTGAATTACAGTACTGTAATGCTACAGTAACTGGTTGGCTGCAGCAGTCAGTTGTCTCTGTGCCTTGGAACTGGGATTAGCGAGGTGAGCATCTCTCTTATGTGTTTACACAATGCTAAGCAGTTTAAAAAGATATGTTGTGTTTTTTGTTTTTATTTATGTATTATTATTTTTTTTTAAAGGAGCCATTTAATACAAAACTGATCAGAAAATTGATCACTTCCACATACATCACAGAGAGGAATGGGTTTAACATACAAATGCTCATATTACTGGGTTCACTTGTGAAGAAGAAATGATCATTTCACAATCATGATATTGTCTAAAACACGGATCACCACCCTTCGGCACTACAGCTGTTCTGAAACTACAACTCCCAGAATCCTCCTTTCACTTCTATGGGAGCTACAAGAAGAGCCAAGTAAGTTGGTATGCTGGGAGTTGTAGTTTCACAGCAGATGGCATGCTAAAGGTTGCTGACCGCTGGTCTATAAAGTTTAATGAAAAAAAAAAAAAAAAGGATACTCGCTTTTTCATTGTACATAAAATACAGCTGAAACTGTCTTTATCAAAATCCTATTAGAACAGAAAATCTAAGAATTTTTGAATAGCATTATCACATTTGCATTAACCCCATATAAACGTATACAACAGAAGCAAGCAGACTATAGCATCACAAACTTCAAAGTTAAATATTGCCAGTCAGATGATAAAGGCAGAACATCCCCAATTCCTGCAACGCCTCATTAAGATCCACCGCCTTGAGTTACAACTTGTCATAGTCTCAACGGTTGAAGTTGTGAGGATGTCCACTTCTTCAGAGGCTGATCTACTAAGTCGCTTGCAGGAGGGTTTCAAAAGGAAAACAGCAAAACTTGGGTGAACAAATTAAAGAAGCCGGGACTTCAGTCATTTTAATTTAAACTGCAGAAAATCATAAGACACTGCAAGTTAATGTGAAAGGAAGCCTTTAAAATATTCAGTAGAAGGAACACTGCTTTCTCAAAGTAATGACTCAAGAACACATTTAAATGGCATGAAGAGAATCACAAATAATTCATAAAAGCAGGACTTGTGATGGAAAAACGGCCTCAGCAAAGTGGCTTCTTTCAGACTACCATAAACTTCAGTGTCGGATATAATTCCTTTCTAGAAATGTCACCGAGACCAACATAATCAGTTAATAAATTATTGACAGAAGTAAGTTTTCAAACCTACACATGACAGAGAATCTTCAACAAGGACATATGCCCACGGCCACTAGCACCCCTAATCACGCTTACAGAAAATATAACCCTGGATGCCACAGTTACATCACTCACAGTCAGCTGCACAAAAGGACAGCCCTGCATAAATACGCTGATTGCAGCAGTCTTATTCTGGAAACCTATTGCTGGACTTAGGGCACCGGCATGTGACACAGGCCATGTGCACATGGCCGGCACTATAATAGAAAATGCCTATTCCTGTGCGCTATTGCGGACAAGAATAGGACATGTTCTATTTATTTTTATTTTTTTTGCAAAGCCGTGGAACGGAAGTGCGGACGTAGGGGTGGGCAGTATAGGCAACATGGATTTTGTGCATATCACCTATATCGCAGGACTGCGATATGACCACGGAGCGGCAGTTCCGATCGGAGTCCCAGCAGGGTAATGCTGGGGCTCCGATCGGTTACCATGGCAGCCAGGACACTACTGAAGTCCTGGCTGTCATGGTATGTCAGTGAGCAGCATTATACTCATGTGCGCCGTGGCCGCCGGGCGCTCCTTCTTCTCATAGGTCTGTGCGGCGCATTGCTAATGCTATAAGCATTAGCAATGCGCTGCACAGACAGAAGAGGGAGCACCCGGCAGCCACGGCGCACGTGAGCTATACGCATTAACAATGCGCCGCACAGGCAGAAGAAGGAGCGGCCATGGCGCACGTGAGTATAATGCTGCTCACTGACATACCATGGCAACCAGGACTTCAGTAGCGTCCTGGCTGCCATGGTATTTGATCGGAGCCCTAGCATTACACTGCAGTAGATCGGAACTGCTGCTGCCACCAAAGATGTGGGGGGGGGGAGGCCCTTCCACCAATGATCAATACTGGGGTTTGGGGGCGCACTGCCCACTGCCACCAATGATTTGGGGGGGGGGGACCCTGTGGCCACTGCCACCAATGATTAATACTGGGGGGGGGGGGGCTCATCAGAGACTGGGGGGGGGGGCACATCAGAGACTGGGGGGGGGCACTTCAGAGACTGGGGGGGGGCACTTCAGAGACAGGGGGGGGGGGCACTTCAGAGACTGGGGGGGGGCACTTCAGAGGGGGGGGGCACTTCAGAGACTGGGGGGGGGCACTTCAGAGACTGGGGGGGGCACTTCAGAGACTGGGGGGGAGCACTTCAGAGACTGGGGGGGAGCACTTCAGAGACTGGGGGGGGGGAGCACTTCAGAGACTGGGGGGGGGGGAGCACTTCAGAGACTGGGGGGGGGGCACTTCAGAGACTGGGGGGGCACTTCAGAGACTGGGGGGAGCACTTCAGAGACTGGGGGGGAGCACTTCAGAGACTGGGGGGGAGCACTTCAGAGACTGGGGGGGGGGAGCACTTCAGAGACTGGGGGGGGCACTTCAGAGACGGGGGGGGCACTTCAGAGACGGGGGGGGCACTTCAGAGACGGGGGGGGGCACTTCAGAGACTGGGGGGGGCACTTCAGAGACTGGGGGGGGGCACTTCAGAGACTGGGGGGGGGCACTTCAGAGACTGGGGGGGGGGGGGCACTTCAGAGACTGGCTGCCATGGTCAGCTCCCTGCTGTTGTGTGCACAAAGCACAGGGCAGCAGGGAGAGTGTAAAGTCCTATTCACCCTAATAGAGCTCTATTAGGATGAATATGACAAGGGTTCTCGCCCTTAAGTGGGCTAATAGTTATTAAATTAAAAGTAAAAAAAAAGTTTAACCCCCCCAAATATAGAAAACAATATATCGCAATATATATCGCACATGCTCAAAATTATATTGCAATATAGATTTTAGGACATATTGCCCACCCCTATGCAGACGCACTGTGTGCTGTCCGCATCTTTTCTGGCCACACTGAAAATGAATGGGTCCGCACGCGTTCTGCACAATTGCAGAACGGATCCGGACCATTCAAACGGACGTCTGAATGGAGCCTTAGTCTGACTCCTTGTTACCCGAGGACATTACATTCTTCCTGTGAACAATTTTACAAAAAACATAAAAGAATAAAATAATGTCACAACCAAGAACTGACAATAAAGAAATAAGAAGTTCTTGTTAGGTTTTGTTTAAGGTCTTACCCCATCCAGAAGTGTGTTGGTCAAGTGGACTCTGGGATCTTTCCGAAATGGAAATTCAAGTTTAGAAACATGAAACACAGAGTTGTCACGGTCAATCATATATACTTCATTTTTACCATCAATGAGCATCATGTACCTTAAAGAAAGATAAAATATATTAATAATGATTATTATGGGCATAACCAAGCAGAACACTTCTAAGGAATACCCAATGGGGGGGAATTTATCATGAGGGGAATATCTGAAGTCAGTTTTGCAGTAGACTATGTTGGCTTATGGTCCATTTACACGAGATGACGATCTAGCAGATTGCAATTTGCTAGCAATCTGCTGATTGCTAGTGGAGGAGACCGATGCATTTACATATGCCTATCTCCCCCAGAGTATGGTGAGGAGCATCACTAATGCCATTGCTCTTCCCCATTGTGTCTCGTTGTTTCCCAGCAGCAGATTATGTTTACACAGCATGATATACCACTGGGAAACAATGATCTTTTGTGCTGCACAAAAGATACAATTACCAGATTAACAAGCATTTTGCTCCTTCATTGGGTAATCGGCAGTGCAATTACACTGCCAGATCATCGCTAACCAGCGTTACTTACAAGTAATGATTAGGGATGAGCAAACCTGAACTTCACGGGGTTCGGTGTTCAGGTGGGTTGATAAAACGGAAAATAACAGAATATTCATAGTCAGAATGCAAAACAGAATCCTTTAAGAGGCAACCCGTCTTGATACGTCGTAACAGAAGTCTATGGGCAAGCATAACAGTCCTGCATAACAGAAACCAGACAGATCTGTCATGCTTGGCCATAGACTTCTATTATCACGGATTGCCTCTTGAAGGATTCTGTTTTGCATTCTGACTATGAATATTTTGTTATATTCCGTTTTCCCAACCCACCCGAACCCCAAACCCAGTGAAGTTCAGGTTCGCTCATCCCTAGCGATGATCTGTTCAATTGTAGGCCTGCGTATAGGGCCCTTTACTTTATACCACATTTATCAAAAGTCACAGGTTATTTGATAGGTTTAGGGATGAAACAAACACTTTGTCTATAAAAGCTACTCCAGTTTCCCTACTCGACCCTCCTACTGGAGTGAGACTGTGACGTAAAAAAAAAAAAAAAAGTCTTAATGATAAATCTGGAGTGAAAGTCATAAACATAGCTAACCATAACCACTTTACACAGCTGGAGTGAGTGGTGTATAAGCAGGGATGGCCAGTTTGCAGTGTTCACCAGCGAACTCATGCGATCTGCCATCTTAACTGACAGGTCAGGCGAGGCACAGGTAAGTCCTTACCTGTGCGCGAGCCGGTCTGAAATGAAATGTGGTCTCCGGGAGCAGGCAGTTCCAAGAACGGTCCCCAGAGGCTGTTCTCTGAGCTGCCTGCGCCCGGAGACCGCATTTCATTTCAGACCGACTCACGCACAGGCACAGGTAAGGACTTATCTGTGCCTCGCCGGACTTGTCAGTTAAGATGGCAGATTGCATGTGTTCGCTGGCGAACACATGGGTGTAGGAATTACAAGTGTGTAGGAATTACAACAGTTTGGATATGTGCCTCCCACTTGCTAGGGGACTAAAAGTAATGGGACAATTGTCTTCTCAGCTGTTCCATGGCCAGGTGTGAGTTATTCCCTCATTATCCCAGATAAAAGGTCCAGAGTTAATTTCAAGTGTGCTATTTGCATTTGGAATCTGTTGCTGTCAACTCTCAAGATGAGATCCAAAGAGCTGTCACTATCAGTGAAGCAAGCCATCATTAGGCTGAAAAAACACAACAACCCCATCAGAGAGATAGCAAAAACATTAGGCGTGGCCAAAACAACTGTTTGGAACATTCTTAAATAGAAGGAAGCACCGGTGAGCTCAGCAACACCAAAAGACACAGAAGACCACAGAAAACAACTATGGTGGATGACCGAAGAATTCTTTCCCTGGTGAAGAAAACAGCCCTTCACAACAGTTGGCCAGATCAAGAACACTCTCCAGGAGGTAGGTGTATGAGTGTCAAAGTCAACAATCAAGAGAAGACTTCACCAGAGTTAATACAGAGAGTTAACCACAAGATGTAAACCATTGGTGAGCCTCAAAAACCGGAAGGCCAGATTACAGTATGCCAAACGACATCTAAAAAAAAGCCTTCACAGTTCTGGAACAACATCCTATGGACAGATGAGACCAAGATCAACTTGTACCAGAGTGATGGGAAGAGAAGAGTATGGAGAAGGAAAGGAACTGCTCATGATCATAAGCATACCACCTCATCAGTGAAGCATGGTGGTGGTAGTGTCATGGCATGGGCATGTATGTCTGCCAATGGAACTGGTTCTCTTGTATTTATTGATGATGTGACTGCTGACAAAAGCAGCAGGATGAATTCTGAAGTATTTCAGGCAATATTATCTGCTCATATTCAGCCAAATGCTTCAGAAATCATTGGACGGCGCTTCACAGTGCAGATGGACAATGGCACAAAGCATACTGCAATAGCAACTAAAGAGTATTTTAAGGGAAAGAAGTGGAATCTTATGCAATGGCCAAGTCAATCACCTGACCTGCATCTGATTGAGCATGCATTTCACTTGCTGAAGACAAAACTGAAGGGAAAATGCCCCAAGAAAAAGCAGGAACAGAAGACTGTTGCAGTAGAGGCCTGGCAGAGCATCACCAGGAATGAAATCCAGCGTCTGGTGATGTCTATGCGTTCCAGACTTCAGGCTGTAATTGACTGCAAAGGATTTGTAACCAAGTATTAAAAAGTTTGAAAGTTTGATTTATGATTATTATTCTGTCCCATTACTTTTGGTCCCTTAACAAGTGGTAGGCACATATGCAAACTGTTGTAATTCCTACACCGTTCACCTGATTTGGATGTAAATACCCTCAAATTAAAGCTGACAATCTGCAGTTAAAGCACATCTTGTTTGTTTCATTTAAAATCCATTGTGGTGGTGCATAGAGCCAAAAATGTTACAATTGTGTTGATGTCCCAATATTTATGGATCTGGCTGTATATAGCGAAAAGTATGTGTGTGTGTGTGTGTGTGTGTGTGTATGTATAATATATATATATATATATATATATATATATATATATATATAACACGTGAAGAAAATGGACTGCACTCCATATAAAAGTGAAAAATAGTGAACTTTTATTCACCCATATTGTGCCAACTTTTGCGACGTTTCGGCTCACAAGAGCCTTCTTCCAGCCTCTTGTGAGCCGAAACGTCGCAAAAGTTGCCACAATATGGGTGAATAAAAGTTCACTATTTTTCACTTTTAATTGGAGTGCAGTCCATTTTCTTCAAGTGTTGGGGGTGTTGCCGCGGCCCCTGTGGACACTGCACCCGCTTCCTGTTTGGTGCTCCCGCTGGACTCTCTTACTATAGATATATATATATATATATAGATATATATATATATATAGTTAGCAGAGTTGAAAAATAGAGATACATGTCCACATGTCCAACACCTCTACTAATTATTGACTTTATGTGATTCAGACACACCCATTGCAATCAGATAAATAAAATCAAGCACACAGCCATGCAATCTCCAAAAACAAACATTAGTGGTGAGTGCCAAGTGGTTACTGACAACTAATGCCACTAGTGAGGCTATATGATGTTTTATGCAACCATAAAGGTGATGCTCTGTAAAAGAGGTATTTGCCAGTATATGGCTTAAAGAGTGTAATCACTTGAACATGGGTTAGTTATCATGTTACTCTAAAAACCATGGCTGTTAAACATGAGTTTAAATTGGCATTTTGCTGCTAAGAAACCTTTCCATCACATTTTGTAACGTGTTTACAAGGATTAACATTCATTCTTCACCAAGCGCATTAGTGAGGCTGGGCAATGACCTTGGGCACTCTCACAAATGGTCCATTTATAGTGTTTCCATTGATTTCCAAAGATTTTCAATAAAAGGTCAAGATCTGTGCAGGTCAGGCAAGATTCAAGGCAAGCTGAAGCGAAGCGGGAATTTTGTTGTCAAGCTGAAACAGTGAAGGGTCAAAGTTGTCACCCATCACATCCGCCTCCCACTACTTAATCAGACCAGTAGTTCTAGCACCTGATAAACTGTCCGGATTAATTGCACAACAGTACTGAAGAACACTCCCCACCGAGTAGTGAGGACCACTCCATTGGCTAACTATGGCCACATTTGATTATCTGATACGGCTCCAATAATTTGGTGGTGGGGGCATGCGCAGCGGCCCTCCATTCATTTTAATGGGGCCACCGAAAATAGAGTGCTGGCTCAGCTATTTCCATCTGTCCCATAGAAATGAATGGCAGCAGGGGCTGCATGTGCGCTCCCATTCACTTGTATGGAAGCAGTGCTTGGTGGTGGACGAACACGGTCCGGGAAACCTAGGGTCCTCCAGCCACAGCTCTCCCCGCTCTGTTCTCCTTGTAGGTGCGGGTCCCACAGGTGTGACCTGCACCTATCAGACAATGGGGGCATATCCTAGCGATATACCCCAATTGTATGTGATGGGAATACCCCTTTAAGATTTTCTTTCACTTGAATTAAGGAATATATAAGTGTATAGGAAAAAGCCAAGGAAGAAGCTGATCTATTAGCCAGGGAAGAAACAACAACAATTATTTTAGGAGCACCGCCAACCAGGCTCTTGGGATTTGTTCCACCCTGGATTCAGCAGACAAACTAGGGGGCATTCAGGCAACATAAGTATTTGTTGTAGCTGTGTAGAATAAATATAATCTGTTACGCTTCTCTTGTATTCCTAGAGTGACCAAACAGTTGCATCCATTTACAAAGCCCGGGCGTTGATCCTCATCACGACGCAGAATAACTTGCAACAAACACAAAGGCTAAAGTCAGACCGAGCCTTCAACTCTCGGATGGTAAGAGAAGAAGGGACCGAGGCAGAAAGATTGTTGTGTCCTCATTATATTCAATTGACTTAAAATCCTTTTCCTTTGATAATGATTAACAAGTTCAAAATCTCTACTAAATGCCTATAATTAAACCATCCATTGAGCATTTTCACAGCATCCTATAATTTTCTATGCCAACTTTTTTGTTATTATCTTCTACCGCCTTCAGAAATAGATACCAGCAAATGCCAGCAAATCTGTCCTAACTATTACAGTTTGTCTACAATTTAGCACAGAAGATCGCAGCTGAAGCCTTCAATGTGATCACTGAAGCAAAACCCTGATCACAAATACTTATTTCATATGATCGCAATTTTCCAATTTCTCTCTGCATAGTCAATTTCTGCCTATTCAATGTATCTGTGATATGGAGCAAATCACTTATTTGGTGAAGGGCGATTGTGTTTAATGGCCGAGAAGAAATACCCATCTGCAAACAGAGAATAATAATTGCTGCCTCTCATAAATCTTTTTTTCTACATGTTCTGTGCTCAGTCTCTATGACAGTGTTCAGATGCTGATTTTAAACGGTTACAATAAGGGTAGGTTTCCATTTTTCATTCAAAATTAGAAGTTGATCCAGCAGGAAGAATAATTACAAGTCCTTCCTTTATATTTCTGATTTCTTTCAAATCCACTTCTGGATTTGCCTGAAAAACATTCAGGAAAATCTCTCTCAAAACCTCCTCCAAAAAGCTCTGTGTTAACTTACCCTAAGGGCTCATGCACACGACCGTATGTATTTTGCTTCTTCGCAAAATACAGATCCGCAAAAACTATAGATTATGTCCATGTGCATTCTGCATTTTGCAGCACGGAACAACTGGCCCCTAATAGAACCGTCCTATCCTTGTCCGTTCTATTCTTTTGCGGAACGGAAACGAAATGCACATGTTTCTACTTCCGGCGGCTGCTTCATGAATTATTATCACAGGGATCGCAGGTCAGTGAATGTTACGGAGCATTAGATTGCATAGAAAGGGGGAATATAAATGCAATTTTAACTCCTAAGACTCCTGTGCCCAGCCTTCTGTCTCCCAGGGAAGCACGAGGCAGAAGCACAGCGTCTGCACAGACCGTCTCCCCTTTTCTAATCGGAGACGGATGGCCCTTAGCAACGCTCATTTGAAGAGTGCTGCTAAGGGCCATTTCAGCACCAGTTTCGTTTTGGCTAAATAAAGTCTATTGCAAAATTGTTACCCATCACTTGCCCTACACTTTTGCAAAAAAATAAAATAAAATATGACAGTTATCCTTTAACCACATTTTTAAATGATTAGATTTTTTCATGTCAATATCTATATTTAAACAAATGTCTGAATGTCAAAGGATCCGCTCAGAATGCATCAGTTTGCCTTCCGCTCTGGAGTCTGACACCATAATGTTGCCTGCAGCCAAACCGATCCTCCCCATTGACTTACATTGAGTGCCGTTTGGCCCTGCTTCGTTTTCTCCGACACAATCTGGCACAATAGAAAACGGATCCGTCCCTATTCACTTACATTGTGTGCCAGGACGGATCCATTTGGCACTGCTTCGTTTTCTCTGACACAACCTGGCACAATACAATAGACGGATGCATGCAGTTGTATTATTGTAACGAAAGCGTTTTTGCAGATCCATGACAGATCCGCAAAAAATGATAGTGTGAAAGTAGCCCAACACGGGATCCAACAATAACAGGTGAGCGTATCTATTCTTTCCTTGTACAATGACCTCTGCACAAGTCACAGAGCATGCCTAGAAAATTCTCCTATAGAAGTCCTGTCCATTGTTTCCATGGGGCTGCTGTAAAGCAATTCTCTAAATACTTTCTAAATGTTGATAGATAAAAACAGATTATTAAAAAAAAAAAAGAAAGATGTGTTGCTACTTGCTTTTAACTAGCAGAAAATAAAATGTGGGTGACACATTCCCTTTAAAGGGATTGCCCAGGAATAAGTAACGTAGGTGACCACAGCCTTCCTCTGCTATGGAAAGAGTCGCACTTACCTACTCTCCGCTGCTCCGGTCCTGCATGCCAGCTCTCGTGTCTATTTTCGGATCCACAGGTTGTTTTATTCGTTCCCTGCACAGGCATGATCATCTGCACCACTGTAGCCAATATCCGGCTTCAGAGGTGAAATGTCTCTTATCGACAATTGTTGGCTGCAGTACAGCAGATGTTCATGCCAAGAGTGAGAGGAAGCAAACAAGCCAGAGACTGGCAGATAGACCCTAGCAAGGATGGTTGTTCACGTAAATCACAGTGGCAATTCTCACACCGATATCCTCCTAAGGCGGTGTAGTGATAGAAGGGCGCATTCCCTTCTTCCCTAGTGGAGCACCCTGGTGTTGGGGCTCCTACCTGGTGACAGTTGGGGTGCCCTTGGTGTTAAGTGTTTTGGCTGGGTACAAGGCAGGAGTATGGATGCAGGTGCAATGGCTGGTAAATGGTGATGGAGTCAGTGAGAATGCCAATAGGTCTCTCTTTACTAAAGTGCAAAATAGAAGTAGTAGTACACCCAACAGTATCAAGGCAGTCCACAGTGCAATTCTTTCCCAATACCAAACTATGGAGGGATAGCAGCAATTATGGAGGTCAGGGTACTCCTTCTCTCTGCCTTTCTAAGGTCTCTCGGTAGAAGCCTAGGCATGCACTTGAAGTTTTTGTTATAGGTTCTATAATTCTCAGTTGAGGGATACAGATTTAAGATATGGCTGGCCAAACCATCTCACAGTGTGGAAGGGTGTGTTAACAATGTTCCCTTTCACAGCAGCAAAATCTATCTAGGCCATAAACCTGCACAATACCTTGCTCTGTGACTCCAATGTCAAGCCTTACAGATTCTAGGCCTCCTAGTTTGGGTGACGGTTCTCTGAAACTCGGGCCTAGCTCTGAGCAATCCCACATCTCTCTGTAGCACAGCTCGACTAGAATGCCCTCCTGGCAACCTAAAAGGGGCTAAGTCAAGGTGCTTAACCGTGACCCATTCATACAATACTATTGCGTAGGCAGATACAGCAAATAGAAACATTTCACTTAACCAGATAATATAACAATTAACTCTGCAGTTACCCTGTTCTGGGGTACTGCACATGCACCTATGAAAACATATTTATTCCCAGACAACCCCTTTTATGACAATCAATAAATATAGCAGCTACACCTGTTACATTTCTTTTATTCCTATTTAGATCTGCACGTGATACTCTACATTTTCAGGACACATATATAGCTTTTATAACTTTGTCTGCGAACAAATTCATAGATTTCTTAAAATTAAGTATATAAAAGTGTTTTCTAGTTATCAAACGCATAGTGCATTATTTCCCAAAATTACCAAAATTGTATTTCAATAAATATGGTTCAAATTCTTACCAAGTATTCAGATTACTTACAAGATAGTAAAAAAATAAAAAAAGTTAAAAAAATTTCTACAGTAAACTTGTTATAACTAAATTATTAGCCATTTATGAAGGAGTCGGAGTTGGAGCATGATAAACTGCTGGAGTAGGAGATGGAGTCAAAACTATCCTTACTAACGCCACAGCCCCGTGAGTGGGAATCTGAATAGTCTCATTTACTTGAATAGTCTGCATCAAGATAGTAAGTAGACTGCATGCTACAGTTGATTGGTGGAGGCATCGAGATTCAGCCCCCCAATTATCGGATATTGTTTATCTAACCTGAGGATAGGGCATCAATATCCTGAATTCAGAAATCTCCTTTGTCTTATAAAATGTTTCAAAAAGGTGCAAGCAAAAATAAACCGTATATTTTTTTTCCCCCCAAAACGTTCTACTCAATAGTCCACTACCAAACCACATGATCAAGTGCACTTTCAATTGTGCACCAGTGGCACAAAGATGGTGAATATATTGCAGGTACATATATGATCTAGATTTAAACATTACTAGAGATAATACAGCATTAAAATACCCTGGACTTCAGGAAACTGCCTGATGAAACCTACTAAACAACATGAAGACTTTTTGATGAACGTGAATCCCATGGAGATAATACATCTCTATCCCACACATCACTTACATCAAAAACGCTTTCTCCTACAATTCAGGGAAAATAAAAGTTTGGAAACCAATCTGGCAGCTATTTAATGCAGTCCTCACACAGGTAGCATTTAATAATAATCAATTACAATTGCTGCCCTTTTCAAGGCGCTGCTACTGCTATGTAAAGAGGACGCTAGTGAAGTATCTGACACGTCTTTTACAAAGGAATCAATTGTCATTATCCGAAACATATCTTATGTTCAAGTAGATTGATTAGAAAAACATAAAAGTCAGTCACAGGAAAGTACCACATTACATTTTAACACTTCTAACGCTGTGCTCTGATCCTTTCTTTCTGGCTTCATATAGCGTCATAAAGTACAGTACAGACCAAAAGTTTGGACACACCTTCTCATTCAAAGAGTTTTCTTTATTTTCATGACTATGAAAATTGTAGATTCACACTGAAGGCATCAAAACTATGAATTAACACATGTGGTATTATATACATAACAAAAAAGTGTGAAACAACGGAAAATATGTCATATTCTAGGTTCTTCAAAGTAGCCACCTTTTGCTTTGATTGCTGCTTTGCACACTCTTGGCATTCTCTTGATGAGCTTCAAGAGGTAGTCACCTGAAACTGAGACTGGAATATGCCAAAATGCATATTGACACGCCAGAAAGCTTCTGGGAGAATGCCCTTGGGACAGATGTTACAAAACGGGAGCTTTTTGGCAAGTCACATCAGCGCTGTGTTCACTGACGCAAAAATGAAGCAAAGAAAAGAACACTGTTCCTACAGTGAAACATGGAGGAGGCTCAGTTAAGTTTTGGGGCTGCTTTGCTGTGTCTTGAAACTCTGCAGGTCACAATGCAATCCCAAGACCATCAAGGCATTCTGGAGCTAAAAGTGCTACCCAAAAGCTTGGTCATCCAAGAATGGCTAACAGGAAAGCATTGGACTATTCTGAAGTGGCCTTCTATGAGCCCTGATCCAAATCCTATTGAACATCTGTGGAAGGAGCTGAAACATGCCGTCTGGAGTAGGCACCCTTCAAACCTGAGAAAGCTGAAGCAGTTTGCTCACTAGGAGTAGGCCAAAATACCTGTGGACAGGCGCATAAGTCTCATTGAGAGTTACAGAAATCGCTTGACTGCAATGATTGCCTCAAGAAGTTGTGCAACAAAATATTAAAAGGGCTGCACTGCCATTGATGGCCTATCATCAGATTAGGTCATCAATATCTGATTGGTGGGGGTCTGACACCCAGCTGCTTGAAGAGGAAGTGGCGCTCATTCACTATCTTTGCTAGAGATATGCCACCAATGCTTGAGATGACACAACAGCTTTAAATCAAGGCACTTACTAGTGTACTGTGATTGTCCATATGGTCTCCTTTGCTGACTCGATTCACTTTTCAATCACATTAGACACTGCAAATAGCCAGGGTTTATGAGCAGTGGTGGCCATGCGTGTACTCTATAGGAAAAAGCATAGGTCTCTGGTGGCCAGATTCGGTGGCCGACCATCTTGTGTCTGTGCTGCAGCGCCGGCTGCAACCCATAGAAATGAGCATTGTATAATGTGATGGAAAAATGAATCCAGACAGCAATGGAGACAATATGGATAATCACAATACATTAGTAAGTGCCTGGTATTAACTTTGTCTACATGATAAATGCCATTTGCTGAAGTGAGACAACCCCTTTAAGGCTAAATTCACATCTGCGTTGTGAAATCTGGCAGGCTTTTCTGGCAATGGAACAGCCTGCCAGAGCTCACTGCATCCGGCACACCAGGATAATGCTTGGGATCTGGACGCATAAATGCCGGTTTCGGACAGACAAAATGTCCTGCATGCCCGACTTTTTGTCTGACAGAAAGCCAGCATTCTCAAGGAAAGTGGGGATCTGGCGGTTCACGGCATTATCTGGCTATACTGGGATAAGGTGAAATCTGGCAGGCTGTTCCTCTGCTGGATTTCACAATACTATGTATAAGACTATATTTCTGGGAGAAAATCAGAAGAGAACGCTGTTCATTATTTGTACGTCTATACAAGCATTTATAGAGATTTCGACCATGGCCCGAAGCTTACTGTTGTTATGCAGCTTTTTTTCCATTAAACAGCTATTGAAAAATGTAATGTATTTTCTGTTCTAATCCTTCCAAACAAGTGATCTGCTTCTATTTTCTGCTAACCTCTGTAAAAATGCAACATTTGTTTTTTAGCTTTTCATCTAGTTTCAATGCAAATTCCCACTTCTAATTTACAGACAACAATTTCCACTGTTGTCTTCTATTAATATCGACTGTATTTTCTATTACAACAAAGCACATTGAGAGAGCACGCTTCCACTACAGCGGCACATACCGGTGAGCTTATTTTATTTCTAAAGAATTGAAAAGCCACGCTATAAGTACATCCTTTTCCTAAAGTTTTACCTGTGTTGAAATCACTCCTTAAAGGGGTTATCCAGTAATATATATTGATGACCTATCCTCATCATTATAAGATCGGCAGGGGTCAGAGTCCATAGCTCTGGTGAGAGTAGCCAGCTCCCAGCAGCTATCCAAGCACAGCGCCAAAATTGTATAGCAGCTTAGCCCTATACACTTCCATGGGGCTGAGCTGCGACTAGGTCATGTGACCGATGTCTAGTGACATCACATGACCAAGGAAAAGACGGCAGCACTCCTAGAGGGCCAGTCTCATCTAACAGCTGATTGGCAGGGGTCCTGGGACCACCCATCTAATATTCATGACCTATACTGATGATAAGTCATCAATATTAATTAGTGGATAACCCCTTTAAAGAGGAAATGACACCTCTCCTGACACGTCTGTTTCAGTAAATAACTATTTCACAGCGTCCATTCTATGAAAACAAAATAAAGAGGGGGTGCTTCCAGTGTAGTATTCTCAAGGGACACGGGCAAGACCAAAGAAGGAGGAACCTTACCCTTTGACTAGGCACAACACTAGGGTCAAGTGAAGGTCGGCTACCCACCGGAGGGAGGGACCAGGCTGCTGCACTGAGCGTCGGACACTAAAGGATGCCAGAGACGATTGGAAGCAGGAACACACTGCCACATGCTGCAGCGGAGAACCTCAAGTAAGTATACATTTATATACTTATTTATTTATTTTTAAACAAAAAATGGTTTTCCTTTTTTTTATAAATTAATAAATTGTTTGAAGTTCTCCTCTGCAGCGTGACGTTTTTTTCTGCCTCTGGTAGAGTGTTCCTGCTTACAGCGTCCATTCTTAGGATTCTATATTGTGACATTTTGGGGTGTGCCCTTCCACCTTCAGAGACTATGCAATCAGTGCTGGAAGTGGTAGAGTGTGCAGGGACACCTCTTTGAAAAGAGGAATGGTAACGCCCAATTGGTCATTAATCCCTAAACTTGCAATCAGAAAAACATGCTCCAGAATAAAATGGAGTCTGCACAGACGGATCCACTCCTATAATGCAAACGATGGTATCCGTTCAGAACGGATCCGTCTGCATAACAGTTTTTTTTTTTCAGATCTGATTTTTCACTTTGTGAAAACTCAGATCTGACCGTATATTCTAACACAGAGGCGTTCCCATGGTGATGGGGACGCTTCAAGTTAGAATATACTAAAAGAACTGTGTACATAACTGCCCCCTGCTGCCTGGCAGCACCTGATCTCTTACAGGGGGCTGTGATCCGCACAATTAACCCCTCAGGTGCCCTCCTCCCTCCCCTGTATTAAATTAATTGGTGGCCAGTGCGGCCGCCCCTCCCTCCCCAGTATTATATTCATTGGTGGCCAGTGCGGCCCCCCCCCCTCCCTCCCCAGTATTATATTCATTGGTGGCCAGTGCGGCCCCCCCTCCCTCCCCAGTATTATATTCATTGGTGGCCAGTGCGGGGGTTAAATGATGGGGGTTCAGTAGAATTTCACCATGTATGAAGGAGGCAGCCGCCCGCTCCATACATTTGCTTTTAGGGGTTAATTATTTTCAATGATGGCGCAGTGGCATCTTCAGAGCACCCTCCTTTTAATGTTTTAATTGGCGGCCGCGTCATAGTGGGAGGGACTTTCTTCCTTCTCCACTGTGCTCCTGTTGAGAGCACGACGCGCGCCATGTTCTCGAATGATTAAAAAATACTAAGCTGCGCAGTAGTGCAGCCTAGTATCGAGAAAAAGCAAATACCTTTATTGTATCGATCCAGGTGAAAAAGTATTGATTGGGTATCGAAGGTTCAATACCTGATGCAACCCAATTTGCAATAGGCAATACCACAGCTTATCAGCTCCCTCCTGACCTCTGCACAAATAAAGCATGTCTAGAAAACGCTCCCATAGAAGTCAATGCTCCTGTCCATTGCATCTATGGCCCATGTAGTTGCTCTCAAAAGACAAAGTCTCAACACATTTAGGGCCTTGTGTGAAAAAATAAATGTTTTATATAAAAGCATGATTTAAACAATATGACATATTCCCTTTAGGCTATATGTGTGTTTTGCCGTCCGCAAATTGCGGATCAGCAACAAAAACGCATGAAGTCCGTATGGCAGCCATTTTTTTGTGGATCCATTGTAACAATGCCTATCCTTGTCTGCAAAACGGACAAGAATATGACATGTTCAATTTTTTTTGCGGGGCTACGGAACAGACATACTGATGTGGACAGCACACTGTTGTTTCGCCTACCCAATAACTTGGGCTCATCAGGGGACACTCGATACAGTGACCTAATAGGCATCGATATATTTACATGAAGAGAACACAGTCTTCCTCATCACTAATGACACTAGATCCAGTTGTCATCCGTCTCCGGCTATCATTCATGGCAGTCGTACATTAGTTATACATAACAAATAACTCTTATGGTAATTTATAGTACCGTTAGACCAATAGACCAAATATAATCCCTATGCAAAATAATTACAGTGGACATTATCCCTGTATGGTCAGAAAAACCAGCAAGGCCAAAAGTGCCTTGAAGGTGCCGCACCACATCCAGATACACAGTAATAAAGAAGTGCTAGCAAATACAGGTATCACATCTGATCTCTTATATGCACCACATCATAGAATATTGATTGTGGTACTTGCGTGCCCATGACAGGCTACATAGGGATGGTTCCAAACGCCCCCTGAAGAGTACGACTACCTAGAGGTGTTCCAGCTTGACCTGTGGTGGTCTGTAGGGGAGAGATGATGGAGCGTTTAGCCTTCCCAGTAACTATATTACTAACCTTTTTTCCAGTGACTCAGGTCACCCATGCTTCTAGAGACTTACCTGCGCCGGTGCCTCAATAGATTCAATGTAAGGTCACCGGATGCAGCTCTGGCTGTGATTTAAATAGTCCGCCAAGTATAGATATGGACGGGGCCAGTATCGGCGTGTTCTTAGTTCAATTCACTTAGCCTTGTTTCTTACTGGATGGTGTGGGCGTTTCTGGGTGACGCGTCCCACGTTACGTAACCACGTCCATTAATGACGTGATTTATGCATAGCTGCATCATTCACAGTGGTCACGTGATGGCGCATAGCTACGTAGACCCCATGTGATGAAGCCAGGCCTCACTCTGAGATGGAACGCTTGGCGGTGAAGTATCGCATGACAGCCTGTTGCTAGGTCACCGGTCAAAAGGCTGCATCAATTGTCAAGTGGTGATATCGCGTCATTCTCACGCACGTCTTGGACGGTCAAATCAGGCATTAATACTAGGTGGGCTCCCCAGTTCTCCATGTCATACTACCAGTGCAAATATATACTCTTTTACACACAATATGAATGAGCCCCGTATTGTTTAAGTTGCAGATGTACGTGGGGGATTAAGGGTATATCCCTCATAGCACTAATAGAGGCATGGAGAGGTGATTATTCCATGTCTAACTGTAAAGTTATATATTACATTCTACACAGTTCATTTCTATGCCAGGTAGATGTTTTTGTTTTTAATCTATTTATTTTAACGTTCAACTCCTTCAATCTAAGAGAAAGTGGAGAAGTATAGTGTTGGAGATGGCTACATAACCTCCCCTTCTTCTGGTCGACACTATCTACATAAGAGTGAGGGTACATTATAGCATAATCTATGGCCAGGCTATAAAAAGCAAGAGAAATCAATGTTCGAATTGAGTCCCAGTGGTGACATTGTGCTTAACACAGGAATCAATTTCGACTCCTTTTGTCTTAGGATAGTGTCTATGTCACCACCCCTGATAGAATGTTTGATTGTCTCTATCATGAAAAAAGGTAATATGCTGGGATCCGTTCCATGCTGGAGTACAACATGTCTGGACAGTGGTTTGTCGCGTTTATGGCGGACATCACCAACATGTTCCAGTATTCTCTTTTTAAAGGTCCTACATGTTTTCCCTACATAGCTCAGGTTGCACCCACATTGTGCCATACACACTAAGCCTTCCGTATTACAGTTCACGAAGGAGCGAGCCATATACGTGTGGTCCCAATTACTATTGGAGAAGGCATTACCTACTTCGATAAACGAGCAGGCCTTACATTTTCCACATTTGTGGGTGCCAGTCCTTCTATCCATAAGCCAGGTGTTTTGTGCTGGAGGCGCTTCAAAATGGCTATGCACTAACTGATCCCCAATACTTCGACCTTGTCTGAAGGTGATCAATGGGCGGTCAGGGAGAAGATCCGATAGATCCGGGTCAGATTTTAATAGTGACCAATAATGTCCTATTATTTCCCGGACCTGGTGGGACTCCGTATCATATGTTCCAATAATTCTAATGGCCTCTTTTGACGTTTTGTGTTTACCATCAGAGTGGATGAGTGTAGACCTGTCCACGGACTCCGATTCCAAGCCTCATACAGACATGCAACTGAGTAGCCTCTCTGCTTGAAGCGATGGAATAGTATGGAGGCCTGGTTTCTGAATTCTGTTTGGTCTGAGCAGTTTCTGCGTACTCGCAGAAATTGCCCTTTAGGGATTCCCCGTTTCAACTGTTTAGGGTAAAAACCTTTCCCACCTAAGCAGGCTGTTTGTTGATGTCTGCTTTCGATACAATGTAGTCGTTAAGGTGTTGTTAGTGCTTCTACTGATTTGTACATCCAGAAAAGTTATGCTTTGATACTGCAGTTCATGTGTAAAAAAAACAGACCAATATGGTTTCTGTTTAAATCCTACATGAAGCATTTCAACTCGTCTGGAGTCCCTGACCAGAGCAACAGAATGTCGTTGATGAATCTCGACGAAAACATTATATGTCTGGTCCATTTCATCAAGTCTTCAGTGAAGACAACAGTGTCCTCCCACCAGCCCAGGAGCAAGTTAGCGTAAGTTGGGGCACATGGGCTCCCCTGAGCTGGTGGTAGAAACTGTCATTAAACACAAAGTAATTGGGATTTAGCACAAATTCTAAGAGCCGAATCACAAACGGATTATGATGCTTGAGGTCAATGGATCTGGAGTCTAGGAAGTCTTTAGATACATGGACTGCAGGAGGATTCGCCCTAGTATATGACAATGTTGGAACTAAAAAAACGGCTGGCTTTTCCCAGGCAGGAGAATAACTTTTTTTTTGTAATTATAAACAGAATATCAGATAAAGGCTGTTGAGAACTGTTGACAAACTTGTTGACACATCTTTGGGTTTAAAGAAAAACATTGATGGGAATGCTTCTTTAAAGTGTAACTGTCATGTTTTCAAAAAAAATAAAAAATAAAAATCAATTTTAGCATAGGTTAGGCTACTTTCACATTTGCGTTCGGGGCTTCGCTTGTGAGTTCCGTTCAAAGGCTCTCACAAGCGGCCCCGAACGCATCTGTCCAGCCCTAATGCATTCTGAGTGGATGCGGATCCGCTCAGAATGCCTCAGTCTGGCACCGTTTGGCCTCCGCTCCGTCTGGCCGTGCGGAGGCAAACGGATCCGTCCAGACTTACAATGTAAGTCAATGGGGGCGGATCCGTTTGAATTTGACACAATAGGGCTTTTTTTTCTCAAACGGATCCGTCCCCCATTGACTTTCAATGTAAAGTCTGGACGGATCTGTCTGAGCTACTTTCACACTTAGAATTTTTTTTACAATATAATGCAGACGGATCCGTTCTGAACGGATCCATCGTCTGCATTATAAGAGCGGATCCGTCTCCGACGGATCCGCTCTGAACGCAAATGTGAAAGTAGCCTTACTGCTGCTGCAGCCTTATGCATAAAACAGTCTTTGACATACCTTTGTTTTCCTTGAGCTTTTCCCTTAGTTACAGCTGTTTTAAACACCACAATATGAGGACCTTCTCAGGATACTGCCTTCCCTCACTTTTCATACACATTAGCTTTGGTCAGCAGCTTCCTGACAGCCAATCAGATTGGATTACTTCCGCCTGGCAGTGTGTGTTCGGTGACTAGGAGAGCCCAGTTCATCACTCCTGAAAATGCCTTTGCCCTGCACGATTTAGCGCAGGGCAAAGGAGAGCATCTGAGTAGGACTGGGACGATATGGCCTAAAATCTATATTGCAATAATGCAATATAACGATATATCGCAATATATTATTTTCTTCTGTATGTATACAAATTACATGGTCATAATCATCCATGTCCCCCAGCCAGCGCCATCAGCTCCATGCCATTGCCATCATCCATGTCCCCCAGCCAAGCGCCATCAGCCCCATGCCATTGTCACCATCATCATGTCCCACACCCAGTGCCATCAGCCCCATGCCATTGCCAGTTTGCCACCATCATGTCCCCCAGCCAGCCCCATGTGCCATTGACATATCATCCATGTCCCCCAGCCAGCGCCATCTGCCCCATATCATTGACACCATCATCATGTCCCCCAGGCTGCGCCATCAGCCCCATGCCATTGCCACCATCATCATGTCCCCCAGCCAGTGCCATCAGCCCCATGCCATTGCCAGTTTGCCAACATCATGTCCCCCAGCCAGCCCCATGTGCCATTGACATAACATCCATGTCCCCCAGCCAGCGCCATCTGCCCCATATCATTGCCACCATCATCATGTCCCCCAGCCAGCGCCATCTGCCCCATATCATTGCCACCATCATGTCCCCCAGCCAGTGCCATCAGCCCCATGCCATTGCCAGTTTGCCAACATTATGTCCCCCAGCCAGCCCCATGTGCCATTGCCAAATCATCCATGTCCCCCAGCCAGCGCAATCAGCCCCATGCAATTGCCACCATCATCATACCCCCAGCCAGCGCCATCAGCCCCATGCCATTGCCATATCACCCATGTCACCAAGACAGCGCCATCAGTCCCATGCCATTGCCAGTTTGCCACCATCATGTCCCCCAGGCAGCGCCATCAGCCCCATGCCATTGCCAGTTTGCCACCATCATGTCCCCCAGGCAGCGCCATCAGCCCCATGCCTTAGCCATCCACCCCTCAGTAGATTTGGGGCTGGGCCCCCGCGTCTTCTTACTAGCATGGACTGGGAGGGACCTGACGTCACACACAGCGCCAGCCAGAGCGCTGACGATGTGTGCACGTAAGGCCCTGGCCTGTGCAGCACGTTGCAGAGTCGGGAGGCCATGGAGCGGTGAGTTAGAAGCTTCTTCTATTCACTACCGCTCCGTGGTCTTCTATCGCAATATGGCAATATAACTAGAATCTATATCGTTGCCCAAATTCATGACGATAATATCATATATCGTTTTTATCGCCCACCCCAACATTGGAGCATGAACTGCTCCGATGCTGAAGTCAGGGGGGGCTGCCTGGGTGAAAATGGAGTTATGTCAAGCTGAACCCGGACAACCCCTTTAACCCCTTAAGGACACAGCCCTATTTCACCTTAAGGACCAGGCCATTTTTTGCAAATCTGACCACTGTCACTTTAAGTGCTGATAACTTTAAAACGCTTTGACTTACCCAGGCTGTTCTGAGATTGTTTTTTCGTCGCATATTGTACTTCATGACACTGCTAAAATTGGGTCAAAAAAGTTAATTTTTTTGCATAAAAAAATACCATATTTACCAAAAATTTTGAAAAATTTGCAAATTTCAAAGTTTCAGTTTCTCTACTTCTGCAATACATAGTAATACCCCCAAAAATTGTGATGACTTTACATTCCCCATATGTCTACTTCATGTTTGTAGCATTTTGGGAATGATATTTTATTTTTTGGGGATGTTACAAGGCTTAGAAGTTTAGAAGCAAATTTTGAAATTTTCGGAAATCTTCAAAATCCCACTTTTTATGGACCAGTTCAGGTTTGAAGTCACTTTGTGAGGCTTACATAATAGAAACCACCCAAAAATGACCCCATTCTAGAAACTACACCCCTCAAGGTATTCAAAACTGTTTTTACAAACTTTGTTAACCCTTTAGGTCTTCCACAACACTTCATGGCAAATGGACATACATTTTTAGAATTTAGATTTTTTGGAAAATTTTCCAATATAATCAATTTTTTCCTGGAAAAAAACAAGGGTTAACTGCCAAACAAAACTCAAAATGGGTTGCCCTGATTCTGTAGTTTGCAAAAACACCCCATATGTGGTCGTAAACTACTGTTTGGCCGAACGGGAGGACATAGAAGGAGGGGAACACCATATGGGTTTTGGAAGGCAGATTTGGCAGGACTGGTTTTGTTTATACCATGTCCCATTTGAAGCCCCCTGTTGCACCCCTAGAATAGAAATTTCAAAAAAGTGACTCCATCTAAGAAAGTACACCCCTCAAGGTATTCAAAACTGGGTTTACAAACTTTGTTAACCCTTTAGGTGTTCCACAAGAGTTATTGGCAGATGGAGAAACAATTTAGAAATTTCTATTTTTTGGAAAATTTTCCAATATAATAAATTTTTTCCAGGAGTAAAACAAGGGTTAACTGCCAAACAAAACTCAAAATGGGTTGCCCTGATTCTGTAGTTTGCAAAAACACCCCATATGTGGTCGTAAACTACTGTTTGGCCGAACGGGAGGACATAGAAGGAGGGGAACACCATATGGGTTTTGGAAGGCAGATTTTGCAGGACTGGTTTTGTTTATACCATGTCCCATTTGAAGCCCCCTGTTGTACCCCTAGAATAAAAATTTCAAAAAAAGTGACTCCATCTAAGAAAGTACACCCCTCAAGGTATTCAAAACTGGGTTTACAAACTTTGTTAACCCTTTAGGTGTTCCACAAGAGTTAATGGCAGATGGAGAAACAATTTAGAAATTTCTATTTTTTGGAAAATTTTCCATTTTAACCCATTTTTTCCAGCAATAAAGTAAGGGTTAACAGCCAAACAAAACTCAATATGGGTTGCCCTGATTCTGTAGTTTGCAAAAACACCCCATATGTGGTCGTAAACTACTGTTTGGCCAAACGGGAGCACGTAGAAAGAGGGGAACGCCATATGGGTTTTGGAAGGCAGATTTTGCAGGACTGGTTTTGTTTATACCATGTCCCATTTGAAGCCCCCTGTTGCACCCCTAGAATAGAAATTTCAAAAAAGTGACTCCATCTAAGAAAGTACACCCCTCAAGGTATTCAAAACTGGGTTTACAAACTTTGTTAACCCTTTAGGTGTTCCACAAGAGTTAATGGCAGATGGAGAAACAATTTAGAAATTTCTATTTTTTGGAAAATTTTCCATTTTAACCCTTACTTTATTACTGAAAAAAATGGGTTAACAGCCAAACAAAACTCAAAATGGGTTGCCCTGATTCTGTAGTTTGCAGAAACACCCCAAATGTGGTCGTAAACTACTATTTGGCTAAACGGCAGGACATAGAAGAAGGGGAACGCCATACGGTTTTTGGAAGGCAGATTTTGCTGGACTGGTTTATTTACACCATGTACCCTTTCAAGCCCCCTGATGCACCCCTAGAGTAGAAACTCCATAAAAGTGACCCCATCTAGGAAACTACGGGATAAGGTGGTTGTTGATTTGGTACTATTTTAGGGGTAAATATGATTTTTGGTTGCTCTATATTACACTTTTTTGAGGCAAGGTAACAAAAAAATTAAATTCTAAAATTTTTCTACATTTGCTATTTAGTTTTGTGGAACACCTAAAGGGTTAACAAAGTTTATAAAGTAACTTTTGAATACCTTGAGGGGTGTAGTTTCTTAGATGGGGTCACTTTTTTGGAGTTTCTAGTCTAGGCTACATCAGGGGGGGCTTCTAATGGGACGTGGTGTCAAAAAAAAAAACTGTCCATCAAAATCTGCCTTCCAGAAACCATATGGAGTTCCCTTCGTTCTATGCCCTGCCGTGCGGCTATATAGCCATTTACGACCACATATGGGGCGTTTCTGCAAACTACAGAATCAGGGCCATAAATGGGTGTTTTGGCACCGTTTTTATTTTATATTTTTAACACCGTTCATCCGAGGGGTTTGGTCAAATGTTATTTTTATAGCGACGACTTTTACGCACGCGACGATGCCCAATATGTATGGCTCTCAGACTTTGGAGACACTAAGCAGGCATCCTAAAACTGCGGCCCTCCAGATGTTGTAAAACTACAATTCCCACCATGCCCTGCTGATGGCTGTAGGTTGTCTGGGCATGCTGGGAGTTATAGTTTTACAACATCTGGAGGGCCGCAGTTTGAGGATGCCTGCACTAAAACTAATATTTTTTTGGGGAAAAAAAATTGTTTCTGTGTCTCCAAAGTCTGAGAGCCATAGTGTTTTATGTTCTCTAGGGGACTGTTGGAGATTATAAAAATTTAGTACTCCATGGAAGTGTGATACTCCCTGAAGCAATCGATAATGCAGAGGCCCGGATGATCGGGGCAAGTGTCACACTGAGTAGTGGTGTCCTTCCGTATCCCCCTCTTGTGACACACTCTGCATCTTTTTTGGGTTCGTCCCTTCTTTCCAGTATGGGGGACCACACCTGGAAAGTGTTGGCCAGGGACGATCCGGGCGCCTCCAGTTCCCGAGGTACTCCGGCCTGCTCTTTCCCGGTCCGAAAAGATCAGGTCTTTGAGGACTGCCTCATAGAATTGGAGGAATGTCCCTGTGCTGCCAGCGCTTCGGGATAGTACAAAAGAGTTGTACATGGCAACCTGCACCATGTAGACCGCAACTTTTTTGTACCATGCCCGGGTTTTGCGCATGGCATTATATGGCTTGAGGACTTGATCAGAGAGATCAACTCCTCCCATATACCGATTGTAGGCGACGATACAATCGGGCTTGAGGACCGTTGCCGTGGTACCTCGCACAGAGACTGGGGTGGTGCTGTTACCGTGGATTGTGGACAGCATAAGGACATCCCTCTTGTCCTTATACCTGACCAGCAACAGGTTTCCACTGGTAAGTGCACGGGTCTCACCCCTGGGGATAGGTACCTGGAGGGGGTGGGCAGGGAGGCCGCGTTGATTTTTCCGCACGGTCCCACAAGCGAACGTGGATCTGGCGGCAAGGGACCTGAACAAGGGAATGCTGGTATAAAAGTTGTCCACGTACAAGTGGTAACCCTTATCCAGCAGTGGGTACATAAGGTCCCACACGAGTTTCCCGGTAACACCCAGAGTGGGGGGACATTCTGGTGGTTGAATCCGGGAATCTCGCCCCTCGTACACACGAAATTTGTAAGTGTACCCTGAGGTACTCTCACAAATTTTGTATAGCTTCACGCCATACCTCGCCCGCTTTGTGGGAATGTATTGGCGGAAACTGAGTCTCCCCTTGAACGCAACGAGAGACTCATCAACCGCGACCTCCCTTCCAGGTACGTAGGCCTGCTGAAATGTGGCCCCAAAGTGATCGATGACCGGCCGTATCTTGTACAGCCGGTCATAGGCAGGATCACTTCGGGGGGGACATGCTGCATTATCGGAATAATGCAGACATTTCCGGATGGCCTCAAACCGGGAGCGTGTCATGGCCGTACTGTACAGTGGGGTCTGGTATAGGACGTCCCCACTCCAGTACAGCCTGACACTGGGTTTTTGCACTAGACCCATATGCAGCACGAGGCCCCAAAATGTCCTCATCTCGGCTGCACTGACCGGCGTCCAGCCACCGGGTCTAGCCAAAAATGAGCCCGGGTTTTGAGCGACGAACTGTTGGGCGTACAGATTCGTCTGCTCCACCATCAGATTCACCAGTGGGTTACTGAAAAAAAAACTAAAAAAGTCTATTTCAGTAAACCCCACTGTGGGAATCTGGATTCCAGGATTGCCAGCGAAATCCGGAATCTCAGGCTCAAAGTCCACTGGGGGACACCAGCTAAGTTCATCGGCAGGGGGCTCCGGTGAACTTATTTGGTGGGCCGGGAAACCAGTACGAACCCCAGGGCGGCTCGTACTAGGGTGGGCCACAGGATCCCTAGCATGTGTGGCCCCTGGCTCCGCCTGGCGGCGTCTCCGCTGCCTTGGTGGCTCATCGTCATCCGATGATGATGAGGAGGATGCGGATGACAAAAGGAACGTGGGGTCATCCTCATCCTCACTGGGGCTCTCAGAGTCAGAGGCAATCTGGGCATATGCCTCCTCGGCCGAGAACACCCGGCGGGCCATGGGTGTGTGTGTGTGCGTGTGTATGTGCGTGCGTGTAAACCTTTATTCTATGTGCGTGTGTGTGGGGGCACGGGTGTTCACGTACTAAAAGTCCAGGCAAAAAAAATGGGCAAGTGTTAGAAAAAATAAAAAAAAAAGTTCAAACTTGCTGATCAGCGGTTCAACGCTGATCAGCGGTCGGTGGGGCGGGCGATGCGCTAACAGTGGACGGACGCTAAAAAGTGCCGGCCAGTCAGCGCACGCAGAAAAAAAAAAGTGGTGGTGGGGGGGTCTGGGGCTGGTGGTGAGGGGGGGGCTGGTGGTGAGGGGGGGGCTGGTGGTGGGGGGGATGCGGGGGGGGGGCAAGTGGCAGGGGGGTCTGGGGTCTGGTAGCTGAAAAAAAAAAGTTTGGAATAAATGTGATTTTTTTTTTTTTTTTTTTTTTCTAACTTTTCCCTTCTATCCCTGCCTAAAGGTGCCTCTCCCTCACTGACCCTAACCTACCTGGGTGGCGATGGGTGCAGGAGGGTGATGGATGGCGATTAGGGGGACTCAGGAGCTGGTGCTGGACGATGCTGCCGGGTGCTCGTGCAGAACAGGAAGAGGAGGGGAGAGAGGAGCGCAGGAAGTTTGAATCTCGCGCCTCTCTCCCCTGCACCAATCAGCACCCTGGACAGCGGCGTTCAGCACCAGGGCCAGCTCCGCCTCTGCAAATCCTCGGACTGCGATTGGTGGTGTAAAATTACGCCACCGATCGCAGTCTTTTTCCGGTTCATCGGGTCACAGGACACCCGAATGGACCGGAAACGCAGAAAACCGCAGGTCTGAATTGACCTGCGGTTTTCTGCGATCGTCGATGCGGGGGGGTCAAATGACCCCCCCCTGCATTGTTACAGGATGCCGGCTGAATGATTTCAGCCGGCATCCCGTTCCGATTAACCCCCGCGTCGCCGGCATCGCTATTTAAAGCCATGACGTACCGGTACGTCATGTGTCCTTAAGGACTCGGGAAACATGCCGTACCGGTACGTCATGTGTCCTTAAGGGGTTAAGGGACCAGTGGAAAGAAACAGGGACATTAATGAAAGCTTTTATTATAAGGCAATTACAGATCTTTTGGCAATCATTGACAGACTAACTCAGGTATACATGCCTAGCTCTAATAGTAAATAAGATTTAAAAAATGACAATTACACTTTGAGTACAAGATAACGCGAATGGGAGCCCCGTACCCCCTGCAGCCCCTCTGAAATAAAGGGAGCAGCCATTTAGGCATGAGTGTGGCCGCTTTATTCATTTATACTGGAGTTACTATACTCAGCAATTTATCAGTCTCCAAAACTCCCATAGAAATTAATGGAGCTGCCACACGCATGAACGACCAGCCTCTCCGTTCATTTCAGCAGGGCTGCAGGGGTTTTGGGGTCATTAGGGCTCCCAACTGATAGGGCGCACACTGATCTAATCGTTATCTCCTATTCTGTGTATAGGGGATAACTTAATCTAACCGGAATACTCCTTTAAAATAAATATAAGGGGGGGGGGGGGGGCTGAGAAAGGATTATTGTTTAATGCTGCGCGGCACAAACTTGAACTAGACAGAAGGTGCTTTGTAATAAAATACTACCAGAGAGAAAATGGATGCCTAAAAGAAATGGATTGCTGCCAGGAGACTGTAAAGTGCATAAACTTACAGCACACAATGAGACATTTACATCAACTCTATCATGTGCATGCGCTGATCAATGGCAATATGGTACCAAGGTAAGATTAGAATCAATGGGAGTAAGCTTTATTTATTGATTTTGTGCTAAACCATTCTGAATTACCACATACATCATCAACTAGTCATTTAGATTTTCCCATTCATCAAATTGCTACACAATCTTACATTTAATGAGTTAACTCCAACTGCCTCAGAGCAAAACTCCAAAGGCAGCTTCTAAAACTGGTTACCCCATCTGAATCTGACAGTGGGCTACATCCCACCGGAATTAGTAACAAAGACCTTTGCATCCTTACCGATACGTCCTGTTATAACAGATATTATGTAAGGCATGGACTCACCGTGCCATTAAATAGATTTGGCTTCGAGCTTCTCCTGAGGGCATTCGTCAAGGTGGACCCCTGGTTTCACCCCCATATACAGGTATCTGGACTTTGCAGCAGGGGCCATTACCACTAGGATTACTCTTTATTCAGAAGCTGTTGACCTAGGCAGGTCCAAAGTAGGGTTGGGCAATATACCGGTATCATGATATACTGCGGTATTAAAAAAAATTTGCTGTTTCCTAATTACCGCAGCATTTTGTGACGTCATCAAAGTAGTCATGTGCGCTGACCGCTTCTAAACATGCGTCCGCCCGCCCCTGCACCTTGCATAGCGCTGAGTACAAACATATTACTTCCTCTCGCTCCTGGCTCCTTCTTGCTCCGCCTCCCTTAGTCAAGTCTCCAGACTCCACCCACCATCTAACATCACCGCCCGTCACCCACCCGTGCCGGCTTTATGTGGCGAGCTCTGTGTGAGTACTGGGTGTCTCTGGAGAGGCTTTTCCTGCGGTTGCCTTGCTCGTGTGCTCTAATGACAAAATTACAAACGTATTACTTCCCGCAGCGGGCCACCCCCGCCTCTCCCTCCTCCTTGCTCCCATATTCAAATCTCCGCCCACCGACATCTGATGTCAGAATCGGAGCACACAAGCGAGGCAGCCGCAGGAAAAGTATATCGTAAAATATTATTGTATGTATGGTGGCCTGTGGCCACAAGACTTTATTATAACATTTCCTTGTGGCCCCCCATACAGTATAAACTCTCCTTGTGGCCCCCCATACAGTATAACCTCTCCTTGTGGCCCCCCATACAGTATAACCTCTCCTTGTGGCCCCCCATACAGTATAACCTCTCCTTGTGGTCCCCCCATACAGTATAACCTCTCCTTGTGGTCCCCCCATACAGTATAACCTCTCCTTGTGGTCCCCCCATACAGTATAACATCTCCTTGTGGCCCCCCCCCCATACAGTATAACATCTCCTCGTGGCCCCCCCCCCCATACAGTATAACATCTCCTCGTGGCCCCCCCCATACAGTATAACATCTCCTCGTGGCCCCCCCCCCATACAGTATATCTCCTTGTGGCCCCCCCATAAAGTATAACGTCTCCTTGTGGCTGCCCCCATCCAGTATAGCGTCTCCTTGTGGCTGTCCCCACACAGTATAGCGTCTCCTTGTGGCCGCCCCCCATACAGTATAACGTCTCCTTGTGCTTTTTTCTTTTAACGCAATATATATCGTGATACATTTTTTTATATCGTTATCGTCTGAATATTTTTTATATCGTCCAACCCTAGTCCAAAGATACCGATGCATGACACCAAGGAGGCAAAGTGGTATGGTAAACAAGCAATATGTCAGGGCAGGTGGCACAGGTTCAATACAGTGATCAGGCAGCAGTCAAGACAAGCAGCAAAGGGTCAATACAGTTAACAGGCAGAGCTCAGAAACAGGACTAGACAAGCTAGGAACCTTTTGCTCAGGGATCTTCCCATAGGAGGATGATCCCCTATATACCTCAGGAGACAGGCGGTATTGGCAGCAACATACCTGCGAAACAATTGCGGACAAGAACAGGCAGTTCTATGGGGGGGTGCCGGCCAGGTGTATTGCGGATCCGCAATACACCACGGACGTGTGAATGGACCCTTAGGCTGAGTTCACATTACCATTTAGCTTTCCATTCTTCTGATCCGTCAGAAGAAGAGAGAGAGAGAGAAAAAAAAAAAACTGGATAATATATAATATTCTGTTGCACCAGTTATGCATAGGATCCTGTAAAAAATGGACCCTGTTGCATCAGTTGTCATCCATTGAGCCATTTGCATCTCAGATCCGTTTTTTAGACGGGAAAAGAAAATGCTGCATGCAGGACTTTTTTCCGTCTAAAAAAAGGAAATCAGATGGCAATGGGTCAAATGGATGACAACTGATGCAACAGGATCTGTTTTTTGTATTTTTTTTTTTAAAGGATCATGTTTTTTTGTTTTCTCTCTCTTCTTCTGACAGATCAGAAGAACAGAAAGCTAAACGGTGATGTGACCTCCGCCTTACCAGTTATATTGACAAAGCAATACTTATTATACACTCAGTGGGGGAGATTTCGCAACACTGGTGTAAAGGAAAACTGGCTTAGTTGCCCACAGCAACCAATCAGACTGCACCTTTCATTTTGCAGAGCTCCTTTGGAAAATGATAGGTGGAATCTGATTGGTTGCTCTGGCCAACAAAGCCAGTTTTCTCATACACCGGTTTTAATAAATCACCCGCAGTGGCTCTTTAAGAACATTTCAGATGAAAACCCCCTCTCTACACCATGTAGCACATTAACAATAACGAAAGCCGACATTTGTGATGGTTGCCGTTTTGCTGTAAATACTGCTTCACACCATGCATTGCTGTACCCGTATCTGCTTACATTAAAAGAGCGAAGACGTAAGGCGCACATTGTACAATCCCTATTTACTAACCAGAGCAAAGAAAATAAGCACCTAGAGGCGGTGGCAGGCTCTTTACCAAACCACTCTGTAAACACGCTGTAAATTGCTCCCAACACTGGAGGGAAGCCTAGAGAAAAACATCAGTAACTATATGAACCAGAGTCTCCCACTGCTACAGCACAGAACATTCTCAATTTAATTAACACACGGCTACAGCTCTACAATGCCTCTTATTGACATGGTACAGATGAAAAATAATTACGCTTGTCCTCAGCAATAAAGTAGTCTGTGATAATTTACCAAGAAAATGTGCTAACTTCCACATTTCGCTTGTTTGTCTCTTGAGCGAGAAGCCAAATATCCAGCCTCTTTCTTGCCTTATTTTCAATACATATCCCTGTGGATTGAACCAACATTACCACTCTGCTGCCATCTAGTGGCAGAAAAGACAACACCCACATCATATGAAAACCATTCACCCAAAAGGTCATAAACATATGCTTTCTCTACACCACTTTTCACGCGCAAGACTTCAAAAGCCTTCCTGGAAGACAGAAAATGGCATATTTTGACAAGGTCAACAGTGTCTGTCAGTGCTTCCACCCTGCAGTCGGATCACAAGTCGTAATCCGGCTTGTGTGCTCTAAACAGATACAGTGCGACTCATTAAAACAAAGCTTGACAAATAAAGCGCTGACACGCAGAATGGTAGGGGAAAAAAACGTATGCAACTCTTTACAAAGTGCTGAGCACTCAACTAACATAAAAGACCGGAGAACCGATAACACCTGGAAAATGAGGTCAATTGAAGCAAAACAACCAACAAAGTAAAAGGAAAAAAAGAGAAATCCAAGTAAATTGCAGCATAATGCAGCAGTAAAATACAGAAAAGGGAATGGTTTATCTGAAGACTTTTTTATCATTTATCAGGCATAATCTTCGCTGACTAGGCCTGTTCAGACTCCAGAACAAGGACATATGCATTATTCACACTGAAGTAAAAAAAGATGCCTCAGAAAATAAAAAATACAGATTGGGCTAACAGAATGGTAGATAAGGCTGGCACAACTATTCAATACTGCCATAGACAGTACTGAAAAACGCTATAAGACAAACACAGTGCCAGTCTGCATAATCAGTACACGTTCTGCAGGAATCAAACCATATATGAAGAATTTAAAGGAAACCTATCAGCTGCACTTTGTTGCCATCACTGAGGGCAGCATAGTGTAGTGACAGACGCACTGACTGTTACAGTACGGACACATTAAGCCCCACAAGAGTGAGGACTCCGATGAGGCTGACACCCCCGCCCTCCGCCACCTCCAAATGATGAGTGACTGGTTTCTTTCCTATGCACAACAACATGAAACAAACCTGTGAGCCTCATTGAACTCCACTTCTCTTCAACCCTGACATGCTCTGCAGGTCCCGCCATGTCAGCCATGAAAGTACGCTCTGCCATCACAAAAGGGACAGACTTCTGAAATCAGCGGGTCTGTCACTATACTATGCTGCCATCAGCGAGTCAAAAGTATTGGGACACACCACTGCTAATCATTGAATTCAGGTGTTTTATTCAGTCCCAACAGGAGTATAAAATCCAACCCCATGATCAACCGTGAGGGGTATTACTGCAAAGTGGAAGCGTCTAGGAACCACAACAACTCAGCCACAAAGTGGCAGACCAAGTGCTGAGGCACATACCGTAGGGGGAATTTATCAAACTGGTGTAAAGTAGAACTGGCTTAGTTGCCCATAGCAACCAATCAGATTATACATTTCATTGGAATCCGATTGGTTGCTATGGGCAACTAAGCCAGTTTTCCTTTACACTAGTTTGATAAATCTCACACATAGTGCATAAAAGTCACTAACTGTCTGCTGACTCAGTAACTGCTGTTAAGACAGTGGGAGTGGAACCACCGTGTCAATCAACAGATTTGACTTTGGTCTAACCCTAAGAACCTTATCCTTGCAGTCACCTTTCAAACCTTGAACAGGAATCTGGACCACTGCACGGGAACCACCGGGCGTCTAAATCCTGGAGTAGTCTCTGTGTGACTGACACTTGACCCATGGGAGTCTGCAGTGCCAATGCGGGGAATCAAGGGGTTAGGCAAAATGGTAGTCAGGGAAAGGCCAAGGTCCAAGATCAGGGCAGGCAGTGGAGGGTCAGAAGCTATTAAACGGGCAGGCAACAGAATATAGTCACATTTGCAGGGAACTAGCAAGCTAGACAACCTATTCCTTAAAGAGGCTCTGTCGCCTGGAGCAAGCCTCTACCCTATTAGGCATATAGCTTGGTAGGGCTGATCACGCTCACAAACGCCATACCTTTCTTTCTCATGTCGGAGGTCCGGTGTTGAGGAAAAATAAGAGTTAACAAATATGCAAATGAGGGATTCAAACACTCGGAGGCAGGCTTATGCCATCCGAATACTGCTTCAGCGATGCCCCCGTTCCTTCCTAATGCTGGCCTTCTCCACTTAATCACGCCCCCATGCCTTTTGATTGACAGCGCTAAACCCATCGGTCTAGCGCTGAGATCCAGGACCTGCACACTCGCTTCCATAACGGCGCGTGCACACAGGATCTGTTTCTTCCTTCCCGGCTTGTGAATATGTCTAGTGCGCATGTGCCGTCACTGAACCCAGAAGTGGTGATGTGTGCGCAGGCGCTGGATCTCAGCGCTAGACCCGCCAGTCAAAAGGCATGGGGGTGTGATTAAGTGGAGAAGGTCAGCATTAGGAAGGAACGGGGGCATCACTAAAGCAGTGCTCGAGTACTTCATTTGTATATTTTTAAAGTTTATTCTTCTTCAACACCGGAAGAATGACATGAGAAAGAAATGGTATGGTGTTTGTCAGCGTCAACAGCCCTACCAGGCTATATGCCTGATGGGGTAGGCTTGATCAGGGTGACCGAGCCTCTTTAAGTACCCCTGAGTTTCCAACCATTGGCTGGTAAACATTAAGGTGTGCACATGCAGGGCCTTTAGGATCATAGGGGAGCACAGTGTGTCCTACAGGCATAATAGGAGAGGCCCTGCCAGCAAAATGTCTGCATCCTGCGTGGAGGGACAAGGCAGACTCGGTGGCCAGACCTGCCGGAAAAAAGACAGCGGGGTCTGGGCCACTTTTCTCATGTCAACATCTGGTTTGACGTGGATCACATGGCCGCTGTAGCAGTGACGTGTCCCCCCATGCATCACATGACCCAGTGACATATGAGTGAAGGAGCAGGAACTCAGGGGCTGGGAGCAGGTAAGTATACTTTCTTTCACAGGTCTATCCACATAAGAGGGTCTGCTCAAAAGGCTCCCAGGGGTGACCAACCCCTTTAGTGCTTCAGCATACCAAGACAACTATATCCTTCCAACTTTGTTGGAACAGTTTGGGGAAGGACCTTTTCTGTACCAGCATGTCTGTGCCCCAGTGCACAAAGCAAGGTCCATAAAGTCATGGTTGAGTGAATGGCCTGAACAGACCTCAACCCCCACTGAACACCTTTGGGATCAAGTAGAACGGAGAGCCAGGCTCTAGATTGCAAGAAGATTGAAAGCTAGTTTAGCTGCAAAAGAAGGACCAACTCCATATTAATGCCTATGGATTTAGAATGAGATGTAATAAAAGTTCCTGTAGATGTAACGTGTAGTTGCCTCAATACTTTTGCCCATATAATGTATCTGAAGACAAGGCTTTTCTACACATTGGATGCAGAAAATGAAGTCAGTCACGGAGGCCCAAGGACGACAAGCTCCAAACCCCTGGAGACAAGCTTAGATGTAAGGAAGGGTACCCTGCAGGGCAATGTTCGGGAAATATTTACAGATAATGAGTTGCAGGGGCCAATTTTAAATCAGATTTACATGTCAAATGTTCATCAAGCAGAACAAAAGTACCTGGGGGGTATATGTATTCTACCACAATTAAATTATGCAAAGAGAGATGTGACCAAGAGAATAATCAAGGAAGATCTTTAGTCGACGTGAGTCCTTGAGGGACGCTGTAGAGTCTCATATAAGATTTCCGTTATTTTCTTGAGGCAGAAATTCATCATGCAGACAGGCCTTGTTGCTATGACAGCACAAGTGTCAACATCCAACAAGTAATGAAAGGTCAAATCAATGGGCGCACCATAGTATCATCAATGCAAACTACAGAGTGTATCATGAGTGTGTCAACATGTCGCAGGCTACTAAACAGTTGTTCACAATGACAGGAACTCACTAACAAAGACTGTAGTCGCTGCATGACATGACAGCTCTTCAGACAGGAAAGATAAGCCAGGTCCTTTATTGTCACGCAGCGAGACTTACTTTACTGATTGCACGTTTCACCACCTGCCTCAGGAGCTCGATAGCAACGACTGCCATGTGCTATTGATATTAAAGGGGCACTACCCACTGCAACAAAGAAAGATTATTCTAACTATAATTAAAGGAACTACAAATTTATAATATATTTTCTATATCAGTTCCTCTCCATGTTATGGTCACCGCCGAAAGGGACTTGTGAGAAGGCACAAGGGGCCATAGTTGACCATAGATGTCACCGAGGTGCCTGGCCTCAGTGAAGTGAACCGGTAATATTTTGTCAGTAACCTTAGGTTACTGACACTTATTAATAGTACTTTATCTGTTGGCGGCTGCTGATCCTGGCCAGGTGTTCATTTGGAGTAGTCAAAGAGCAGTGTGGGATGACTACTCCCACGTACCACGTATCCAGGCCAGGTTTTGGCTGGCCTATATAAGCCAGGAAGCCCAGGAGAGCTGGGGGGTTGTTCCTAGTCTGAAAGTGTGCTAGACTGTGTGTAGGGATTGGTGGAGTTGCTTCGGCTGAGGGTCTGCTATTGCCACATCTTTCTCCCCCTTCATGCTGGCGGGTGGAAACCAGGAACTACAGAGGACTATGAGTCAGGTGAGTTCACATGGACTGTGTATTTTGGTGTATACACGCTGAAGTTAGCCATTTTTTGTTTATACAGTTTGTTGGATCAAAGAAAAAAAAAAATATATCTTTTTCCATAATTCATAAGATATCCTCCTTTGTCTAGAAAGTATTTTGTGCTGCCCATAAATGGCCACTGACATGTGCCAAAAATATATTAAAATAAGTAAAGAAAAAAAAAAGAAAACAATTATATATTATATAAAACATTAAAATGTAGAGAAAAAAAAATCCGAAATACCCACACCAACCAAAATAATTGGCATAGTCGCCCAGTACACGTGAACCTATACATATTATATATTAAAACAACCAAAACAAAATAGGGAACCCATTTTGGTGTCAGTTTATATATTTTTGCAGTTTTCCTCAAATTAAACAAAAGAAAATTGCAAAAAAAAAACATTAAACATTAATGAAAAGCCCAAGGCGTCACATGAAGAATGTCACAAAATGTTGGTAGTTCCACAAATAAAAAAGCTAGGGTTGTTGAACCACTGCATGTGCTAACTTACAAAACAGGGTCTTGTTATTAATGCCTTTTCAGTCCTGGTCATGAATGGGTTAAAAAAAAAACTTAAATTTTTCAGTCAAGTCCGGGATCTAGAGATCCTTCCCTCCATATAGAATGAACTACACTTTTTGCGCTTTGAAGAAATATAGTATTCACCTGGGCACTGTTCACATTGCATTTGGGATGCATGTTGGGAGTATTTCCTAAGTACAAGCATGACTGAAAACAAAGCATACAGTGGCATGCACTGCCTATAGAGTCAACTACGATATTCCATATTGTAACAAGCTATACAGATTTAGACCGGACACGCCAAAAGGACAATTTTGAGACATACATTGGGTCAATGGGGTCCCATGGACACTGGTGGTGTGTGTGTCAGGTGCATTCCGTATGTCCACTTCAGTGTAAACTCCGCCTAATCTGGTCACACAAAAGCTGAGAGACCAGGGTATTGCCTTGTATCTGACATTGTTAAAAAATAAAAAAAAATAAAAATAAAAAAAACACTTAAAAGGGTTCTCTGGGAATGATTTAAAATGGCCGTCGGCATCCTGTCCTAGTGTGTGAGCAGGACTGGTTGTCTTCACTTGCAGAGCTGTTGAGGGGGATGAGGGAGTAAGGCCTCACTACACCCCACATTCTTGCACTTGCATATACTACATTTTATCGAGTTTTCCTGTCAGGCAGCTCAGCCATGATAGCATATCATAGGCAGGATCTATCATTACCATCTATAGTAGAGCAGTGTAGTGAGGCCCCGCCCTCTCACTACCCATGGCAGCTCTGCAAGAGGATGCTAGGACAGTATGCTGGTGGACATTTTAATTAATTCCCAGAAAACCTCTATAAAACACCACAAGAATGGTTGTGATATAACACAGAATTAAGCAGAATATTTGTAATTCCGGTATTTTGGTAATAATAGCTGCAGCACTGATGGAGGCAGGACTCAGGTTCACAGTAAACTCTCTATATTACACACAAATCTGCAGCTCTCCTCCTGCACACTACATGGATCAAGGAAGATGCATCTACATGAACACATACATCCAAATACAAATCATTTTATCACCATTCCTCGCCGGTTTTAATGAAAACCTCCAAAAAGGTTGAAACGCTAGAATGACATATTTAGCCCTTCATGCATGATATAAATATTGAATGACTCCTCCACGCTTACCTCTCTGAGTCACCATTCTGGGTATATTTAGAAAGACCGCCTGCAATGTCTGAGCTATCGGTGACTGTTTCAAGCACATACAGAACGTTACGGTGTCTAATATCTGCCCCTCAATTTAAACCTTTAATTATACAGACCTGGATCATTTCTAGCTGTAGTAAAAATGAACATTGCTGTCTTCTCAGACAGTGTTTAGGTCTTTTGCAGTACGCAAAACACAGATACAGACCTTGTGCCTTCCACATTTGGCAGACCCTCTGTAAGAATGGACAAGAATAGGACATGTTCTATTTTTATTATTTTTGTATTTTTTTTGCGGAATGGAGGTGCGGATGCAGACAGCCCACATCTTCTGCAGCCCATTAAAATGTATCTGCTAAAAAAATAAAAATAATGCAGATCGGATGCTTACCAAAACCATGGTCTTGTGCACGAGGCATAGAACTGTTGTAAACCTATGCATAAAAGAGGTATTCTTACTGTCTGTAACATGGCAGACATAATAACTTCCTGATTGCGGATAAGGAAGAAAGGCCTGAAGCACAATCAGCTAAGCTTTGAAGGGAAAGGTTCAAAAACGGTACAGAACATGATGCTTTAAGAGCACGTTCAAGTTTTTATCTTTCACTGGAACACTTTAAAATATCCATGAAGTCAAAAGAAAACTTGATGTTTAGAACCTTATTTGGAGCAACTGCTGTAAATCTTCCTTGCATAACCTCAGCGGTCACAGTCATCCAAAAAGTGCATAAATGGCCTTCTACCTTTCAGCTATCCATGGAAGTAAAGTACAAAACCTACTCTAGCAGAATGATGATCAGATTTCAGCGTTCAAATGTTTATTCAGCCACTAACTATCCAAAAGAGCCTCCTCGATCACCTGGAGGTGCAGTGTAATTAAAACTGCTCGTCCTATTCAAGGGAATGGCGGCACCACTCCAAAGGAGATGGCACGCAGGTAATCTTGAAGATGAAGTAGTAATTATACAGGTGCCGCTACCTCTTCTAACAGCTTCAGACCCCCACCGTTCTGGTATGGGTGACCTATCCTATGGTAGGTCATCAATATTGTAGCACAAACCCTTTAACCCTAATTTATAGCTATGGGGTTGCAAGGGTTGACACTTCTTTTGACAAAAGCATGGGTGAGAGACATGCACATCAGTCCTTTCTGACCCTAGTGGCCAGCTACCAACCTGGCACCAGTGTAGAGAACAAATACAGCCTAAGCATAGAGGTGAAGAATAAAAAAGCATTAGATTTGCACACTAAATGCAAGCCTGCACAAAGCATTACGTTAAACCAAGTCAGGAAGCGGGAATATTCTTTATTGGGCAGAGTAGATGGGCCAAATAGTTTTTGTCTGCCGACACATTCTATGTTTCTATGTAAGTGAAAATGTATTCAAAGAAAGGCAAAATAAATGATTTCAGGGAGCGACATTTTCCTCCAAGAGTCTAATGAAAACCTAATCTATCTCCTGATGAACAACTTGGAAAAAAGGGAGACCTCGCTTTCTCTACTAGTTCACACTGCCTCAAGCTCATGTGATGCCACAATTTCCTAGAGAATTTATAGGTTGCATTCTCCGTAATACTGAAAATGGCAGAAAATGGCTGCTTCCGCTAGGTCTGTATGACAGCTACACAAATTACTGTCATATCTTTATTGCCTTTACGTTAACAGCTAGCTTTCTTTTTTTATAAATGGTAGATGGGTAAGCTGCCTTATTGCATGTCTCACCAGGCTACTTTTAGAGGACAAATACATCCTTCTCTGACAGCAAAATAACTGTATTAGGCCAGGTTCACACAGGGTAAAAGTCTAGCAATACTTACTTGCACCAATAAAAGAAAACACAGTGAAACCTATCCAAAAGAAGTAAAACATAAAAATGGAAAGATATTTGTAATCACAATAATTGTACTGACCCATAGAATAAAGGTGAAATGTTAGTTATGCTAGACAAAATATGAGATTTTTTTCCCCATAAAAAAAAATGGTGTCAGTAGAAAAAAAACAAGCTACGACTCCAAGAACGCTATGATAAAAAACTAAATTAATGCTAGGACATTAAAGCCTACTGCTTCTTCAGAAGCCTCAGCTTCAAGTAGGGTGCAACTCTCAATGTGGCTCCTTTTCCTGAGTGCATGTCTGACACCAACCATTGGAGGGTCATATCTTCTGCAACCACACCCTACATTTTTGACATTATGAAATTGCCAGTGCCACCGGATGACCTACTAACCCAAGCAGAGGATGACGAAACCAGTTGGGTAGTCAACTGGATTTTAAACCTTTCATATGCTGAATTATTTTAATACTTTGTAAGTATCATTAAAAAGTGGGAGTTTTATGTTACCTCAGAGTCCACCATGTTCCATATCCCCTTGCAGTCCCTTCGACCACTATAGGTGAAAGTTAGCAGCATGGAAGACTTAGCTGTTTGGAGCTGGAATCTACAAGGCATCTGTGGACATAGAAGGAAGTGAGCGTACCACACTCCTGAAGCAAGAAATTATCCTCACTGCAGACACAGTGGGTCAAGGAGGTCAGGACACTGGGGAATGCTTATGTGAACTAGTGCTGGCCACTGCATCTAAGACAGGAGGGTGAGCTGAACTGGTGGACTTATTTCTGTTTTAGAAGCTTGAGACGAGCTTGTATGTCACATTTAGTTAATTTAGCTCTGAGGCAATCCTATATGTTGTTTGTAATTTGACACATTGGAGGGTCATCTGAAAAGATGACTGTCTCACAATAGGTATTTATTGACTTTCTAGCTATTTACAGGAGACAATACCCCTAAGGCTATGGGCATCATCAGCAGTCCTCCACATAAGATCCCACCATTTTTTCTGTGAAGAGGCACATGTGGGCATTACCCCTGTAAAGGGGGCACATGTGGGCATTACCCCTGTAAAGGGGCACATCTGATACCCTGTAAAGGGGGCACATCTGGGCATTACCCCTGTAAAGGGGGCACATCTGGGCATTACCCCTGTAAAGGGGGCACATCTGGGCATTACCCCTGTAAAGGGGGCACATCTGGGCATTACCCCTGTAAAGGGGGCACATTTGGGCATTACCCCTGTGAAGGGGGCACATTTGGGCATTACCCCTGTGAAGGGGGCACATTTGGGCATTACCCCTGTGAAGGGGGCACATTTGGGCATTACCCCTGTGAAGGGGGCACATTTGGGCATTACCCCTGTGAAGGGGGCACATTTGGGCATTACCCCTGTGAAGGGGGCACATTTGGGCATTACCCCTGTGAAGGGGGCACATTTGGGCATTACCCCTGTGAAGGGGGCACATTTGGGCATTACCACTGTGAAGGGGGCACATTTGGGCATTACCACTGTGAAGGGGGCACATTTGGGCATTACCACTGTGAAGGGGGCACATTTGGGCATTACCACTGTGAAGGGGGCACATTTGGGCATTACCACTGTGAAGGGGGCACATTTGGGCATTACCACTGTGAAGGGGGCACATTTGGGCATTACCACTGTGAAGGGGGCACATTTGGGCATTACCACTGTGAAGGGGGCACATTTGGGCATTACCACCACTACCAGTCTCACAATTCCAACCAAGACCAAATATACACCACTCATGTCCTAGCATTTCCAAACAACAAGGAGGGGTTCCCTTCTTACCCCTCAAAGGCATGTACTGCTGGACCTCCTGTCACATGGACACCACTGGCCTTTTTAGAAAATATACCAACTCTCCTCACTAAGGTACCAGCCACACTCACAGGGGGCAGCCCTCCTGAAATCACACTGCTTACACACAGACCACTGACACCTGTGCCCGCCATTAAGCAGTAAGGTGGTCAGCCCTTCCTTCCTCTGCATGTAGCAGCGCACACATCCAGACACAGCACTGCCGTTACAGACAACTACTGGGCCACGGGAACTTATTACACTTACATTCATTCCGTGAGTTGCCTTGATGTTTAGAATGGAGATTCAGCACCGCGCCACAGCAGCCGCCCAGGCGTGTCACCACTTCTTCTTCTTCCACTGTGCGCAAGCTCCGCCTCTGGTCATTGTGCGGACCGCATGACACGGCTTCACGGGCCGGATGTGGCCCGCGGGCTGTAGGTTGGGCATCACTGGCTCAGAATACGAACAAAGAGCCATACAGTAATCTTATCTACACATTGGTCACAAGTAGCCAGAAAGAGGATAACCCCTTTAAGTTATTTTTCGCCAACACTTTGGACCCAAAAAGTAAATAATGTTCGAAGAGGGTCACTGGTTTCATTGATTCTATAATTAGTGTATTTAAATCATACGGTAATTTCCATCAAATAGTTATGACTTGTTGGTAAGCGTTTCACAGTACACAATGATAAATGATTGAATATGATAGCACTGACATCGCTCTACAAAGGTCTAGCTCAGAAAAAGAGTCGCCATATTCAGCCGCATAATGATACTTTCGGTAATGAAGGCCGGTGTGCTGCTATTCTCATGGAGCATTATTTTAGCAGGTAACAATCGAGGTAAACAGATGGTTTTCTTTCCCAAGCACAAAACATAAAGTTTGCAAATTACTACTTGGAAAAGGTCAGCATATCAGAAAATAGCATAACACTTGTAGAAAAATAAGCTTGGCAAACAATCAACCTCACACACACAACACTGCGCAAGACTGCAGAGAAAAACGTGCCTAATGGAACTGCGTAACAGTCATTATACCTTTACATTTAATAGATCGACCGCACACAGAATTCTCTAGACTTTATTCAATTACAACAAAGTGCCACAAATCTTCACGTTCCAACACCTGCAACACGTACAGTGAGGATATATAAATATAATGCCTTATTACTTTAGCTAGGCTCCCCAGTTCTCATTTCTAACGGTAATCTGTCATCAGTTGTATGCTGCCCTATCTGCTATGACCGACTGTTCCCTTCCTATACTGTACATAGGAAGAAAGGCAGAGGCTCATGAATACTGGGAATCCCGAGCTTGTGTACTTACTTGCGCATTAGCTACTCGATAGTGGGGGTTGTATCACTACAGTAAGTGGCATTTATTAGGTAGAGAAAGTTAATACAGGCCACTTACTAATGTATTGTGATTGTCCATATTGCCTCCTTTGCTGGCTGGATTAATTTTTCCATCACATTATACACTGTTCGTTTCCATGGTTACAGCCCACCCTGCTATCCTGCAGTGGTGGTAGTGCTTGCACAGGACCACGGGAGCGCACATAGGCTAGTGATTTTTCCTATAGTGTGCAAGCACGAACACCACTGCTGGATTGCAGGGTGGTCTGTAACCATGGAAACAAGAAGTGTATAATTTGATGGAAAAATGAATCCAGCCAGGAAAGGAGGCAATATGGACAATCACAATACATTAGTAAGTGGCTTGTATTAACTTTCTCTACATGATAAATGCCATTCACTGAAGTGAGACAGCCCCTTTAAGAAAACAATCAGTCACCATGATTTTGGTCCATTATCTGTTGTAATACAGTACTACAGATGAGTCCAGATCGTCACATTTTATTTTCTTACTGCGTCCGTACCCTGCTGTCAGCACTCAAAGCTGCATTGTGCTAACATACAAGAGAGGACTCCTGTGCACTTGTATGGCAGTCCTAATTATGTACTGCAGTACAGTTTTAAACAAAAAAACGCACGGTAACAGGGTGTGGGGGGGGGGGGGGGGGGGGGACATGTTTCACAGATTTGCACACACTGCCTGCCCTGACCTTGGCCTGTGTCCGAGTACGATTTTGCCTGATCCCTCAGCACCACGATCTGGGGTCTCTGACCCCCGTGGGTCAGTTGTCAACCACACAGGAACTAATCCAAGAGGTTGCCGCCTGGTGGCTCCCCTGCAGTGATACCAGATTCGTTTATAGGGGCTAAGGAGTAAAAACCAGGGGTCCGTCAGGAGAACGCCCTTAGGATTAGCACAAAGACAAACCTGTTGGTTGGCGCAGTGGTTCCACACCCACTGCTCATAACAATAGCCAACAGAAAAAGGTGATAAGGTTTTTGCTAACCTTTCCCGGTTATGTGTTCGTTATGGTAGTATCATTTCAGTTAGTAAACCAAATAGACTTCACAAAGATTTGCAAATCAAATGCAGAGAAATAACTTCCTTACCATCAAACAACACAACAAAGGCTGCATCTTTATGTTGGAGCGTGCTCCCTGCAATGAGCCATTTGTCGAAAGGCAACTGCATCGCTAATTATGTCATGCAGCGGTTTGTCTGGTTCCGAGAAGGTCATGCCGCTCTTCAAGGCTTGTGTATTTGCCTTCCATTGAAGTCTTGCCCTAGAGCTCAGTTCTTTGTGATGTGCCCCCATTACCGCAGTAAACAATTATCAATCCCAAAGTAAAGTGAGAGGCACTGAACTTATCATGGCTGCGATTCCTCTTGGTAGAATGGGAATACGTGTATGTTTTCTGCATTAGCATCTTCATTTCTCTGCACTGAACACTACAAACGATCAGGCACATTCATCTAGGTGTGTGAAGAAGAGACATGTTCATGTCTACTCCTCTGTGCAATGCTTTCATGATATTTACAATACTGGGTGTATAGTAGAATATTAGTCTAATTGACAAGCCTCCAAAATGTATCAAGGCCAACAGAGTGATACACCAGACCGGCTTCCTTTTATCCCAACAGAATGCACCCAATAAGACAACACCATGGATGACCAGTACGTTCACCTACACTTTTCATAGAAAAAAGGTAGAGAACACGTAGAAACATATTCTTGCCCCTTTTCCTGTTATAAACAAAAACACACAAAAGGGCATTCGCGCTGAAAACTTTTTTTCAATAAAATATACCAGATAATTGGTGTAACTGTATTAATATATTACCCCCATTACTGTATTTTTCGCCCCCCTATAAGACGCAGCTAGGTTTTTGAGGAGGAAAATAAGAAAAAAATAATTTTTAACCAAAAGGTGAGGTGTGCTTTTGGTGGGTTTTGAACTAATGGTGGTCTGTGCATGACACTACTATGGGGGATCTGTGGATGGCACTGTTACTGGGGGGGGGGGGGGGGGGATCTGTGGATGGCACTGTTACGGGGGGGGGGGGGATCTGTGGATGGCACTGTTACGGGGGGGATCTGTGGATGGCACTGTTATGGGGGGATCTGTGGATGGCACTGTTATGGGGGGGATCTGTGGATGGCACTGTTATGGGGGGGATCTGTGGATGGCACTGTTATGGGGGGGATCTGTGGATGGCACTGTTATGGGGGGGATCTGTGGATGGCACTGTTATGGGGGTGATCTGAGGGGGGCACTGTTATGGGGGTGATCTGAGGGGGGCACCTGTGGATGGCACTGTTATGGGGGGGGTGATCTGTGGATGGCACTGCTATATATGTGTCACCCACAGATCCCCCACCCCATAACAGTGCCATCCACATATCCCTCACCCCATAATAGTGGCATCCACAGATGCCCTAATATACCGGAGCTAAACCTGTGAGAGGGGGGGAGGAGTCGGTGGCATACAAATGCGGCGGGGTCACTGTACTCCGGCCCCGCCGCTCACTCACTGCTTTATTCACTAAACCGTTTATATTAATAACCTTAATTTAAGTTCCGATCCCCAGCCCCATCTGTACTACTTACTAAATGTCCTGTAGCAGGCAGAGCAGAGCGGGCGGGCGGCCGTAACTCACTGATGTCACGTGACGTGCCTGCACCGCCAACTTTATGAATGGGTCCGCATCCGTGATGCGGAATGCCCACGGATAGCCACCTGTCTATTGCGGATCTGCAAATGTGGTCCGCAATACGGCAACGGGAAGCACACCTTCGTGTGCAGGGGGCCTGACACTGTAATGGGAGCCAAGCCATTTTTAATATATCTATTAGTGATAAAGTTCATTTTCTTCCAGATTGCTGCCTTGTTACTACATACTTGTTAATCCTGTCTGAACATTCAGCTCCACTCATTAGAACAAACATCTGCTACTTGCGTCGTTAATGAGAGACGTAATGACAAGATGAAGGCAAGACACTGACACGTTGATTAGTATAAGAGCCAACGGCTTTGAACACAACATTCTTCCAAATTCATTGCAACAATTGTCATTCAGAACCCACCTCAGTGATTGCAGGGCACGCACAAATTAAGACTTCACATCTGGCTCCCAGGAATACAGCTTTACGTAGGGTATGGCGAGCTTATCGCGTCCTGCATGTCTCTAACTCCATGACGCTACCTTTACTGTAAGACCCTTGACTACAGTAGCCCCTTACAGACATAGATTCACTACTAAATAATTCTAGGGCATCTTTCCTATAGCTCTGCAGTGTGACGTTCTTCACTTATTCCTCTGAAAAATCTATAAGTGAATAGACAACTGGGCGCTTCCATTCTCCTTATCATAGGGGTGTGTGCCTACACAGTCTGACACGGTCACTACTGATTGAATAGTGCCAAAATGTGTAGGGACTTGTCCCAAACTAGTAACCATTTTCACATAAGGAATAATAGAGGAACGGCACAACAGCACAATTGTTTTAATTTTAGGAATACAATTATTTACTAAAATGCTGAGAGAAGACCGGTCCACTTAAAGGGTTATTCTGGTTACCATAAATATAACTTATGTTTTTGACTAATTTATGATCAATAATTACCTAATATAATGTATATTTCACATATTTACCGTTCAGTAGTTATAAAAGTAGTTTTCTTCCTCTGCTACCCGCTGTGTTAACTCATAAATGACCATGGCTTCGACCTGTAGTTCTGAGCTTAGGTTAGGTCGAGCATGCTCAGTGTGTTGCTATCAGTTCTCTAGCTAAATGTCTTGTGAAACAAAGGGCGTGTCCGTGTGCTGGTGATCACTGAGTAGAGGGGGCGTGACTGGGCTGTATATCAGGCAGCCAATCAAACATCAACACTCACAGCAGGAAAGCTAGGGATTGTGGGGATTGTAGTTTTGTGAGAAAAGATCAGGCGTCATGATACAATCAGTGTGCTGCAGGCTCACATAGGAGCTAGACAAATGGATTGCAAGGTAAGGCTACTTTAACACTCGCGTTTTGGCTTTCCGTTTGCGAGATCCGTTCAGGGCTCTCACTAGCGGTCCAAAACGAATCAGTTTTGCCCTTAATGCATTCTGAATGGATAAGGATCTGCTCAGAATGCATCAGTTTGCCTCCGTTCAGTCTCCATTCCGCTTTGGAAGCGGACACCAAAACGCTGCTTGCACAATGTAAGTCAATGGGGACGGATCCGTTTTCACTGACACAATATGGCACAATAGAAAACGGATCCGTCCCCCATTGACTTTCAATGGTGTTCAAGACGGATCTGTTTTGGCTCTGTTAAAGATTATACAAATGGATCCGTTCTGAACGGATGCATGCAGTTGTATTATCTGAACGGATGCGTTTGTGCAGATCCCTGACGGATCCGCACCAAACGAGCGTGTGAAAGCAGCCTATATTGGAGCTCTGGTTATATGTATAGGTATGGGTTCTGGTTATGTCACAGCTTGCAGCCTCAATGTCGTTTTTCAAAAATTAAGTAACTTTACCGGAATACCCTTTTAAAAGGATATACTACTATGTCCTCCCTGTGCTTGCATGGTTTCTGTCAGACACTGCTGTCTTCCCACAATCCAAGAAAAGAAAAAAAAAAAAAAAAAAAGGAGTCAAACCACTGAAATGGCCCTGGTTTGCGGGTGCATGCCAGATTCATAAGCGAGGCTTTAAAGGCCATCTACACCTTTGGGAGGTAATTTTTGTTTATAATTGTATTTTACTTATTTTTAGCTAAAAATCATATTTTCAATTGGCCTTTATTAAAAATATTGAGCTGTTCTGTCACAAAGGGTTAACTGTTTTTCTAACTGTGTGACTGGTACTTTCACTTTGTGCCGCTCATCTACTAACCCTCTTCTCTAAAATACTAAGAGGTCAGAAACACTTAAATTCTAGGACGGAGCTTTGATGAGTGTTTATAATGTCAGAGGGCAGAGATAAAGAGTCTGTCTGCTCCTGGTCTGACGGAAAAGACAAAAATAAATAAAAAACACAGGCAGCTAGTAGAGCATGTCAGCTCTGCACATAAAAAAAAGGATTCCATATTGTTAATAAAGACCAACTGAAAAAGTGATTTTTAGCTCCAAATAAGTACAATGCAATAATTTTAAAAAAAAAGTGTCCGCAAAGGTGTACATAGCCTTTAATATTTATTCAGTTCTCTTTTTTATAGCTATGTCCAAGTAATGCCAGAATGTCCGAGCTGACTGCTACTTATGTCAATGTCATGCTGTAAATTGGGAACGTCACACAATTTTTCAAGACCACGGAAGGCACAAAAATAGGAAGTTATACAGAGCTGTTCCACGATGAACCAAAAGGCATAAAATCATTACAAAAAAAATGTACTGACATAGTTGTCTCCCTTAGACAACCCCTTCGCTTATGCCTGGTTGAGGTATATAAGGAGGGTCTTCCTTCTGGAGTATAAAGACCCCACTGATAATTGAAGCAGACAAACCCATTAAAGGGAATCTGTCACCTGCTTTTACCATTTTAAGCTGGCACCATCGCTATATTGACTAAAGTACCTTATTTCCAGCAATCTTCTTTTTACTTTATTTCGTTTTGTAGTTTTGATATAAAAGCGATTTTTATGTTATGCTAATGAGGCTCCAAGGTGCCCAGAGGGGCGTTTTTTTCACTCTCCGGTGCCCAGTGACCCCCCCCCTGCAGTGCCCAAGAACGCCTCCTGATCATCAAATAACCTCCCACAGCCCCGGCAAACGGTTCCGCCCCCTCCCCATGTCATAATCTACCTTATAGATATGCCCCCTCCTTCTTCCTGTCAGCGGCCAGAAAACTCCTAAGAATCAACCTCCTGAGGGCAACAGCCTCAAAAGTCTCACTGGGCATGCGCCGAGCCCAGTGATGTGACCTGAGCACTGTTGCCCTCAGGAGGTTGATGATCGCGCAGGCGGTACTACACCTGCGCGAGTTTTCTGGCCGCCGACAGGAAGAAGGACGGGGCATTTCTATAAGGTAGACTTTGACATGGGGAGGGGGCGGAACCATTTTCCGGGCTGTGGGAGGTTATCTGACGATCAGGAGACTGTCTTGGGCACTGCAGGGGGGCGTCACTGGGCACCGGAGAGTGAGAAAAACGCCCCTCTGGGCACCTTGGACCCTAATAAGCATAACATAACATAAAAATCGCTTTTATATCAAAACTACAAAACAAAATAAAGTAAAAAGAAGACTCCTGGAAATAAGGTACTTTAGTCAACATAGCGATGGTGCCAGCTTAAAATGGTAAAAGCAGGTGTCAGATTCCCTTTGAGCATACAATCATAGAAGAGAGTGTTAGGATAAAAAGAAGAAAAGAAAAAGGGCATTTTATTAAAAATATCTATATTTCCGTCAGCTACAAAAAGAAAATAACTGGCTGAACACTTCTGTGCTTCCACGTAGCAGCTCCACTTACCGGGTACCATCTGCTTTCCAGCTCACTTTATATGACTTCTGCTCGAGAAATTTGATATTGTTTCTGTCCATGGATACAGGCTGTGCTCCAGGGAACCCGGATCTGTAAGACAGCACTTTTATTTTTTTCCCTTGTTGTAATAGGGATAAAAAAATAAAAATTAAATTACATCTGAATGACATTTCCTACATCAAAAACGTAACTGCTCCAAAGACAACCCTTACAAAGTAAATGAGCCTGTGTGAGCAGGTCGGGGAGAAGCGGGATGATACATCAGGAAGGACAAATATTTAACGTTTCGCTCAGTGATGTCTGGATTTTGTGGTTGTGTGCAGTTATTACTGGATAAATGATAAAATGTAGTAATAAAGGCAATCTACAACATTGAACATTAACGGGGTTATCCAGGAAAATATATTTATGACTTATCCTCAGGATAGGTCATCAGTATCAGATCTGTGCGGGTGCGACACCCGGGACCCCCACCAATCAGCTGTTAGAAGAGGCCTTCAGCGCTGTAGCCTCTTCCTAGGCCAGTGACATCACTGTATATCAGTCACATGGCCTAGTTGGAGCTCAGCCCCTTTCAAGTCAATGGGGCTGAGCTGCAATACCAAGTACAGCCACTACACAATGTGCGGCGTTGTGCTTGGAAAACTGCCGGGAGCCTGCATCGCTTCCCAAAGGTCCCTGAAACAGCCGATCAATGGTGATGTGATAATGACTACCAATTCTGAGGATAAGTTATCTTTATCTTTTCCAGTATAACCCCTTTAAATGCAAAACGTCTCATGGGAAGTGGTATTTAAAAGGGGTTGTCCCACAAAAAATATTCTACATTTTTCAAACCAGCACCTGAATACTTTTCTAAGTGTATGTAATTAACAATTTAGTATTGCTGCTGAGTTAGGGCTCATTCACGCGGCCGTATGAACGGATCCACACCCGGTCAGCAATTTTGTGGAAGGTCTGCGGATCCATTCATTTCTATGGGCCCTCAAAAGATGCGGACAGCACACTGTGTGCTGTCCGCATCCGTTATTCCGTACCGTGGCTCTGCAAAAAAAAAATAGAACATGTCCTATTCTTGTGGACAAGAATAGGCATTTTCTATTACGGTTGAGGCCATGTGTGGTCCGCAAATTGCGGACCGCACATGGGCGGCATCCGTGTTTTGCTTATCCGGAAAACACTTCAGCCGTCTGAATGGGCCCTTGTTCACTGAAATCTATCTGCATGGCACCACCTGCAGTTTGATATTTTTCCTAATTTCTCTGTCCTGCTTGCTGAGATGGAAGCACATGCTCAGTTCTATCCTTCAACTGCCACCAGCTGCAGCAGAAAGGATACACCCTCTCATAAGGTGCACGCCCCCTAAGCTGCCAGGCTGAAGATAATCTAGCAGAGCAATTGGAGCAATGAAAGCGGAGATCTCTGGATCCATGATAGGTTAGAAAGACATTGTCATGTACTCTATGATATTGGATTTTCATTTTTTACATTAATCACTGGATAATCCCTTTAAAGCACTGACTGTGCACAAAAATGGCACGAGCAAAGACTGAAATTCATTTCTTTATATATGCAGTTAGCTAAACATTTCCCCACCCCCACCCCAGATAAGAAAATCTACCAAGAGCACTTGACAGTGCGTTGTCTTCTGCCTTCCGCACTGTAGGGGAGATTGGTGGATAAATGGAGTCATTTTGAAGATGAAAGCGAAGGCTCCACTTTTTCACCATTCTATTGCTTTGAAGAGAGCATCGTTTATACCAAGTGTACAGCAGCTTTCATCTACGCCTGCATACAATTTAGGATCACACTATCATATTTTAGTTTTAGTCTGCATAACAGCAAATGACATGCTTTCTATTCGAATATTGAGCAGATTGGTCTGAAGGTGGTCTTGCAACATCTTTGTACTGACGTAAGTGGAGCTTTACCTGTCGTCGTGTGCGATGAATTCTCAGGGTACCACATACGATGTTTAGACGGTGTATATAGAATATAACCATTATGATGAAATATTCCCCGAGTCCAGATCCTAGCAGCTAAAGTGTGCATGTACGTCCGATCGCCACTGTCTGACGCATGAACAGTCTTGCTGTACAGCCAGGCGCGTGGATGGTACGTGGAGTGAGGCTTGATCCGGCGTATGTGCTGTAAGAGAGCGACCTAAATGGATGGAATTAGGTCACATGATACTAGGGGTTTCTTACTGATTGGGGTCTGGGATGAGACCTACTGAGGAAGCAGGACGGGAAACGTGCCTATGGGTACTATATATTAACAATTGCCAGCCTAGCTTTCCATGGATATGTGACTTGTGCTGTGTAATAGGTGGCCGCTCTATATTTATATATTTGATGTGTATATCTTTGGATGATTTTCTTGTCAAAGTGTCACATTTTTACATATTATTATAGGTATTTGTCTATGTATGGTCCAGATGGTCCAACTGGTATACTTCCTTCCTCTTTTGCAGCAGGGATGTGGGGCTTCTGTGCATCTTGCCCTGTTTTTTCACTAGTATGTTATGTGTATCTATTTCAATAAACAACATGTTTTTATGTATGTTGTGTATGTTATTAGCATGCTCTGTAGGTGTACTGTGCTGTGTGATAGTCGGTAAACTGCTTATATCCTGTGTGTGATTCTGGTATTCATAGTGGAGTGCAGCATGCCATAGTTATAGTGATAATGACCCAATTATAGTGGTTACCCAGGCCCACCCGGCATACATTAAATGGCTTGTCTGGTTGATAAAAAATAAAATAAATATTAACAGAAAAGCCACAGAATTGGCTGCAGTCCCCCCATGCCCTGCCTGTCTCTAGCTCTGGTGCCTCTCAGTCAGCCACTGATGGCCAGACTTGCTGAGTGGTCACGTATCCTGTGTTGAGAGGCACCAGGCTGTAGAGGTGGAGGACAATTATAAAAAAAAAAATATATCTAAATAAAAGCACTGCAAGTCTAATGGTCAGCAATATATCCATCAGCTAAGCAAGCTTTAGGCAAAATAAATTATATTTACGCATTTCCCTAGTTCTGTTCTTGCTCCTTTCCTTACATGCAGTTGCAGGGGGGGGGGGGGGGGTGCCAACAAAGACTGACCTTCCCCTGCTCTGCAAAGGGAGTGAAAAAAATTGCTGCCCTGTCTGCAGTCTGATTGCTTGGATACCCATATTGTATGTTTGGGACTACAAGTCCCATCTGTACAGTACAATGACATTGCTGATGCACGCAGGAACTTCCCCCTACATGTTCTTGTGCAATGCTCTGCAGACACTCCCTCACAGCCAGCAGACGAGTACAGAGGAGAGAACTCCTCCGGTCTTTGCTGGGATGAGGAGGGATGGAAGATCCTGCACTCAGCATTTGTCTCCCTGCAGCTGCACAGTACCTGAGGCAGAACCTCCAGCTCTGAGTCTGTGCTGCTGATAGTAGAAGGGGTTAAACTTTGCTGAAGAATCCAGTGGGAGAGGAGACACAGGGCAGACAGCTCAGCCAGCAGATCGGGCAGTGCAGGGTGCGTGACTTGTCACTCCAACCAGCACAGCCTCCACAGTGACGTTCTGTGCACAGAGGTAGACCTGCTCCTCCTGCTCCCTCAGGCTTGTGCAGGACGTTATGAGAGCAGGGAAAGAAGCTGACAGCACAGGTAATGTGACCCTCAGCGAAAAAGGAGAACAGGGCCACTGTAGATGAAGTGAGTGAATTGAAAACCCCTTACTTTTAGTAATCAATCATTCAGATTTTAGGGCCATGTCCTGATTTTCACGGACAAGTATAGGACAGGTTTCATTTTTTGCTGAGCCGTGCAATAGAAGAAAAGGGCCCCATAGAAGTGAATGAGACAGCATCTAATCCGCGGAAGAACAGATCAGCATTTTTGCGGCCATCTGAATGAGCCCTTACTTAGCTAGAAACATACAAAGAAATAACTTTGATAACCTCTTTAAGCGTTTTCTAACTCTTTATTGGCCAGACAACAGAGATGGAAAACTGTTGTATTGTCAGCGTTAAATAAAACTGCCAAATTTGAGGTAGGCTGGTTATTAGTAACAGATACATCTGTAAAGGTCTGTAGGGCTTATTCGGTCTCACCTGACTATTCAGCTCAGTGGCAAAATTAGTTGTGATGGGGCCATATACAGATGTTTTCATTTTATTTTAGCACCATTAAATCATTTTTCATAGAAGATCTGATGAAAACGCAAATAACCAGTACAGAACTATCACATGGTTTTGTGAATGGGGACTGTTTCAGTACCATAATATATATTTAGTGCAGAGGATAAAATCTGACTTTCAGAAACGGGATGTCACCACAAGTGAAGAAGCGGCCACCTGCCTGTTGATTGACCAGGCCGGACATTTTGCACAGCCCTAAAAATATGCCTTGAATAGAGGCCTATGCACAAAAGCTTAAATTTAGCTTTAGAAGCAGCGGCTGTGCGACTACCCAGAAGTGTAGTGGCGCAGGCTCGGACTGGTCCACAGGGGTACGTAAATCCCCCGGTGGGCCCCTGAGCAAGGTGGGCCCTTTGTCATTCACCCCCTGCACAAGTAGCACATAACACAGTAGACTTACTGCACTACATATACAGTCGTGGCCAAAAGTTTTGAGAATTACACAAATATTAGTTTTCACAAAGTTTGCTGCTAAACTGCTTTTAGATCTTTGTTTCAGATGTTTCTTGGATGTAGTGAAATATAATTATACGCACTTCATACGTTTCAAAGGTTTTTATCGACAATTACATGACATTTATGCAAAGAGTCAGTATTGGCAGTGTTGGCCCTTCTTTTTCAGGACCTCTGCAATTCGACTGGGCATGCTCTCAATCAACTTCTGGGCCAATTCATGACTGATAGCAACCCATTCTTTCATAATCGCTTCTTGGAGTTTGTCAGAATTAGTGGGTTTTTGTTTGTCCACCCGCCTCTTGAGGATTGACCACAAGTTCTCAATGGGATTAAGATCTGGGGCGTTTCCAGGCCATGGACCCAAAATGTCAACGTTTTGGTCCCCGAGCCACTTAGTTATCACTTTTGCCTTATGGCACGGTGCTCCATCGTGCTGGAAAATGCATTGTTCTTCACCAAACTGTTGTTGGAAGAAGTTGCTGTTGGAGGGTGTTTTGGTACCATTCTTTATTCATGGCTGTGTTTTTGGGCAAAATTGCGAGTGAGCGCACTCCCTTGGATGAGAAGCCACCCCACACATGAATGGTCTCAGGATGCTTTACTGTTGGCATGACACTGGTGGTAGCGCTCACCTTTTCTTCTCCAGACAATCCTTTTCCTGATGCCCCAAACAATCGGAAAGAGGCTTCATTGAAGAATATGACTTTGCCCCAGTCCTCAGCAGTCTATTCACCATATTTTCTGCAGAGGATCAATCTGTGCCTGATGGGGTTTTTTTGGAGAGAAGTGGCTTCTTTGCTGCCCTTCTTGACACCAGGCCATCTTCCAAAAGTCTTTGCCTTTACTGTGCGTGCAGATGCGCTCACACCTGCCGGCTGCCATTCCTGAACAAGCTCTGCACTGTCGGCACTCCAATCCCGCAGCTGAATCCTCTTTATGAGACGATCCTGGCGCTTGCTTGACTTTCTTGGATGCCCTGAAGCCTTCTTAACAAGAATTGAACCTCTTTCCTTGAAGTTCTTGATGATCCTATAAATTGTTGATTGAGGTGCAATCTTAGTAGCCACAATATCCTTGCCTGCGAAGCCATTTTTGTGCAACACAATGATGGCTGCACGCGTTTCTTTGAAGATCACCATGGTTAACAATGGAAGAACAATGATTTCAAGCATCACCCTCCTTTTAACAGGTCAAGTCTGCCATTTTAACCCAATCAGCCTGACATAATGATCTCCAGCCTTGTGCTCGTCAACATTCTCACCTGAGTTAACAAGACAATTACTGAAATGATCTCAGCAGGTCCTTTAATGACCGCAATGAAATGCAGTGGAAAAGTTTTTGGGGGATTATATTCATTTTCATGGCAAAGAAGGACTATGCAATTCATCTGATCACTCTTCATAACATTCTGGAGTATATGCAAATTGATATTATAAAAACTTAAGCAGCAACTTTTCCATAATTTGTGTCATTCTCAAAACTTTTGGCCACGACTGTACATGGGCAGTGTACAGCACCTCATATGTTCATATAAAAACTGGGTAGAATATTTAAGAAAACACCCAGTTTATTATTATAAAGCACATTCACGTGGCTGAGATGACTTTTAGGTACAGAGACAGGTCAGCCAGTATCCTTCTTTCCAAGGGACCTGCCTTCTCAAAGTTGCTGCAAGGACCCCATTATTAATCATCTTCTAGCCTCCTGCTGCTGTGTGAGCAGGTAATATTTGGATGCATCCGTGTGGTGGGCACCCAAAATAAATTTTACTGCTGGGCCCTAGACAGCCCAGTCCTACACTGTAGTGGCGCATGTGCAGTCTCTGCTGCTAAAGTCAAATTTAGGATTCAGTGCCTGCATTGATACGAGCAGCAGTGCTGGGCCCAGAATGTCAGGACCGGGCGAGATGTCCAACCCAATATACCAACTGGCAGGTGGCACTTCTTCACCCCTCACAAGTTATAACGCTTGCTAATGAGACAAAGCAATTTGCTCATCCCTAAAGTATTCAGGCAATCTTCCTAAAAAAAAATACCAATCAGTGTGCTGGCTTTGTATTAAAGGGGTTTTCCAGGGACTAATGGGGTTTCCCATTAGTAATATAAAAGGTGAAACGGAAACATCATATAGTACATAATAATCTCCTTCTAACACATCTAGAACCAGCCCTTACCTCTTATGGATCCAGAGATCTCTCTATTTATTGCTCCAATTGTTCTGCTAGGTTATCTTCAGAGGCTGGCCGTTCAAAGGACATGTCCTCTCTCAGGGGGCATGTCCTTTTTAATGGTGGCACGACCCCTTTGGATCCTGATGAGCTTTGCTTTGGGAGAGCTCATTAATATTAGATTGAAAGGGGCCCGAGTCCAGACTATCCCCATCAATAGCTGATAGGAGGAGTAGTGACGGGCCAGAACTAGCAGAGCTCTTTAAGAGGTGTAGTGTCTGGGAAATGTACTGCAGGCTCAGGTTCATTCAAGGAAAAGCAGATAACACTAATGAACCTGTACAATAGTAAGGGAAGTGACTGATTCTCTTCCATTAGATATATATGGGGTCATTTATCAAACTGGTGTAAAAGTAGAACTGGCTTAGTTGCCCATAACAACCAATTAGATTTCACCTTTCATTTTCGACAGCTCCTTTGGAAAATGAAAGGTGGAATCTGATTGGTGTAAAGTAGAACTGGCTTAGTAGCATATAGTAAACCAGTTTGATAAATGACCCCATTGAAGTTTAAACTATTTACCACGGACAGATGGACCAAATAATATAAGCCAGGTAGAAATTAGCATACCCTTCCCAATTAGAGAACTGTTGACATTTCCTCTGTATTTCTCCAAGTTTCGGTTGTGTTGTTATCTGGGTAACATTTTTTACTGTGACACCTTCTAAAAATACTGCACCCTGTTTAAATAAATAAAAATATATACATATATTAATAATAATTTACTCACAAAAATAGCTTTATAAAGGCTCAAGAAAAATAGTACACAAAGAAAACAGCAGAAGAAGGAATGCAATAAGAAGGAGAGCATGCTTTATTAAATAGGAAATCATAAAACAAAAGCAAAATAGTCAGGGTTTTAGTTCTGTAGTCTGGAAGAATTGTGAATGCAGCTCTGGGCTATAATATAGGCTCTAACCAAAGACCAATACGAGATAAGCAATGCAGTGTATATACAAAGTTACTAAACATTTTACATATAATAATTCTGTATATAAAAACTGTAAAATAAATGTCCTATGATGGTTATATCCTTAAAGGGATATTCCCATCCGAGACATTAAAAGGGATTTTCTGGGATTTTAATATTGATGACCTATCCTCAGGACAGTGTATACAATATATCCATCGGCACTGCGGGAAATAGAATGGCGGTGCGCGTGTCCCTTTCCTTCTATCCTCAGGACAGGTCATACCCCCATCGATCAGATATTGATGAAATCTCCTGAGGACAGGTTGTCAAAATTAAAATCCTGGAAAACCTCTAACTTAAAAGTGACTGTTATGCACCTGTTTAGTAACTTAAATTTAAATTTTTGACTGTAAAAGCTTTAAAGTGGCTGCCCGATTTGGGATATTTACAACATATCGCTAGGATATGCCATAAATGTCCTACAGGTGTGAGTGTCACCACTGGGACCCGCTCCTACCTCCAGAACAGGGCCCTGAAGCAAAGGGAGAGCAAAGGCACATGTGCAACCACCATCCATTCACAGCCGTGAAACTTAAAGGGAATGTGTCATCAGAAAATAACCTATTGTCTAAACCACGTTTTTATGTTTAACATTTTTGATGATGTTATTTTTTATATTCCATGTCAACACCTACAGTACAGACCAAAAGTTTGGACACACCTTCTCATTCAAAGAGTTTTCTTTATTTTCAGGACTATGAAAATTGTAGATTCACACTGAAGGCATCAAAACTATGAATTAACACATGTGGAATTATATAACAAAAAAGTGTGAAACAACTGAAAATATGTAATTCTAGGCTCTTCAAAGTAGCCACCTTTTGCTTTGATTGCCAAGAGTGTGCAAAACATCAATCAAAGCAAAAGGTGGCTACTTTGAAGAACCTAGAATATGACATATTTTCAGTTGTTTCACACTTTTTTGTTATGTATATAATTCCACATGTGTTAATTCATAGTTTTGATTCCTTCAGTGTGAATCTACAATTTTCATAGTTATGAAAATAAAGAAAACTCTTTGAATGAGAAGGTGTGTCCAAACCTTTGGTCTGTACTGTATATTTAAACAAAAAACATAAAATCCTGCCAATTTAACACTGGCCACGACGCCTACTAATAGGCACCACTTCTTGGTCTGCATAGACCACTTTTACCGCAGCTAACCTGCTTATCTATAATTCTAATCTTTCCTGTAATGATCTCACTAGGGTTGAGCAAGGCGGGTACGGACTGCTCTGTCCAAACTCAATTTGTTTCAAAACTCGGAACCGAAGCGGAGTTGGGATCCAAGTTTTAAAGTAGTTTTCCACTTTAAAAATCAAATACCAAAAGTTATTCAACGAAGTCTTATGTGACTTCGCGAATAACTAACTTTGCTTCATAAGAGGCTGCACAGAAACAGATCTCCAAATAGCATTATCTGAAGTTTTGAAGAAAGCGACTTCGGAACAATGATCCGAAGCTCGCTTAGTTCGTCATGAATTATTAGCAAATCCTAAAGATATCCCACAAATGGGAAAACCACTTTAAAGAGGACCTCTCATCACAAAATGCAACGCAATCCGAAAGGACTCTGTTATAGAGCAGGAGAAGCTGAGCAGAATGATATATAGTTTTGTGGTAAAAGATTCAGTAAAAGCTGTAATTTATACATTTATATCTCTGCTTTTTCCACCTCCTGTGAAGTACTATCAGTACAGGAGGGGTTATCAGTAACTGATAGCATAGTGTGTATAAGTGTGCATACAGAGATAGCTGTCAGTCACTGAGAACCCCTCCCTCCTCTACCGATAGCTGTTTACAGGACGCAAATATAATTTTATAAATTACAAGTTCTACTTAATCTTTTTCCACAAAAATATACATCAATCTGCTCAGCTTCTCCTGCTCTATAACATGGTGCTTTCAGGTTGCACTGTATTTTGTGGTGGCAGGTTCACTTTAAAGCTTTTAGAGTCAAATTCCTTTAAACCAACATGAATGAGAGATGATCCTGAAAATTTTAAAAAGTCAGGTATATAACAGTCACTTTTAAACTTAGGAAGCCTTGAAAAGTAAAAAAATAAAAAAAAATTCCTTATGCCTATCCCATGCATGCTTAAACTCCTCCACTGTATTTGCAGCTGCCACTTCTGCAGGAAGGCTATTCCATGCATCCACTACTCTCTCAGTAAAGTAATACTTCCTGATATTACTTTTAACCCTTTCCCCCTCTACTTTAAAACTATGTCCTCTTGTAGCAGTTTTTCTTCTTTTAAATATGCTCTCCTCTTTTACCTTGTTGATTCCCTTTATGTATTTAAAAGTTTCTATCATATCCCCTCTGTCTCGTCTTTCTTCCAAGCTATACATGTTAAAGCAGTGTTTCCCAACTAGTGTGCCTCCAGCTGTTACAAAACTACAACTCCCAGCATGTCCGCACAGCCAAATGCTGTCCGGGCATGCTGGGAGTTGTAGTTTTGCAACAGCTGGAGGCACACTGGTTTGGAAACACTACGTTTCCAAGGTCCTTTAATCTTTCCTGGTAAGTTTTATCCTGCAATCCATGTACCAGTTTAGTAGCTCTTCTCTGAACTCTCTCCAAAGTATCAATATCATTCTGGAGATATGGTCTCCAGTACTGAGCACAATACTCCAAATGAGGTCTCACTAGTGCTCTGTAGAGCGGCATGAGCACCTCCCTCTTTCTACTGGTAATGCCTCTCCCTATACACCCAAGCATTCTGCTAGCATTTCCTGCTGCTCTATGACATTGTCTGCCTACCTAAACATTAGCAGAGATTTTCTTTCTCTCTCTGCAAGTCATTTGTGTCCTGTATTGTGTGGCTCTCCACGGTATTACAGTTCCGTGTTGAAAACTGATTAGACAAATTTCAGATGTCCAATTTTATTTAGCCGTAATTCTGATTTAGATACAGGTTGCCAGATCAAATCCATCATTTTCACGTCCGATTAAAAGATTTTTTTTTTTTTTACTGTAAATGAACACCACATTTTTTTGGGAGAACACAGCTATAACAACCCAACTGGGGCACATCACATATACGGAAAAGTTCCAAATTTAAGATCTTGAAAAATGTACAATATAAAGCAATTTAGAGCTTAACATTCTTTGTAAAGGATTCATTCATGCAATAACAAAAATGACGAGCAGCATAATTTAACCCACAGCCATAAAAGCGCATTTATATTACATACAGTATAGTCATTTCATAGTGTCTGCATTATTGCAATATAAAAGACATAATACTGCTGTTAAAAAAGCCTTGCATAAAGGACCCGTTATTATTAGGACACTGCAAGGCAGGGTTACTTCAAAGATTTGGAGGATTTGTCCACTATAACTAAATGATTTGACTTACGGTAGGTTTGCTAATGAGTATTTGAAAACTGTTTCCGCTTAAAGGGCACCCATCAGGATTTTTGTATCTATGAAACTGGCCGACCAGTTAGGTTACTTTCACACCAGCGTTTTTACTGGATCCATCAAGGATCAGCAAAAACGCGTCCGTCATGATAATACAAACCATCTGCATCCGTCTCTAAAACCATTGTAAGTCATTGGGGGACGGATCCGTTTTCTTTTGTGTCAGAGAAAACAAATCAGTCACCATTTACTTACATTAGGAGTCATGACTGATCCGTCTTGCTTGCTGCGCTTTTTTGCGCGTCATGGGAACGCAATGCATTCTGGTGCACTTTGTTCCCTTTAGTTCAGTTTTGTCCCCATTGACAATGAAAGGGGACAAAACTGAAGCGTTTTTCCCTGCTACTGAGATCCGATAACGGATCTCAATAGCGGAAAGGGAAAACGCTGGTGTGAAAGTAGCCTTACATGTGCTCTTGGCAGCTGAAGATATCTGTGTTGGTCCCATGTACATATGTGCCCACATTGCTGAGAGAAATTATGTTTTAGATATGTAAATGAGCCTCTAGGAGCAACGGGGGTGTTATCATTACACCTAGAGGCTCTGCTCTCTCTACATCTCTCTGCACTTTGATTGACAGGGCCAGGTGCGATGCCGTTTTCGCTGCCCGGCCTGGTGAAAGTGGAGAGGACGGCAATTGCAGAGAGAGCTTAACCTCTAGGAGTAGCGGCAATGCCCCCGTTGCTCCTAGAGGCTCATTTACATATATTAAAACTTCATTTTTCTCAGCAATGTGGGCACATATGAACATGGGACCCACACAATTGCCATCAGCTGCCAGTTTCGTTTTTCACTCTCTGCCTTCCCAGGGCCATAACATTTTTACTTTTCCATTCACATACCTACACGGAAGCTTTTTTTTGCGGGACAAGTTGTACTTTCTATTAGCATCTTTAATATTGAATATGATGTAGTGAGAAGCCGATAAAAAATACAAAATGGGGTGGAATTTGAAAAAACAACAACGCAATTCTGTTCTATTATGGGTCCAGACTTTATAAACCAAGTATCATGGTATGGAGGGCATACAGCGGCAATTTAATAGAGCTTACTATTTTCTCTGGGCGCTGCTCCGTTCACTCGCTGTGGCCCCCATTAATTTCTCCCACCCTGTATGCCTATTTTTGCATTGGTACAGGGAGGAGGAGACTGGTCCTCTTTAAGTTTTATGGGTTTTGTTTTTACAGGATCCCCTACGCGGTAAAACTGACCTGTTACGTTTTATGGGCCTTTTGGGATGTGGCGATAGCCATGTTTTTTATTTTTTAGTTTTAATATGTAGAATGGGGGTGATTCGAATTTTCTTATATTTATAAAAACTACCTTTTTTTTTTTTTTTTTTTTAAAGGGGCCTTTAACATACAATCATCTGATCTCTTCTCTCATAGAATGCAATGATTTAACATGATTTGCAGTCATGTTCTTATGGATGCCTACGGCATCTGACAGGTCAGATGTCTCCACGTGCCTGCTGTGTAAAACAGAAGATGAGGAGCTGAACAGGCGCCATGATGAATACCTGGACTTCCGCCATACATATACGGCAGTCGTTAAGGAATTAAAGTGGGTTTCCAAGAGTTTCATTAGGATAGGTCATCCATATCAGATTTATTAGGATCCCACACCCAGCACCCCCACCAATGAGCTGCTAGAATGTGCGCAGGTGCCAGGGGCAGACAGCTCCGTCCAAATTGTAGTGGCATTCACCAGAATGAGGGATGAGCTGTAGTAACCCGGCATTGAGACTATACTGTGGATCAAGTAGGTTCAAGTAGGTTCTTTCAGCATTGATTTTAATCATCTGAATGTTTGTTGGAGACATGAGCACATGCCTGACGCTTCCAACAGCAGATATCAGGTCACTGCTGTGGTTATACCTGGGAGACCTTTCAAATGAAAATTAAACTTCACTGTAATCGAAATAGTTAATGATTTTTAGGGGGACACCTAAATAATTATTAGATCAAAATTAAAATGTTGGTTTGAGATTTAAACAGGGCTGTGGAGTCGGAGTCGGAAAAAAATGAACCGACTCCTACTAAATTTAAATTGGAATAAAAAAATTAAAAAGCAAGTTTAAATGTCCGAATTCATAAACAGTTATAATTAATGACTTCTCTACTGTAAGAATAAAGGCCAATGCATGCAGTGCCTCACGTAACCGCAAAACAAACGCGTTCAGTGATGTGAAGAAGCATGCTTTTCATATGCTTCACTATATGGCACGCAATGCACAATTAGGAGTGGCAATACATATACTTTCCATTGTGTTGTGTTCTGATGTTACAGGGAACACAATGCCCATGGTTTACCTCGCCTCTCACTGATAAGGGATTAAGTAAATATGTGTTTTGCAGGAGTAGAGACACTTGTATAAGTGAAGGGAATGGAGGGTCAATAGTTCAAGACTGAAGCTGTAAACCATGGATGTCAAACTCATGGCCCTCCAGATGTTGCAAAACTACAACTCCCATCATTCCCTGATAGCTGTAGTATGCCCAGGCATGATGGGAGTTGTAGTTTTGCAACAGCTGGAGGGCCACGAGTTTGACATCCCTGCTGTAAACCATTGGAAAAACTGCTGTCATTCAGCTAAGGCTATAAAACGTGTAAACTCAGAATGTTATCTTAAACTTTAAACATGACTATGGGATTCTTCTAGGGAAATCATGTTTTAAAATAAATGTCCCTTCCTGGATCCTCCCACTGCCCTATCTTCAGCAGAAGATCAGCACACAAAGGAGAAGGCAGCAGCTTCTGCCCAACTACCTCTCTGTGCTAGAAGAGCTTAGAAGAACTTCTTTCTTTCCTTCAAGGAATGTATAAAATACATTCGCATATTAAATACAGAGGAGTCGGAGAGTCGGAGTCGGAAGTACAAAAAACTGAGGAGTCGGAGCATTTATCTACCGACTCCACAGCCCTGGATTTAAAGGAAGTGGTCGCGTCCCTCACCCCAGACACAGTTTCTCTCTTGGCCATGGCCAGTGTATTGAAATGAAAGCTTAACCTCTATATACGTGGTTGACATTGGATACGCAAAGCTCAGATACATTTGACTATATTTACATAATTAGTCTACATTACGCCTAAGATAAGTGATTACAGCCTAAATTTTTTAAAACCACTCAAAATGTTATACAATAAATAACGATCACGTTACCGATCCCCAACTACTTTCATTCTTACACTTCATGGTCCCACGCTGGTCTCTGTATCTAACCTCCATGACAAACATGTGTGACCCCAGCACGCAATCATTGGCTGTAGAGGTGGTCTGTCAAAACCACTAAAGTCACTTCTGCAGCCAATAATCGTAAGGACTAGGGTTGTGACTATACCAAAATTTTGATTTGATTTCGATACCATAAAAAAGTATTGCGATACTCTATGGCATTCGATACCACGCGGAAAAAATAAAAAAACACCCAAAAAGTTGCGTGCATTCCACATTTTATGGACTGTCCAGCCCATAATAGAACAGTCCTATCCTATTTTGGGGGGGACAAAGTGACAAAAAATTGTGAATCGTGCAGTTTTTTTTCTTTTGTTACGTCTTTCCCCTTATAGGAGATATTTTTTAATATTTAATAGTTTGGACTTTTTGGGCGTGGCGATATGTAATATGTTTATTTATATATTGTTTATATATTTTATATGTAAAATTGGGAAAGATGGTGATTTAAACTTAATATTTTGGGGTATTTTTTTTTTTACTTTCTACTTTTTAATTAATAACTATTTCCCCCCTTAGGGGTTAGAACCTGGGATCTTTTAATCCCTTGTCCTATTCACCCTAACAGAGATCCATTAGGGTGAATAGGACTTTACACTATCCCTGCTGACCTATGCTTTGTGCACACAGCAGCAGGGAGATTACCATGGCAGCCAAGGCTTCAGTAGCGTCCTGGCTGTCATCTTAACCGATCGAAGCCCCGCCATTTTACTGCTGGGGCTCCGAAGCTACCACTGCACCACCAAAGAGGAGGGGACCCTGTGGCCACTGCCACCAATGACTATAATACTGGGGGGTTTGGGGACGCACTGAGCCACCAATGAAGATAACTAACCTTTTAATACAAATATAGGTGGCACCCGGCCTCTATGACAATCCACAGCAATTAACCCCTCAGGTGCAACCTATATTTGAATTTAATGGGTTGGTTATCTTCATTGGTGGCGCACTGGCCACAGTCTCTCCCTTCCTCCTCCCCTCTATTCCCATTGGTGGCAGTGGCGGCACAGTGGGGACAGAGGGACTGCCTCCTTCTCTTCTGTGCTGCTGAAGAGAACATGGGGAGTGCTGAGAGTGGTGCGTGCCATGTTCTCCGATACTAGGCTGCGTATCGTTCCGGGTACAAAAGTATCGATTGGGTATCGATAATCGGTGCAACCCCAGTCAGGACACCAATCATGTAGGCTGGATACAAAGATTGTCAGGGGAGCCGTGAAGCATCAGAACAGGGGCAGCAGTAAGGTTAGTAATACTTTTTTTTACATTTTATAGCAAGTGTTTTTTTTTAGCATTTTTAGGCAGCTGGACAACCCCTTCAAGCTGTCCTTAGCACTACTATACTTTTATTTTTTTTTACATTCCAGAGCTCCCCCACCTGTGAGTATGTACAATTACATAGATAGAACAGCTTGACATCCTTACAATTACAAAGCACAGTTTTCTTGACTGAGTAAATGTTATTCTTCAAGTTGATATCCATAATGGGATTGTTAATCCATATAAAAATATCACACAAATTAATCGGTATTTGTATCTCCAAATGCATAAAATGGATAATGAAATGTATGCTAACAAAGCCCATGTGGTGACCTTTTAAAACAGAATAAATACAAGGAAACACTGAATCTGAAGAACAAACACTGAAGTTTACGTCATCTGAAATGAGCAAAGGGCAAAAAACAAAATAAATCACTCAGTGACGTTCTGCAAGCTTCTGAAGCAATGGCCCATTTCCTCCTCCTTTACCTATGGATCAGCAGAGGGGAGAAGCTCTTGTCTGGTCTCGACCACAAACAGTTGTGGACAAACCTGAACCCTGCCCATAATTTTAACACTATAGGGGAAAGAATGAAGAAAAAAAAAAAAAATGGATGCCAGGGCTATGAAAAGAAGTGTCCCTTTAAACATCTGTACTTTACATATGGCCCTTTTGTCATAGCAAACTGCATGTACCATTAGATTCTAGCTGCCTGGCAAATAAACTGTTAATGTACAGTACTTCAGAAAAAAAAAAAAAGATACAGATGGTCTACAAAAGCTATAACAGTACAAAGTACAGATTTTACTGCAGTCTCAGTGCAAGCATCAGAGGAATCCCAGTGGATAAGCCATGCCATGCCGAGTAACCATCTGTTTCACTGCCACCTTAAGGACACAACCCCACAAGGAAAAAAAACTCAAAGAGACCCAAGCGTCTATCACCTAGAGGGTCCATTTCATATTATACAAAACGCAATTAACATTCTGTTTTTGCTTTGCTAAGATCAAATATAAGGCCCCGGTTTATGTAATAACCTAGAGTGACATTTAGGAAATGAAGGAATGAAAGGGAAGCTACAGAAGCATGGAAGCCCACAAGCATCTTCCCTACAAACATCATTAGATTCACGTTGACAGCTATTAAAACTACTCAAGTTTATTTGCCGCAGAGTTTTATGTCACTGGTCAAATGAGACAAGCTAGGGACTGGGAAATTCTACTAAGAGCCAACTTCTAACCTCTAGTAAGGACATGCATATTGTATCAGCTCAGATACATACCCCACATCTATGGCAGTGCCAGGAACTAGAAAGGTCCAAGTCAGCAGTGGATAATACAATGGAAGATTTGTAGGCCATGTTTTTTTTTTGTTTATATTTTTCTTGAACACTCAAAGGAAGGAGTGTCACAGACAGTGTTGCGGGTCTAGATTAATATAAAACTAACTGAATTTGACATTACTGAATAAGGGCTCTTTCACACGAGCGGATGCCGTGCGTGGAATCCGATGCATGAAAGAATGTCCAGCCCCGCTCCGGACAGCAGAGACACGGAGCAGTAACATGACTGATAATGCTCCGTGCCTCTCTGTGATCTCTTTACTACAAAATCATAGTGACAACTTTATCTGACTGTGATGTTGTAGTAAAGAGGTCCCCGAGAGGCACAGAGCATTCACTCGAGTGAACTTTTGCTCTGCATCCGATCCTCATTTTTAGCATAAAGGACGTGGACCCTTTGATTTTAATAGGGCTGCAAAAAATCCAGACAGCGCATCGTAAGCTGTCCGCATCTGTACATTCGTTCGACAGCCCTGCAAAAAAAAAATAAAAAATAGAACATACATACGATCATGTGAATGCACCCTAAATATATGATTCCTAGTGTCATATTCTACCCCTTAGGCCCCATTCACACAACCGTATTTTTTTGTTTTACGGATCGCACGCAGACTCATTCACTACAATGGGTTTGCAAAATAAAAACGGACAGCACACCGTGTGCTGCCCACATCCATATGTCTGTTCCGCAGTCCAGCAAAAAAGATAGAACATGTCCTATTCTTGTTAGTTTTACAGACAAGAATAGGCATGGTTACAATGGTCCCGCAAAAAAAAAAAAATGATGCAACATGGACATGACCCTTTTTTTTTTTTTTCGGATCCATGTTTTGAGAGCCACAAAATATATATAGTCGGGTGAATGCACGCTTAGAGGACCTGTCTCCTCTTCTAACAGTCCTCCTGCACACTCTGATGCTGCCATCATTAGTACCAAAGCAGAACCTGCTTTTATCACTGAACACTACTGTGTAGTGTGTGGCTGCATTAGAGTTTGGGGGCAATATTATTTTTTTTTTCACTGGTGCATTGTACTCACTATGAGCTAAAAATAATTTTTGGGGAATTTGTCTTTATAAAAAATATGTAGTCCTTTTCTTTGTACAGAGTTAAGATGCTCTACTAGCAGAATCTAGAGAATTTTCTCTCCGCTCCATCAGGCAGGGAGCTTACTTATCTCTGCTCTCAGAACACTCATCAAATCCTTATCTTTACAAAATGGAAGGGTCCATTAGCATTCCGGCTACAAGACGCACTGGCATTTTTCCCTCAGTCCAAAAATATATATTTATTTTTTTGCAATTAGAAAAAAACAAAGGCAGGATACATGGTGTGACAGGAGCACTGTTAGCTTATGAATTTCTGCTGAGAAGGTCAGGCCCTAATCCATGAGAAGTACTGCAATAATACCATAAATGTCACCATTTTTGATGAGACATCTGATTGTGCATGAACAAGTTTTTTTAAAAGAAAAAAAAATGATGGATTCATTATAAAACTTAGAGAAAGTGTGACTTACAAGTTTTAATCTCTCTTTTTTCTTCCTGTGTAAGGCAGTTCCTGAGGACCCCGGCTCTGCCTCTTGACCTATACTGTTCCCCTCGTCATCAACATCATCATCCTCAAAACACCAGTCTGGGAGCTCAGGAGGAGCGGGTGTATCTTCAACATCTCCATAGCGTTGAAAAAGCTCTTTTAAATAATCAGCTTTGTAAATGCCTGGTGGCCTCGCTTGAGCAAAAGTAGCAACTGCTGCCTCAATGCTGATTGGAAAAACACAACAGACATAAAGTTAACATATAAACGTATGCACTAAAATAAAAATGACAAGTAACAAAATACATAATCAAGATCTCCTAAAGATGAAGTGCAGAAAGACTGGCTGTTCAGAAACGGCATTGTGCACACAGATAAGGTCAGAAACGTAATCCTTTAACACCGTGAAAAAACTACAAATGAAAAAAATATCAGGTAAATACAGCTACAATTCCGTACTCCTATCAGCCAAAATGGTTAAAAAAAAAAAAATTGCACTGCTTGTGCATTTGAAAAGAAACTTCCCATTTAGGCCTCATGCACATGACCGTTGTTCTGGTCCGCATCCGAACCGCAGTTTTTGCGGCTCGGGTGCAGACCCATTCACTTCAACAGGGCCGCAAAAGACGCGGACAGCACTCTCTGTGCTGTCCGCATTCGTTGCTCTGTTCCGTAGCCCTGCAAAAAAAATATAACATGTCCTATTCTTGTCCGTTTTGCGGACAAGAATAGGCAATTCTACAATGGGCTGCCTGTTCCGTCCCACTAATTGCGGAAGGCACACGGGCGGCTTCCACATTTTGCGAATCCGCAATTTGCGGACTGCAAAAAACAAAACAGTCTTACTCCAAAGCCGAATGCACACGGCCGTGAGCGGTCCGTGGTAACACGAGTTGGATTCTTACTCAGAGCAGGAGAGCACGGCGTCATTGGTTGCTATGACGCCGAGCGCTTCCTGCTGCCGCCGCAGTACACTATTACACTGGTATAGATCATACCAGTGGATTACTGTACTGCGGCGGCAGCAAAAAGTGCACGGCGTCATAGCAACCAATGACGCAGTGCGCTCCTGCTCTCAGCAGGAATCCAGCCCGTGTTACCACGGACCGCTCACGGCCGTGTGCATTCGGCCTAAGAGGTATACTCTTACATACTCTTGTTCACAAGGTGCAGTATTAGGGTAGTTTTGACATCATCAGGCAGCACACAATCTGGGGCAGCTCCCATAATGGCAATACTAGCAAAGCAACCTGATAAGGTTATCAGGTATATTACATCTCACGTGCATTCACTGCTCAACCCCTGACTCTAGCCTCTGGTTACTACACTATTCTGATCTGCAGAAGTGACATTTACCCTGTTCCTGGACCTCAATCCAGTTCCTCCTCTGGTGTTTGTCTTTAGGTTTCTTCTAGGTATGATTTCTGTCCAACGTTAGCACCAACAATGCATCACATTACTTATGCTGCTTATACAGCGATAGAATATTCTTGAGCGCTGTATAAGCATCATTCACACCATACCTTTGCTTAATAGGGCTCACAATGTAATTTGCAAATATGCAATGCATTCAATTCCATAGGAAGCCAACTGACCTACCAGTATGGGAGAAAGCTCCATAAACATACTGCACTTGGTTGGATGTGAACCCGGGACTCAAAGGTTGCAAAACCACCTGTCACTTTACCAATCACTAGTCAGACCACACATGGAGTACTGTGTACAGTTCTGGGCTCCTGTGAACAAAGCAGACATAGCAGAGCTGGAGAGGGTTCAGAGGAGGGCAACTAAAGTAATAACTGGAATGGGGCAACTACAGTACCCTGATAGATTATCAAAATTAGGGTTATTCACTTTAGAAAAACTACAACTGAGGGGAGATCTAAGATCCAGGGAGTTATTCTGATTGCCTGATTAGAGTCGGGAAGGAATTTTCTTCCCCCTAAAATGAGGAAAATTGACTTGTACCTCACAGGGATTTTTGCCTTCCTCTGGATCAACTTGCAGGATAACCAGCTGAACTGGATGAACAGATGTCTTTTTTCAGCCTTATAAGCTATGTTACGAACAACGCCACCACCATGCCACAAAGCTACGCTATATATTTAATGTTTCTGCATCTCTGGTTCTTAACCTAAAACTGCTCCTACACCTACAACTCAGCAGTTACCACCCCCCTCACAGAATGTTTGGAGGACCGTCATCTAGGAGTTCTCTGGATTTTAGTTCAACGCTGAGGACAAGGCATCTCCTAGTGCTACAAGAATATATATGGCAATTGACTGAATCCATATATTCATTTCACTTCAATGGTATCTCTCTCTGAACCATATAAACCACATGTAACATGTGTAGAACTCTATAATACTGGATCTATCACAGACAACTGAACACCCACCAGCGTTCCATTTTATTAGTCAGTTATCGCTTTTTTTTTTTTTTTTTTTTTTATTACAAACCCCAGAAGGTTAATAATGCTTATCAGAACTCGTAAGATAATATAAAAAATACCAATATTACTGCAACCACTGTTGTCCTTGGCTACATAATTCGTAAAATATTACACTCTATGGTATTATATACATGTAGAAAATAAAAATACAGTACCATTAAAAAACCCTAGAAAAGTAATTATCACACAGAACACAGTCAGCAAAACATTTTTTTTCCCAAATATTGCACACATACATTTTTTTCCGCCTGCTTTACTGCCTTAAGGAAATGAAGCTAATGTCTCATTTTGATTTGTGGCTTCAGTTTAATTGCCAGATTATATCTAATCAAATTAAAATGCCGGAGAAATATATTGAAAGAACACTCCGAGCTTAAAAATTTGGGAATAAAGCAGAGACGGAAGCAATTAAGTTAAGTTAACAAATAAACAGGACAATTAGAAACAGACGGGGCAAAAGTCAGACAAACGGAAGAATACAATCACGGCAATTTGCAATAACGAGGGATGAGCAAGTTAATCTGTTAGAAATGCGTTTACTTACAAATGGAAACAAATGAACGATTACCATTTACTCATCACCTCAAAGCCCGAGATGGCTTTCTCCAGCCATAACTTCCAGTTATAAGAAGCTTTCCACAGGATAAGGGGTAAATATTAGGGTACGTTCACACTAGCGTTGTTAGAATCCGGCATGCAGTTCCGGCAGCGCTGTATACAAACTGATAGCTTTTTTGATATACCGGATCAGTCTCATCTGGAATAACTGATCCGGTATTTACATTTTTTCAAAGATCAAAAGCTAAACTAGCTCCTCCTATATCCCAGCACATGCACAGACTGGAAAACCGGATCCGACATTAATACATCTCTATGAAAATTAATGCAGGATCCGGCAAGTACAGTATTGTTCCGGGATTGTTCAACTGGAGTTTACTAAAAAAAATAAAAAAAAGCATCTAAGGCTACTTTCACACCAGCGTTTTCCCTTTCCACTATTGAGATCCATCATATGATCCCAATAGCAGAGGAAAACGCTTTAGTTTTATCCCCATTCATTGTCAATGGGGACAAAACTGAACTGAACGAAATTGAATGCACCAAAAAGCATTGGTTGCGTCCACATTGCAGAAAGAAAAACGTTGCAAGCAGCGTTTTTCTGTCCGGTATGGGATGCATAGCAAGATGGATCAGTCTGACACAAAAGAAAACGAATCCGCCCCCCCATTGACTTACAATGGTTTTAGTGACTGATCCATCATGGCTATTTTAGAGATAATACAACCGGATCCGTTCATAACAGATGTAGCTGGTTGTATTATCATGACGGAAGCGTTTCTGCTGATGAATCCAGGAAAAAAGCGGATGTGAAAGTAGCCTAAAAGGAGTCTCAGACAGTGAGAAGATTGGTCTAATATAACCAGGATTTAACTTTCTGGCCTCCATTCCAAGTGTCATGTCTGCAGGAAAGCAGGCACTGCTCAATACCATCCCCACAGTAAAGCATGGTGGTGGTTGCATCATGCTGTCAGGGTGTTTTTCAGCAGCTGGGACAGGCATACTGGTCAGGGTTGAGGAAAGCTGAATGGAAGAAAAAGTACAGAGACATTCTTAAAGGGGTTCTGCACTTTCATTTAACTGATGATCTATCCTCTGGATCATCTGATCGGTGGTGGGGAGGCAGCTATTTGAGAGGGCAGCGGCGCTCCAGTAGCACCGCGGCCTTCTCACTGTTTACCGCCGGCCCACTGATGTCACGACTTATATCAACTAGCGTGGGCGTGGCTAAGCTCCATTCAAGTGAACAAAGCTTAGCCTAGAGCTCTGAGCTTAGGATAGATCAGTTAAATGAAAGTGCAGAACCCCTTTAATGAAACCTGATCCAAAATTCTCTGGAACTAAGACTGGGCTGAAGGGTCAACTTCTACTAAGACAATGACCCTAAACAAAACAGAAGTGGCTTAGGGACAACTCTGTGAATGTCCTTAAATAGCCCATCCAGAGCTCTACTAGAACCTAACTGAAGGTCTCCTGAGAGACCTGAAAAGGCTCGATACCTATGGCCAAATCCAACCTGACAGAGCTTGAGAGGATCTGCAGAAAGCAATGGCAGAAAATCCAGATGTTCATCTTGTGCCTTGTGGCATCATACTCAGGAAGACTGGAGGCTGTAATTGCTGCCAAAGGGGCTTCAACTGATTACTGAGTAAGAGGTCTGAATACTTCTGTTAATGCAATATTTTAGTTTTTCCTTTTCAATAAATTAGGAAACAATTTTATTATTTTAGCACAAGGCCGCAACATAAAATGTAAAAAAAAAAGTCTGAAGGCTCTCTGGATGCATTGTACGTTTTGGTTTCTGCTACAAATGGAAACCACAAATCAATGCATGATCCATAAGACATCAACAGTTTCAGACAGACACCATTGATTTATAACGGGATCCGTCATGGTGTCCAACATTTTACAGGATAGTGGTACAAGCTCAGCTATTCTTCCTATCAAATACGCCAGAATCTGTGATGGAGGCTCTTGGCAGAGCTTATGGCACAGATGTGAACATAGCCTAGAGTGTCCAGAACTGGAATTATGTCTGATAATGGAGCTAAAAGCTACTAAAGTGCCAGCCCACCACAGATGAAATTTACTGCATAACAGCTTAAAAATCTGGCAGGGGGAGCTCAGCATCTGACAGCAAACTATCACAGCCAGAATCGGTACAGGTGGAGAAAGTGACAGTTCACTATCCTGTGGACTTAGGCTCTGGATTCAGTGCAAGAACTGTGCATCACTCAATGTCATTATGGCCACATAAACAACAGACCTCAGAAAGCCAGGGGGGTTGGTCGGACACCGTTTGCACCATCGTACGACGGATGGACTGCACAGCACTGTAGCGTCAGTTACTGATCTGAAGGAGCCTAATACTTTGAGCTAAAAAAAACTAAGCATGTTTTTAACATGAGAATAAGTGAGAATAAGTGAATTAAAGTTTGGGGTACAAAATGAAATTGTTATAAATGATAAAGACTTACCTCCAATCCATCTTCTCGACTAAAAAGGCACAGATTAAAAAACCCGTTCTATTAAAGCCATGGGTACAGTGGACACCTAAGGGAGAAAAAAGCAGCTCGTATTAGATGCAGAGCAGCAGCACAGATACAACTGCAGATGACAACTATAAAAAATAAATAAAAAGAAGATAGAAATGAAAATCCAAAATACACTAATTGACCAAAAAAAATATTGCAGAAAGAGTTGTTGGAATTGAATGACGGTAATGATGATATATGCAAGTGAAATGATACTTTTATTGGGGAAAACTGTAGAATAGAAAGGGGGCTCTAGTACCCTGTCTGGATAACAGATGAGATATGAGATATGAGTATGGAGGCATACAGGTGCCATATGGTATTCTGCTGCATTTTTGACCACAGATGTTGCAACTGGGCCTGTAGCTCCTGCACACTTGTAGGTTGCCGAAGCTGGCATCCAGCTGGTCCCATAAATGCTCAAACGCTGGTAAGTCTGGTAACCAGGCAGGCCAAGGAAGTGCAGCAACCTTTAGAAGACACTCCTGGGAAATAGGGTTGCCACCTTTTCTTCAAGCCAAACCCGAACAGAAGGGAGGGAGGGCCCCCTTCCAGGCCCCACCCATGCCCCGCCTCCAGCCATGCCCATGCCCCGCCTCCAGCCACACCCATGTCCCGCCTCAACCTCTGGTCGCTGTCACACCGCGATCGTTACGCCCCTGAAGAGGCTCATTAGCATATTATAAGTCTTTATTTTAAGAGAACGGCGGCAGGGAGTTATAAAACACACTATTATGTAGCTGACTGACATCAGCCCATCGCTAATGTCAGTCAGCTACATAACATAACATATTTTCTGATGATTGACAGATTCAGAAACCTGTTTAAAGGGCTTCTACGACCAAAAAATACTGTTATGTAGCTGACTGATATAGCGATGCGCTAATGTCAGCACTACATAACAGTATGTTTCTAACATTAGTCCCTGCAGCCGTTTTTGCTAAAAAAAGCACTTTTATTATATGCTAATGAGCCTCTAGGTGCTATGTGGGTGTAAAATCAGCACCTAGAGGCTCCGTCCACTCACCCATTATCCCGCCCAGGTCCAGTGTTCTGCCCGCCCAGCTCCTCTTGATTGATGCCACTGTTCCCTGCATCGATGGCAAAATCCCGCGCCTGCGCCGTTCACTTCTGTCTTCGGCGCAGTGAGTGAATGATGTGATCCTGGTGTCGGATTCCTCACTGCGCTTGCGCCGACTACGTCACAGTAAGGAAGTCGGCACCAGGAGAGCGGCCCTCACTCACTGCGCCTGCGCTGAAGACATAGTGAACGGCACAGGCGCAGGATTTTGTCAACGCTGCTGCGAACCGTCACATCAATCAAGAGGATCTAGGCGGGCAGAACAGGGGACCTGGGCGGGATAATGGGTGAGTGGACGGAGCCTCTAGGTGCTGATTTTACGCCCACATAGCACCTAGAGGCTCATTAGCATATAATAAAAGTGCATTTTTAGCAAAAACGGCTGCAGGGACTAATGTTAGAAACATACTGTTCTGTAGTGCTGACATGGGCGCATCGCTCATGTCAGTCAGCTACATAACAGTATTTCTGGTGGTAGAAACCCTTTAAACACTGTTACATTTACACACTTCAAATGTTTTATATACCTTTTTAGAAGTGTCTATCTAGGACAGGTGTCAGGACTGTCTTGGTCACTGCAGGCAGGGTACAGTGGGCAGGGGCACTGCTGGAGCTGGGCTGGAGCTTGAAGAAGAATGATTTCAATTCTCCCTCCCTGCCTCTCTCTCTGATGTCACTTCCTGTGGACCTGACTTCGTTATCAGAGAGAAGGAGGGAGGGACTGGGAGGCAGAGGAGGAGCGAGGGAGACTGAAGCTGCTGAACGGTGAGTGAACACAGCGCTGCCTGGCATCACTGTACTGTGTAGACTAGAGGAGGGAGGAGGGACTGGGAGGCAGAGGAGGAGCGAGGAGGGAGGAGGGACTGGGAGGCAGGGGAGGAGCGAGGAGGAGGGAGGAGACCGGAGACTGAACAGTTAGTGAGCCGCTGCACTGCCTGGCATCACAGTAGTGTAGACTAGAGGAGGGAGGAGGGAGGAGCGCTGCGCTCAGCTGATCACCCGGCTGCCGCAGTGAGTGACTGAATAATCCTGTGCCCGGGTCTGAGAAAGGCTTGTACCCGGGCACAGGATTACAAACCCGGACTGTCCGGGTCAATCCCGGACGGGTGGCAACCCTACTGGGAAAGCCTTGCTGTGTGGGTACTATCCTACTGTAAAATGTCAGTTGGATGTCCTGCAGATATCACTGACCTGTTATCACTACTAGGGGAGACTGTCGTAAGCGATGGCTTCCCAGATCATCAGACCAGCAGTTGTGGCTGTGTGTCACTCCACACTGAAGGCAGGATAGAAGAGCTCACCACGAGGCCTCCTTACTAAAACCTGATTCGTCGCTAAAGATGATACAGTTCAAGTCCATAGCAACCCAGTTTTCTTGTTCATTAAACCACTGCAAACTATCCTGCTTCTCTCAGTCCAATGATGTGCCCCCTTTCAAAGTATGTACACTGGGCAAAATGCCTTCGAGAGGCATGTCTAGCAGTCAGCGATCTCTCACAAAGAGGTACACTACCCAAAAGTAGCTTCTGAGAGCCTTTTCATACGGAAGTGGGGAAAGCACTTTTACGCCCTCTTGTGGTAAGAGCCAGTGTTTAATCAGACCACAGTTGTGATCATTTACCTGAGACATAACGGTATGCTGATTTTTGCAGCAATCTGACAAATCTGCAAATCTATCTGGGTGCGTTATTTTTCTCAATGAGTGTATAATGGATAGTAGATACTTTACTAAATATACAGTATGCATGGCAACATTACAGGGCTTGTGTCACTTCAGCTCGTGGCATTTATCATGTAGAGAAAGTTCATACAAGCCACTTACTAGTGTATTGTGATTGTCCATATTGTTTCCTTTGCTGGCTGGATTCAGTTTTACATCAAATTATACATTGCTCAGTTACAACAACTCTGCAATCCAGCAGCAGTGGTCGCGCTTGCACACTCATGGCCATCGCTGATGGTCGTAACCATGGAAACAAACTGTGCATAATGTGATGAAAAAATTAACCCAGCCAACAAAGGAAGCAATATGGATAATCACAATACATTAGCAAGTGCCTTGTATTAAAGAGGACCTTTCATGGGTCCGAACATTATCAAATAACTAGCAGGTTATGTAAGGCACTTTACACAGATGTAATATTGCTTACTAGTTTTTCTGGGCTCCGCTCCGTTTGCACGCTGTGCGCCCCTGCAGTTTTCCCGGCTGGAATGCTAATGAATAGTACTCACCTTCTGACACTCTCCGTTGTGATTGGACCACGTTACAGCCAGGGAGAAGGAGACATCCATTGAGAAATAGGACAATCTCCTCCTCCCTGTACCAATACTATTCATTAGCATACCAGGCGGGAAAAGTGAACGGAGGGCACAGTGGGTGAACAGAGTGGCGCCTAGACAAACTAGTACCTCACAGTGCCCTACATAACCTGCTAGTTATTTCATAATGTCTGGACCCATGAAAGGTCCTCTTTAACTCTCTCTACATAATAAATGGTATTTGCTGAAGTGACACAACCCCTTTAAATAGTATTCACTATTTTCTATAACAGCAGAAACAGGTTTAAAGCTCCAATAAAATGCAGTCATGGATTCAGGGCAGCTTTAGAAGAAATAAATCACCCGTTATCTAGCTCAGGCTTATGACTTCCATAATATATACTTCTCTGATTTAGGATTACAGTTAAAATAGGCAGACAGAGCCATCTAGTGGCTGATCTGGTGCATTACACATTAATGCATTTCATTGTTTTCCAGTTTCGTGTATATTGGGTTCAGTGCGAAATGAAAACTTATACAACTACGGAAAATACTTTTGGGGAATATATGAGGGTAATACTTGAAGTCAGTTTTTCTTGAGTTTGTGTTGGTTTACTTTATACCACATTTACCAAATGTCGCCTGTTTGATAAACGTGCCTTAGGCTACTTTCACACTAGTGTTTTTACTGGATCCGGCAGGGTTTAGCAAAAAGGCTTCCGTTACTGATAATACAACCATCTGCATCCGTTATGAACGGATCCGGTTGTATTATCTTCAACATTGCCAAGACGGATCTGTCATGAACTCCAATGAAAGTCAATGGGGGACGGATCCGTTTTCTATCGTGTCAGAGAAAAAAAGAGATCTTTTTCTCGTGTCAGAGAAAAAAGATCTGTCCCCCATTTACTGCATTGGGAGTCATGCCGGATCCATGTTGCTCCGCATCCCAGGACGGAAAGCAAACTACAACATGTTGCGGTTTATTCTCCGGTAGGAGAATGCAACTAAACAGAACGGAATGCATTTTGGAGCATTCCGTTCTTTTCAGTTTTGTCCTCATTGACAATGAATGGGGACAAAACTGAAGAGTTTTTTTCCCGGTATTAAGCCCCTATGACAGATCTCAATACCGGAAAACTTAAACGCTAGTGTGAAAGTAGCCTAATCCGTAAACCTAACACTTATCTAGAAATTCTATTCTACTTTTCCTACTGCACCCTCCTCCTGGAGTGAGAGTGCGACAACAAAATGTATCATCGAGAAAGAAGTGTCATTGACAAATCTGGAGTGAAACTGATTAACATAGCTAACCCTACCATGTTCACCACCTATGTATCAAAACTGGAGTGAGTGGAGCAAAACCAGAAAAAGTAAGCCCAAAAAGTCACAAAAGCTCTATTTTGCGACTTTTTGAAGCTCCTATCGGTGGCAGGTATTGCATACAAGTATTACCATGCTTATAAAGGCTCGCCAGAGGTGAAATTCTCTTTTCCCTTTAAGTACGCCGGCCAATAAGAGTCAGCAGGAAAGTCTTTCCTGCACCGGACACATTAAGTGGATGTTCCGAGAAAATCAAAACCACAGCTGGAGGCACCGTAAAAGGCATGTAACCAAAATATCTACACACAGGAGCAAAGAATCAGATTGAGGATCGGACAATAAGGATAACGTAGCGGAAACCATAACGGAATTCTTAGATAACCCGAACCTTGTACGCCGAACTTAAAAACATAAGTTCGCTCAACACTAATGCCAGCATTTGGTTGGACAAATATAACCGCGAACAACAGTTTTTGTCAAGCCGAATGTCCACCGGTTCCCATTATAATTAATGGGCTTACTGTGAAAAGAAGTATCCAGCTAGGTCTGATCAGGAGAAGTCCGACAGGCTGTCCTTCTGCCGGAACAGCCTGCCACTGCTCTGCCGTGAAAATAGCATCAGGGAGTAGTGGTGCACTGGTTTTACGGGCTCCTGAGAATGATAACTTATCCTCATGATAGGTCATTTTCCCATTGAGCACACACCACAGTGCCTGTCCGCACCACTCCTAACTGCCACACACCACAGTGCCTGTCCGCACCACTCCTAACTGCCACACAGCACAGTGCCTGTCCGCACCACTCCTAACTGCCACACAGCACAGTGCTTTTTGCAGGCTCAGCTCGGTGGCAGTGTATCTACAGACACACACACACACACACACCACTGGTGAGGTGGCCACTTTACTAGAAGGCACAGGCCGCACAGCACAGCCGTTTTCTTGCTCAGGAGCACTGGAGCAAGCGGCTACAAGGAAGATGAGAGGTTTTCCCACCTAGAAGGTGAGCGGCGGCCGGCGGCGAGCATACAAGCGAGTTAGGATACTTTCACACTGGCGTTTCTGGGTCCGCTTGTGAGATCCGTTTCAGGTCTCTCACAAGTGGCCCAAAACGGATCAGTTCAGCCCAAGTGCATTCTGAATGGATAAGGAACCATTCAGAATGAATCAGTTTGGCTGCGTTTGGTCTCCGTTGCGTTTTTTAGGCGGTCACTAAAACGCAGTTTGCAGCGTTTTGGTGTCCTTCTGACGATGCAGAGCCAAATGGATCCGTCCTGACTTACAATGTAAGTCAATGGGGACGGATCAGTTTTTTCACTGACACAATATGGTGCAATTAAAAATGGATCATTTTTTTTTCTGGCAAATATTAAAGAAATCTATGCCACATATATACTGTCGTTGCCCATTACCCCTGAGAATGCCAGGGATCTGGCAAATATTTTGGGGGCAACGTATGAAGCGATTTTAGAGGACGGCTATCGTCAGTGCTGACACCAAACCATATAATCAATGTGATTAATCAATGGTGTGGTGACAGTACACAGAACCACATTCCTGGTGTAGGAGTGAACGCAGATACGATAGCTCGCCGGTGTTTAGTGTTCGGAGGACTTGAAATAGAGTGGAATTATTATTACAGATTATGGGATAAATGTAAATTGGGGGCCATCAGCCGTATTGGGGGGGGGGGGCAGTTTTTATTTAGGAGAACCTAATACCCTTCATTTATCTAGGTCAGATTTGGTGATTTGAGGTCTATTGTACCCCCAGCCGCTTTTAGTATATAGCGTACAACACTCCGCAGTATACAGCATAATACACCACAGTATATAACACCGCCCAGTATACAGTACCCCATAGTAGGCAATACACAGTATACAGCACCTCACAGTATGCAGTATAGCACCCTATAGTATACAGCACCGCACAGTATGCAGTATAGCACCCTATAGTATACAGCACCTCACAGTATGCAGTATAGCGCCCTATAGTATGCAACACCCCACAGTATATAGTACCCCAACAGTATGCAATACAGAGTATAACACCCCACAGTATGCAGTATAGCATACAGTATAGCACCCCACAGTTTACAGTAGAGCACCCCCCAGTATACAGCACCCTACAGTATACAATATACAGCACCCCACAGTATACAGTACCCCACAGTATAAAGTAGAGCAGTATAGCACTCCACAATATACAGCACCGCCACAGTATACAGCAGAGCAGTACAGCACCCCACAGTATAGCACTCCACAATATACAGCACCTCAATGTACAGTAGAGCAGTATAGCACCCCACAATATACAGCACCCCACAGTATACAAAAAAACACAGTATACAGCACCCCTCATTATGCAGTATACAGCACCCACATTATACAGCAGAGCAGTATAGCACCCCACAATATACAGCACCCCACAGTATACAGTATAGCACTCCACAGTATAGCAGTATAGCACTCCACAGTATACAGCACCCCACAGTATACAGTAGAGCAGTATAGCACGCCACAATATACAGCACCCCACAGTATACAGTAGAGCAGTATAGTACTCCACAATATACTGCACCCTACAGTATACAGCAGAGCAGTATAACACTCCGCAATATACAGCACCCCACAGTATACAACACCCCATGGCATACAGTAGAGCTGTATAGCACCCCACAATATACAGCACCCCACAGTATACAGCAGCGCAGTACAGCACCCCACAGTATACAGTAGCAGTATAGCACCCCACAATATACAGCACCCCACAGTATACAGTAGAGCAGTATAGCACTCCACAATATACAGCACCCTACAGTATACAGCACCCCAGTATAGCACTCCACAATATACAGCACCCTACAATATACAGCACCCTACAGTATACAGCAGAGCAGTACAGCACCCCACAGTATACAGGAGAGCAGTATAACACTCCGCAATATACAGCACCCCACAGTATACAACACCCCATAGCATACAGTAGAGCAGTATAGCACCCCACAATATACAGCACCACACAGTATACAGCAGAGCAGTACAGCACGCCACAGTATAGAGCACCCTACAGTATACAGCACCCCACAGTATACAGTAGAGCAGTATAGTACTCCACAATATACTGCACCCTACAGTATACAGCACCCCAGTATACAGCAGAGCAGTATAACACTCCGCAATATACAGCACCCCACAGTATACAACACCCCATAGCATACAGTAGAGCTGTATAGCACCCCACAATATACAGCACCCCACAGTATACAGCAGCGCAGTACAGCACCGCGCAGTACAGCACCCCACAGTATACAGCACCCCACAATATACAGTAGCAGTATAGCACCCCACAATATACAGCACCCCACAGTATACAGTAGAGCAGTATAGCACTCCACAATATACAGCACCCCAGTATAGCACTCCACAATATATAGCACCCTACAGTATACAGCACCCCCAGTATACAGCAGAGCAGTACAGCACCCCACAGTATACAGGAGAGCAGTATAACACTCCGCAATATACAGCACCCCACAGTATACAACACCCCATAGCATACAGTAGAGCTGTATAGCACCCCACAATATACAGCACCCCACAGTATACAGCAGCGCAGTACAACACCCCACAGTATACAGTAGCAGTATAGCACCCCACAATATACAGCACCCCACAGTATACAGCACCCCAGTATACAGCAGAGCAGTACAGCACCCCACAGTATACAGGAGAGCAGTATAACACTCCGCAATATACAGCACCCCACAGTATACAGCAGAGCAGTACAGCACCCCACAGTATACAGCACCCCACAGTATACAGTAGAGCAGTATAACACTCCCCAATATACAATACCCCAAAGCATACAGTAGAGAAGTATAACACTCCACAATGTACAGCACCCCACAGTATACAATACCCCATAGCAGTATAGCACCCCACACTATACAGCACACATTACCTCACAGTATACAGCACCCCAAACTATACAGTATACCGCACCTCACAGTATACAGTAGAGCAGTATAGCACCCCACACTATACAGTAGCTTACAGTATAATAGCATAACAGCCCCTGTCACCTTTTCCTGATGTAATCTTCACACAAAAAAAGCTCCACAGTTATGGCAAACTTCTCCTGCAGCAACACTCCTGGTAGAAAGAAAGGACCTTTGATTACGGCCTCGTGCACACGACCGTTTTTTTTTTTAAGGTCCGCAAAAACGTGGTCCGTAGGTCCGTGATCCGTGGCCGTTTTTTCGTCCGTGGGTCTTCCTTGATTTTTGGAGGATCCACGGACATGAAAAATGAAATCTAAGTCAAGTTTGCCATTGAAATGATAGTAAAAAAAACAGACACGGATCACGGACGCGGATGACAATCTTGTGTGCATCCGTGTTTTTTCACGGACTCATTGACTTGAATGGGTCCGTGAACCGTTGGCCGTGAAAAAAATAGGACAGGTCCTATTTTTTTCACGGCCAGGAAAAACGGATCACGGATGCGGCTGCCAAACGGTGCATTTTCCGATTTTTCCACGGACCTATTGAAAGTCAATGGGTCCGCGAAAAAAAAATGAAAACGGCACAACGGCCACGGATGCACACAACGGTCGTGTGCATGAGGCCTACCTCATAGCCATGTGACCACTAATATTGATATGTTACTGGTCACATGGTGATGATGTCATCTAAGGTCCTTTCTCCTAAGAGAACCACAGCTCTCCTCCCTTGCAGACATTCGGCCGGGCGCTGCTGCTTAGGCAGCACTCCCCTGTATAGCTGACAGCCTGACACCCTCCCCCCTCTGATTTAAAGGGTTGTCCAGGTACAATTACGATAATATGACATTGAGGACAAAAAGACAACTCTACTTTGGGTGGAGCAGTCACTGGGGAAACCATCTGACAATCCAGCGAGTATCATCCATAGGTCCTCTTAAAGAGGACCTTTCACCAACCCTGACATGCCTGTTTTAATAGATGCATGCTTTCCTCATGTAATAACAACTCTGGAAAATCTACTCTTATGATTCTATGTTGTGCCATTCCTTTATTATTCCTACTAGAATGTATGAATAAACTGCTAGCAGTCTGCAGTAAGGGTACAGAGGGGTGGTAACCATTGGGGGGGGGGGTGTACATGCACAGTCTCGCTCTATCCAATCAGTGCTGCCATTTTCAGACTGTGCAGGTACACACCCTGTGCATCCTATGCAGGCACATGTGTTACCTCCCCTCTGTACCCTTACTGCAGACTGCTAGCAATTCATTCATTACTTCTAGCAGGAATAATAAACAGGCTCTTTAATTAGAATATGACCTGTGCACAATACCTGTTGACAGGTATTGGACAGTTGACTTGGTAAGTATTCCACACAATTGTGTCTCTCCACACCCAATGTCAGAATGTGTGGACACTATGCCTGGACAATCCTATTTGGTTATCCTAACTAGAACTACAGCATTCATATTAAATAATAAATCATAATTAAAGTTAAGTAAAATATTTGTGACTGTTAATGGAGTTTTCCAATCTTATATAATGAAGGATAATAAATGCATGATGAAAAAGTATGGAAATTTTCTCAGCTTGATTGCTGTTCTGGAAATATCAGATATGACTCGAGCAAATCCAAGTTCATAAGGAGCCATCATTTCTGCCCTGGATCACACAGCATGAAATTAAGTGCTAGAGTAATATGACTGCCCTATATCAAGCTGTCACGCTAATATTGCTGTACTGACAATGGCATTTTAAGACTAAACTGAAGGCAAACGAGTTTCTTAATTGAGCAGCGTGCAGGACCAGAAAGACTGTTCAACCTGCACCAGTTGAGCGACAGGACATTCTTCAGCTGTCAGCACAGTCAGGTTCCTCTCCAGTAAGGTCTGATATTTGTGTTCTTCATACCAGAACATACAATCCACATCGCCTAATGGCAGGTTAACCTTTGTGGATCAGTGTGCTACTGAAGTGTGAGGGGCAGCAAGTGAACGTTTTTGTTTTCCAGATCCTGTGAATGAGGTCTCCATACTTTTACACTCTTGGCATTGCAATTTCCCTTAAAGGGTTTTTGCAACCCTTTAAATGTGATGAACTATCTTCTGGACAGGCCATTACCGTCTGACTGGCAGGGGTCCACCTCCCCCACACCTGTTGATCAGCTGTTCTGCAGTAGCTCAGATGCGGGAAGTGAATGGAAAGGAAGTGACCTCTAGAACAAAGCTCCCAAAGAGAACTAGAGGACACCGCTCATGCACCACCACCCTCCATTCATTTCTATGAGAGTGCCGAAAATAGCAAAGCCAGCTAGTTCCATAAAAATGAATGGAGCGGTGGCCATGCTTGCACTGAGCACTATCAAATAATTTCTATGGAACTTCAAAAAAATAGCCAAGTCTATTAAAAGGCACTATACCATCAGCTACGTTCACACTTTGCAGTTGTCTACAGAAAAATTCAACATGAAATTGGCACAAAACTGCTTAATCCAAATGCATTTTTCAATGAGGATTTAGGTGTAATTTCCCTCATTAAATTGAAAAGTGTGGAATTTACAAAATATCTGTACAAAATCTGCCAAAACTAAAACACCTTGCTATTATAATGTACAGATTATTTTTTTTCGATAACTATATATACAGTAGATTTCATTATTGTCCCCCATTTCTCCTATATACTGTACCCTGCCTCGGAAATGCAGAGCGGTTTAGCTCCACTCTGCAGTCAAAAGTGACCTCAAATCTTAAAAGAGGACCTTTCATCGGTCCAAACATTGTAAGATAACTATCCGGACATGTAGAGTGGCACCCTGTGATCTCACTGCACTTACTATTATTCCGGGGCGCCGCTCCGTTCTCCCGCTATGTCCCCCAGTATTTTCGCTGACTTGGTAACACTGGTAGGAGCCTGCCCTTTTTCTCCTGGGCGTCTCCTTCTCCCATCGCAGCGCAGAGCTTACAGCCTGGGAGTTTTTTTTTCTCCAGATCCGGATGCGAATCAGTCTGACAAATGCATTGAAATACCGGATCAGTTTCTCCGGTGTCATCAGGAAAAACGGATCCGGTATTTAATTATTTTTGCATTTTTAAAGGTCTGCTCATGCACAGACAGGAAAACCGGATCAGTTTTGGCGGAACACTTAATGCTGGATACGGCACTAATACGTTTCAATAAAAATGAATGTCGGATCCGGCATTCCGGCAAGTGTTCAGGATTTTTGTCCAGAGAGAAAACCGCAGCATGCTACAGTATTTTCTCCGGCCAAAAAATTTAAGAGGGACTGAACTGATGCATCCTGAACGGATTACTCTCCATTCAGAATGCATTAGGATAAAACTGATCCGTTTTTTTCCTGTATTGAGCCCCTAGGATGGAACTCCATGCCGAAAAAGAAAAACGCTAGTGTGAAAGTACCCCAACATTGTTTATGTTTTCTGAAATTGAGGGAGATAAATAAAATTCACACTGTTTACTGGTTGCCATGGTAACATGATGACATCACTGGGCGGAGTGTATGTTTGAAAAAGAATTGCAGTTTGAAAAAGGCTCAGGGTTCAGCCGAAACTAGTCACTGATGATGCTATTATGCCTTGAATAAACGTCACTTCATATCATAAAGAAAGTGAGTGCCAGTCCTTCTTTGCTGTATACTGGTGGGACGCCTTCCCTGGATGCATGCATCACGTGCAAACCGCAGTGCCGACCCATCTTCTTCAAATACTCAAGTAACTTCCAAGATGACGGGCAGTGTAATGAACAGGAAGCAGCGCTCACATGGAGCACCGCCTCCTCTTCAAACAGCTGATCGGCGGAGGTGCTGGGAGTCGGACCCCCGCTGATCTAATATTGATGACCTATCCAGAGAAAAAAAAAAATGAGGAAATGTATGGGCCCATGAGGGGGCTGCTGCATGAACACACTACACTTTCTGTGATGGCCAACCTCCAGCATTCCAGCTGTGGTAAAACCATAAGTCACAAGATGCACAGTTGCTTGGCTGTTCTCAGAACTCTGTAGAAATGAATGGAGCATGCTGGGAGTTGTAGTTTCACCACAGCTGGAGTGCCGGAGGTTAGACACCACTGCATTTATATCACACAGAGGCACGTTCCACGCACTAAGACGTATTCTGACAGAAGCTTTAGGCCCCTTGCAGACAAGCGTGTCCGGATAAGGTCCGGATGCGTTGCGGCAAACCCGCGCGAGTAGGTACCCAATTGCAGTCAGTTTTGACTGCGATTGCGTTCCGTTGTTCAGTTTTTATCGCGCGGGTGCAATGTGTTTTTACAGAAGTTCAGGTTTGGGTTCAAGGTTGTGTAGATTGTATTTCCCCTTATAACATGGTTATAAGGGAAAATAATAGCATTCTGAATACAGAATGCATAGTACAATAGGGCTGGAGGGGTTAAAAAAAATAATATTAAAATAAAAATAGGCCTTAGGCCCCTTTCACACGGGTGAGATTTCTGCACGGGTGCAATGCGCGAGGTGAACGCATTGCACCCGCACTGAATCCGGACCTATTCATTTCTATAGGGCTATGCACATGAGCAGTGATTTTTACGCAACGCAGGCCCCATAGAAGTGAATGGGGCTGCGTGAAAATCGCAAGCATCCGCAAGCAAGTGCGGATGCGGTGCGATTTTCACGCACGGTTGCTAGGAGACGATCGGGATGGCCAGTAAAACCGCTGTAGAATCCGGTCCTGCGTTTTCTGCTGGCACAGGTGTCCCCCAAGAACATGTTGGTGGGCTAACTCCAACGCGAGCTTGCGATATGTTCACCCCGTAGTTTACTTACCCGGTACAGCATCTCCTGTAGAACCATAAAACGGGGGAACATAGATTTGGCCCCCCGTTGTTGTGGTTCACCATCTATTATTAATACATTTTCCCAGGCTCAGGGTAAGGTTGGGTCCCGGTGTTGTGCTGTACCAAAATTATCCCCGGAGACATTGAGGTCTGCCAGCTCAGGCCCCGGCGGCAAGTCCTCCACGTCTCCCACCATTACACTCGGTGGGTTTGTCTCCCATACCGCTGGCCCTTCGGCCTCGGGTTCCGGCCTCCCTCCGGAGCAAGGCCACTCTGCTGGGGTTACCCCTGTCTCATGGGCACCAGTCAACCTCGTAAGCAGGCCACAGTGCCGGGAAACCCGGGAAGTTTCTCCCGATTTTAAGTTCGATGTAAGTTTGTGGCAACTGACACTTCGCGAGTCCACCTGCCGGCCCCCGTGGTTAGAGACACCAGGGCGGTGGGATAGTCTTTCAAGTCCCCATGAATGCACATGACCCACTTTCCAGCCAGTATACTCAGCGGACCGTACCAGGGAAGCCCTTACTAGGGTCACAAGACTGCCTAAGTCCAGCAGGGCCTCCGCTGGAGTGTCTCCCACTTCCACCTGGCACAAGTGATCTAGAGTCTCTGGGGTACCTGTTGCACACAGCTTCCTGGCATATAGCGACTGACGGTAGCCATAGTAAGTGTCCATGGGCTCAACCCGATGGGGACAGTCAGCCCTTACATGGCCAGGCTCCTGACACCGCCAGCAGACTATCGGAGCCAGGTCCGCAGTGGGTACATCCTGAGCGGGTTTTATCAGCTCAAACCTCCGGGGCTGGGGTGGAGATGTCTGGGTTTTGACTGGCCCCCTCCCGAAAGAACCCCCCTTTAGATTCCTGGTAGCCTCATAGCATTCCACCAGGTCCACCATCTCAAGAGCATTGCCAGGAGACACCTGGCCGATCCAGTGCTGGAGAGGGGGTGGCAAAGACATCCAGAACATATCAGCTAACAGACGGTCCTGCATAGCAGTGGGGCTTAGCACATCAGGCTGTAGCCACTTTTGCAAGAGGTGAAGCAAGTTATGATACTGGGGTCTCGCGGGCTCAGCCGGGCTGAACCCCCACTGATGCAGATGCTGGGCCCAGAACAACACATTCACCATCAGTCTTGCCAGAATCTCACCCTTGACTTTCTGGTAGTCGGCCGCTTGATCGTCCGGCAAATCGAAATACACCCGCTGGGAATCGGATGTCAGGAACAGAGCGATGACCTCAGCCCACTGATCTAGGGGTAGATTATCCCTTGTGGCCACCTTCTCGTACATCGCCAGGTAGGTTTCTAAGTAATCTGATGGTGTCATCTTGGGGATCGCCGCACGGACCGCTTTCCGGACATCCTGGACACTCTGGGACGCTCCTGCAGTCTGTAAAGCCATCACGTGTTGTAACAGAAGCTGGTTTGCTTCTTGCTGGTGTTGGTTAGCCTCCACGAGAGCTTTCATTACAGCCTCCATTTTGTCACGTGACACAGGTTTGAATTTAGCTGGTTTAATCCAGGACATCCAGCCGTACCCAAAAACAAAACTATTTCAGCGTTTACGCCAGCCTCTCTGCGTGTGCCCGCTCCAAGCCACCAATTGTGGGGATTTTCTCTAATAGGCAGCGTAAGTGGACACAGTACAGAGGCAAAATAAGTTTGTAAAGCAAAAACTTCAGTGTTTTTATTCACCCATAAGGCAAAAGTAAAAAACGACTCTGTACAATCTTGGTGTTAATTCACACAATACAAAGTCCACAGAACAAAAATATCACCTTGTTGGCCGTTTTATCCCCAAGAGGTCCACAGCAGGCTTTAGGGGGCCTGTTTCCCAGCGTGTGGCTCTCAGTCCTTTAGCACGGCACCTATTCCTCAGATCCTATAACAGAGACAACTTGTTGCTGAGACCGGCTGTCTTTTAACCCCTTAAGGACACAGCCCTATTTCACCTTAAGGACCAGGCCATTTTTTGCAAATCTGACCACTGTCACTTTAAGTGCTGATAACTTTAAAACGCTTTGACTTACCCAGGCCGTTCTGAGATTGTTTTTTTGTCGCATATTGTACTTCATGACACTGCTAAAATTGGGTCAAAAAAGTTAATTTTTTTGCATAAAAAAATACCATATTTACCAAAAATTTTGAAAAATTAGCAAATTTCTAAGTTTCAGTTTCTCTACTTCTGTAATACATAGTAATACCCCCAAAGATTGTGATGACTTTACATTCCCCATATGTCTACTTCATGTTTGTAGCATTTTGGGAATGATATTTTATTTTTTGGGGATGTTACAAGGCTTAGAAGTTTAGAAGCAAATTTTGAAATTTTCAGAAATCTTCAAAATCCCACTTTTTATGGACCAGTTCAGGTTTGAAGTCACTTTGTGAGGCTTACATAATAGAAACCACCCAAAAATGACCCCATTCTAGAAACTACACCCCTCAAGGTATTCAAAACTGTTTTTACAAACTTTGTTAACCCTTTAGGTCTTCCACAACACTTCATGGCAAATGGACATACATTTTTAGAATTTAGATTTTTTGGAAAATTTTCCAATATAATCAATTTTTTCCAGGAGTAAAACAAGGGTTAACTGCCAAACAAAACTCAAAATGGGTTGCCCTGATTCTGTAGTTTGCAAAAACACCCCATATGTGGTCGTAAACTACTGTTTGGCCGAACGGGAGGATATAGAAGGAGGGGAACACCATATGGGTTTTGGAAGGCAGATTTTGCAGGACTGGTTTTGTTTATACCATGTCCCATTTGAAGCCCCCTGTCGTACCCCTAGAATAAAAATTTCAAAAAAGTGACTCCATCTAAGAAAGTACACCCCTCAAGGTATTCAAAACTGGGTTTACAAACTTTGTTAACCCTTTAGGTGTTCCACAAGAGTTAATGGCAGATGGAGAAACAATTTAGAAATTTCTATTTTTTGGAAAATTTTCCATTTTAACCCTTACTTTATTACTGAAAAAAATGGGTTAACAGCCAAACAAAACTCAAAATGGGTTGCCCTGATTCTGTAGTTTGCAGAAACACCCCAAATGTGGTCGTAAACTACTATTTGGCTAAACGGGCAGGACATAGAAGAAGGGGAACGCCATACGGTTTTTGGAAGGCAGATTTTGCTGGACTGGTTTATTTACACCATGTGCCCTTTCAAGCCCCCTGAGGCACCCCTAGAGTAGAAACTCCATAAAAGTGACCCCATCTAGGAAACTATGGGATAAGGTGGTTGTTGTTTTGGTACTATTTTAGGGGTAAATATGATTTTTGGTTGCTCTATATTACACTTTTTTGAGGCAAGGTAACAAAAAAATAAAATTCTAAAATTTTTCTACATTTGCTATTTAGTTTTGTGGAACACCTAAAGGGTTAATAAAGTTTATAAAGTAACTTTTGAATACCTTGAGGGGTGTAGTTTCTTAGATGGGGTCACTTTTTTGGAGTTTCTAGTCTAGGCTACATCAGGGGGGGCTTCTAATGAGACATGGTGTCAAAAAAAAAAAACTGTCCATCAAAATCTGCCTTCCAGAAACCATATGGAGTTCCCTTCGTTCTATGCCCTGCCGTGCGGCTATATAGCCATTTACGACCACATATGGGGTATTTCTGCAAACTACAGAATCAGGGCCATAAATATTGAGTTTTTTTTGGCTGTTAACCCTTGCTTTATTACTGGAAAAAAAGGATTCAAATGGAAATTTTGCCCAAAAATGGGTGTTTTGGCACCGTTTTTATTTTATATTTTTAACACCGTTCATCCGAGGGGTTTGGTCAAATGTTATTTTTATAGCGACGACTTTTACGCACGCGACGATGCCCAATATGTATGGCTCTCAGACTTTGGAGACACTAAGCAGGCATCCTAAAACTGCGGCCCTCCAGATGTTGTAAAACTACAATTCCCACCATGCCCTGCTGATGGCTGTAGGTTGTCTGGGCATGCTGGGAGTTATAGTTTTACAACATCTGGAGGGCCGCAGTTTGAGGATGCCTGCACTAAAACTAATATTTTTTTGGGGAAAAAAAATTGTTTCTGTGTCTCCAAAGTCTGAGAGACATAGTGTTTTATGTTCTCTAGGGGACTGTTGGAGATTATAAAAATTTAGTACTCCATGGAAGTGTGATACTCCCTGAAGCAATCGATAACGCAGAGGCCCGGATGATCGGGGCAAGTGTCACACTGAGTAGTGGTGTCCTTCCGTATCCCCCTCTTGTGACACACTCTGCATCTTTTTTGGGTTCGTCCCTTCTTTCCAGTATGGGGGACCACACCTGGAAAGTGTTGGCCAGGGACGATCCGGGCGCCTCCAGTTCCCGAGGTACTCCGGCCTGCTCTTTCCCGGTCCGAAAAGATCAGGTCTTTGAGGACTGCCTCATAGAATTGGAGGAATGTCCCTGTGCTGCCAGCGCTTCGGGATAGTACAAAAGAGTTGTACATGGCAACCTGCACCATGTAGACCGCAACTTTTTTGTACCATGCCCGGGTTTTGCGCATGGCATTATATGGCTTGAGGACTTGATCAGAGAGATCAACTCCTCCCATATACCGATTGTAGGCGACGATACAATCGGGCTTGAGGACCGTTGCCGTGGTACCTCGCACAGAGACTGGGGTGGTGCTGTTACCGTGGATTGTGGACAGCATAAGGACATCCCTCTTGTCCTTATACCTGACCAGCAACAGGCTTCCACTGGTAAGGGCACGGGTCTCACCCCTGGGGATAGGTACCTGGAGGGGGTGGGCAGGGAGGCCGCGTTGATTTTTCCGCACGGTCCCACAAGCGAACGTGGATCTGGCAGCAAGGGACCTGAACAAGGGAATGCTGGTATAAAAGTTGTCCACGTACAAGTGGTAACCCTTATCCAGCAGTGGGTACATAAGGTCCCACACGAGTTTCCCGGTAACACCCAGAGTGGGGGGACATTCTGGTGGTTGAATCCGGGAATCTCGCCCCTCGTACACACGAAATTTGTAAGTGTACCCTGAGGTACTCTCACAAATTTTGTATAGCTTCACGCCATACCTCGCCCGCTTTGTGGGAATGTATTGGCGGAAACTGAGTCTCCCCTTGAACGCAACGAGAGACTCATCAACCGCGACCTCCCTTCCAGGTACGTAGGCCTGCTGAAATGTGGCCCCAAAGTGATCGATGACCGGCCGTATCTTGTACAGCCGGTCATAGGCAGGATCACTTCGGGGGGGACATGCTGCATTATCGGAATAATGCAGACATTTCCGGATGGCCTCAAACCGGGAGCGTGTCATGGCCGTACTGTACAGTGGGGTCTGGTATAGGACGTCCCCACTCCAGTACAGCCTGACACTGGGTTTTTGCACTAGACCCATATGCAGCACGAGGCCCCAAAATGTCCTCATCTCGGCTGCACTGACCGGCGTCCAGCCACCGGGTCTAGCCAAAAATGAGCCCGGGTTTTGAGCGACGAACTGTTGGGCGTACAGATTCGTCTGCTCCACCATCAGATTCACCAGTGGGTTACTGAAAAAAAAACTAAAAAAAAAAAGTCTATTTCAGTAAACCCCACTGTGGGAATCTGGATTCCAGGATTGCCAGCGAAATCCGGAATCTCAGGCTCAAAGTCCACTGGGGGACACCAGCTAAGTTCATCGGCAGGGGGCTCCGGTGAACTTATTTGGTGGGCCGGGAAACCAGTACGAACCCCAGGGCGGCTCGTACTAGGGTGGGCCACAGGATCCCTAGCATGTGTGGCCCCTGGCTCCGCCTGGCGGCGTCTCCGCTGCCTTGGTGGCTCATCGTCATCCGATGATGATGAGGAGGATGCGGATGACAAAAGGAACGTGGGGTCATCCTCATCCTCACTGGGGCTCTCAGAGTCGGAGGCAATCTGGGCATATGCCTCCTCGGCCGAGAACACCCGGCGGGCCATGGGTGTGTGCGTGTGTATGTGCGTGCGTGTAAACCTTTATTCTATGTGCGTGTGTGTGGGGGCACGGGTGTTCACGTACTAAAAAGTCCAGGCAAAAAAAATGGGCAAGTGTTAGAAAAAAAAAAAAAAAAAAAGTTCAAACTTGCTGATCAGCGGTTCAACGCTGATCAGCGGTCGGTGGGGTGGTGGGGCGTGCGATGCGCTAACAGTGGACGGATGCTAAAAAGTGCCGGCCAGTCAGCGCACGCAGAAAAAAAAAAAGTGGTGGTGGGGGAAGGGTCTGGTGGGGAGGGGGGGGGGGTCTGGTGGTGGGGGGGATGCGGGGGGGGCAAGTGGCAGGGGGGTCTGGGGTCTGGTAGCTGAAAAAAAAAAGTTTGGAATAAATGTGCTTTTTTTTTTTTTTTTTTCTAACTTTTCCCTTCTATCCCTGCCTAAAGGTGCCTCTCCCTCACTGACCCTAGCCTACCTGGGTGGCGATGGGTGCAGGAGGGTGATGGATGCCGATTAGGGGGACACAGGAGCTGGTGCTGGACGATGCTGCACGGTCAGGGTGCTGGACAGGAAGAGGAGGGGAGAGAGGAGCGCAGGAAGTTTGAATCTCGCGCCTCTCTCCCCTGCACCAATCAGCACCCTGGACAGCGGCGTTCAGCACCAGGGCCAGCTCCACCTCTGCAAATCCTCGGACTGCGATTGGTGGTGTAAAATTACGCCACCGATCGCAGTCTTTTTCCGGTTCATCGGGTCACAGGACACCCGAATGGACCGGAAACGCAGAAAACCGCAGGTCTGAATTGACCTGCGGTTTTCTGCGATCGTCGATGCGGGGGGGTCAAATGACCCCCCCCCCCCCCGCATTGTTACAGGATGCCGGCTGAATGATTTCAGCCGGCATCCCGTTCCGATTAACCCCCGCGGCGCCGGCATCGCTATTTAAAGCCATGACGTACCGGTACGTCATGTGTCCTTAAGGACTCGGGAAACATGCCGTACCGGTACGTCATGTGTCCTTAAGGGGTTCTAGGTGTTGTCAAAACCCAGACCGGCACTTAAAATCCAGTCTGGCGTTTGACCCCATCTGGCTGCAAATCAGCCCAGCAGCACACACTGGGAGGAAAATACCTGTCCTCCCAGACCATACCCTTCACTGTGTCACAGGAAGAGCATGCTTGATCTCCCGACTAGCAGCGCCATCCTGAGTAAGAGACACAAGTTATTTTATTTATTTTATAATCTGATGTCTGATGAACATTGGGAGGTCTGATGATGATAGGGGGTCTGATCTGAGGACTGATAAAGGTTTGGAAGTCCAATTTGGGTGTCCGATGAAGATTTGGTGCGTCTTATAGGGCAAAAAATACTAGTAAATTACTATAAATCTTTCATTAGACATTGTTTGCTAAGCCCAGGTTGTTCTAAGAAGTCTTGCTAGACTATTCAGATGCAGCTCTAGTTCTTCATCTTGGAGGTGTTTGTTATAATTTTTAATAATGGTCATCTGGATAACCCAATAAGGCAATGTTCACACAAGCGTATACAGCCCGGGAAACAAGACTGAGTACCTTCATGTGAGAGTGGCCTAAGGAGCGAAGGGCTATTTTAAAACGAGTAAGAGTATAACCACACGACATGGACAGGTTGCTGCAGCAATGCTGCTACGCTGCAGTTGAGTACCACACAGCAGTATGAACTATGGTGGGCTCAAATTAAACTGGTCGCTCTTCACTGTTAATTTCCGGGTGGTATTGCAAGTGCTGCGCAGCCATTAACAACACATAGCAACTAAACTGTGCTTAAATAGACATTGCTTTAAACACTTGTTTAAATAGAAGAAAGGCACAACTGCAGTCAGTAACTGATAGAGGGAGAATTTCCTGCATATTGAGAGGGTTCACGAAGCCAAAACCAACAGGGCCCGCTAAGCAGGAAACAGGAGTGGCATGGAATCAGTGAAGGGTACTTCCATTTATTTTTACTTTATTGCTATTCTAACTCTTTAAAATCAAACAAATATGAGAAAGACAACCCTGAGGATGATAGGATGATAGGGATCTGTGCAGCCAGCAGGAAACGATGTTCCCAGACTTCTATACCCATTTTCTCATCGTGCTCATGGATACACCAGCACCGATCATGGATAATTGTGGAGCCACAGAAAGGTTTTTCTTTTTTGCCTGGATTCCAAAAGTTTGTGTCATGTTCTGCGGAGGTACTCTCACCTAGAAGCACTGCCTGTAGAGACAACCAGCGATGTACAGAACAGCGTATGGTAGAAAAGGGTCTACAGCTACAACCCTCAGTATTGCTCTGTGCGGCCTGTGCTGTCGGCATGATCTTAGACTTTATAATTGAGGTTTTATTACAAGATTATTCTGTATCTATTTTGCATCTCATTATTTCTATTTTCGTACATTTTCCTATTAATTGGTTAGAAGGATTCAGAAACATACCAATAAGTTCCTCAGGGCTTCTGTCCTTGAATCTGTCACACAGTCGAATAAAAGTTTCAGTGTTTTCTGGCGATGGGCATTCCCCATGTCTACAGAACAAAAGGATGCATCATTATTAGGTCAGCATGCGGCCCACTTTATAGAATCCAGAACGTACACATACTCCTGCAAACCTTTACTGTTCACCATAGTGCTACTAAATATACTTAAAATGTACAAAAGTAACAAACCAATTCATATCCTTTACATCTTTGTAGTGCATCGACCAATACGTTTAAAGGAGTATCCCAATCAGAGGTCGCACTACATTTTTTTCCGGAAAAGTAAAAATATTCCTCTGACCATTTTATAGGAGTATTTTTACCCGAGGAGGAGTACCAAAGTTGCAGTAATTCAGATACATAATAAGTAGGCCTACATGCAGGACTTTTGTCTGAAAACTGAACGGACTCCATCATAGTCATTGGAGTCTGTTCAGCTCTGTTCATGTCGTTAGGCTGGGTTCACATCACATTTTTCTCACACATATAACAGACACAGAAAAACGTGCATGTTAACGGATACCTCAGACAGATGCCATACTGTGTTATCCATCACCATAGAGTTCCATGGACTTTGCAGGATGGAAAAACGTGCTACACTACATTTTCCGATCCTGCAGAGTCCTCCAAAAAAGTATACATTTTTCTTACAATGGAACTCTATGGTGAAATCAACAGAGCAGGGGGAAGGGGTGGGCATGTGAGCGGCCGCTCCATTTGTTTCTATGGTAGCTCCAGAAAGAGCCGAGTACAGCACTCTGCTATCTAGGAGCAAGACAGATATTTTATGATCCAGGGAAGTCAAGTGTGCACTTACTATAGGAGCAGCAAATATCCTATCAAAAACCGTATGTCTGCTTAAAATATCACATAAGGAATGCTGATTTTCTGAGTTTTAGATGTACGTTATTACATTCAGTTCCTTCATCTATAAGAAATTGCAGAGTGGCTACAAGGAGCACCTTTCACTCTAGAAGTCCCAGATCCGGTTCCTTCATGAATTATACAGACAACACTTTAATATATAGCCTTATACATAAAGATTTAAATGTACGCCCATGTGTCATCACAGTGAACAGGACTCTGCATGATCTTCAGCAGGTTTAGGCCTCTTGCACACGACCGTATGCCCTCCAAGATATACGGTCCGAGAGCGGGCCATATGTCCTGTAGCGGCACTAATCATGCGCACTGGAGCGCACATTATCATAGATTCCAATGATGTTGCGCACGTCAGGCTGTGGGACTATTGTCCCGCACTCATATGATCATTGTAATCTATGATGCTGTGCGCTCCTGTGCGCACAATCAATGCCGCTCTGGGATCGTATATCTCGGAGGGCATACGGTCATGTGCAAGAGGCCTAAGGATTACTTATTCAATACAGGTTGCTGACCTCACTCTAACCCCTGAAATATATTAGCTGTGGATTTCAGTGAAATTTGTGCAAGAAGCTCAGGGTTTCTGCTATGGATCTGAAACTGCAAATACTTAGATTCTACGTGAAATGTGTGAAAGCGGCATCAGGAACGAACATGGTGCAGAATTTTTCATAGGATGTGAATGAGTAATTAGGAAAAGGGAAAAAAAAAACACACATTCATGTACACTGGCAGTAGAATTACACTAGATCCTGTACATAAATCTAGAGAGAACGTGTGAACAGGACCTTAAAGGGGTAGTCTCATCACAGACAATGGGTGAGGGAACATTGTCTTATAGGTGCGGGAATAGAGCCTCGAAAGTTGAATGTGCAGCCACCCTCCATTCATTTTCTATGAGGCCTCGGCTATTCCCATCAGGCCCATAGAAGTGAATGGAAGCGGTGGCCGGTGATGCGCAGTGCGCTCCCATTCACTTCTATAGGGAGACCGGAGTCCTCCAGCCACCACTTTGCAGGGCTCCGTTCCCAATATAGGCGCGGGTCCCAGTGGTGGTACCCACACCTATAAGACAATGGGGGCATCTACTAGCAATATGCCAGCATTGTCTGTGATGAGACAACCCCTTTAAATAACTAAACAGTCAACTAATAACTTACCCCTTGCACTGAAGCTTTATGTACTTTATTCCTTCCTTTTCAATATCATTCCGATCATAGAATCTTGTAGTGTTAGTCAAATCTACTAAGAGACCCATTTTTACCTGCAAAAAAAATAAAATTTTAAATACAAAACATTAGTTTTTAGGAAAATGTTCTTATCCTCCATCTGTTGGTTCCAGGATTCTGCACCAGTCTTTCTGTAAACTACAACTTGACAAACAATATCTTGGATTCCTAGCATGAAAAATAATGCAAAGTTGTCCAGCCTCAGGATTTTTTTATACCTTGCTTATAACACTGTACAATAACATAAGGGGCAATACCTTTCCAATCCCCTGTTTTTCTTATACCAGCACTTCCTGGGCCTCCTGCCGGTCTCTGTTGACCCAGCTCTAGTGATGATATTTCTCCATCACTGAGGTCACTGCTGTGTGAAATGACTGGCAACAACAGTCACAAATTGGGTCGACAATGAATATATATTCATGCCCTTTGCTATAAAACCCCTAAATAAGTCTGGTCCAACTAATTCACTTCTGAAGTCTCATCTTTAGTTGAAGTCCCCCTGTGTACAAAGTGTTGCATGATCTATGTATCACATGATGGGAGGCCCTGGGTCTACAACACTACTGAGCAAGCACCATGAACACCAAGGAGTTCTCCAAGTAGGTCCGAGATACAAGTAAGGCCGAATGCACACGTATGATCTATACTGTACAGCAGCGGCGGCATGAAGTGCACGGTGTCATAGCAACCAATCCAGCCCGGCATACCACTGACCGCTCTCGGCCGCGGAACACGGCCGTGTGCATTCCGCCTAAGGGTTGTGGTTGGGTTATTTAAAAAAAAACATCCCAAGCTTTGGACATCCCATGGAGCACCTTCATCATCCCAAAATGGAAAATAAATAAATAGAGATCAGCTGATAATTGAGCTATTGCTATCAAGTTTACACAGGAAATGATCAGGAACAATCCCTATTACGATTGCTCACTTAGCCAATTATCAGATTGTAGGGTTCTTGTCAGACTACAGGGGTCTTAAAACACACCTACACTTTAAAAATAACTTTTCAGAATAAGCTGCCTACTGAATATCATGCCTGCCCGTCGGGTGGGTGGAGACTGAAGAGTATGCCTGCCCGTCGGGTGGGTGGAGACTGAAGAGTATGCCTGCCTGTCGGGTGGGTGGAGACTGAAGAGTATGCCTGCCCGTCGGGTGGGTGGAGACTGAAGAGTATGCCTGCCCGTCGGGTGGGTGGAGACTGAAGAGTATGTCTGCCCATCATGTGGGTGGAGACTGAACAGTATTTCTGCCCATAGAATACACATAGATTCACTCAGAACCACCATTTAGGACATTATAGAGAAGCACTGAGCAGTATTGATGTGAATAAACACTTTATGCAAAGTTGAGAGAAAAGTTAAATGACCAGTTAAGTCAAGTAACAAACCCTTGCAAAAAGTGTGCAAACATTATAAAGAGAGATAAAGAGAGTAAAATTAACCATATTAAGATTGCCTTGAAGGACAACTGTAAGTTGCAACTTTGGTGGAAGAGCTTTACCTTGCTAGCACTTTAGGATAGTATTAAATATGCAGTGAAGACCGCATTGCAGGAGATGCTCAGCCTCCAAGGAATGACTCTTTTATTGTGTAATATAGCGGATGACTGGTTTCCAAGATGAAAACTCTTTACCAATGTGTTTGGAGGGGAAATACTTTAAATAATGCTCGGATTGGAAGAAGGCACTAACATTACTGTATATTTCATCTATTATTTATTGCTGCAGAGATTATTACATAAGTATTGGGGATGTCTAGCTGAGTGAAATTCTCAAACCTTAAGACTCTTCAGGTAGTTAGACAGCATGCTCGGGTGAAAACGATTCTCCTCAGGAACCTGTTCATCATATTTGGGTCCAAGCATAGTCTTTAAAGGAAGAAATTTCCCTGAAAAGAGAACATTAAAACATCATCAGGTCACTCCAAATGTTTACAAAACTAAACTTGTGTCATTTGGCAAGTCCACTATGTCACCAGATGTTAAACATGGCCAGGACTGCAATTCTTAACACACATAGCTCATCGCTTACAGAAAGACGTCTTCTTACTTGGATGGATCACTCAAATGTCATGAAAAATGTCTCATCTGCCTCCATGACACTATTGTCCATGATGTCATTACTAATAGAAAGCACAGACTGACTAGCATGATAAAACTGCATATGCATTATGTGCATCTTAAAAGGGTTCTCCAGGAATTAAGAAGATGAAAATACTTGAAGGGATTCTGTCATCAGAAATGTAACCTAAACATATGGCGATGTCCCTAGTAATACACTGAATCCTAAAGTGACTTTATCAAATGCTCCTGTGGCTCTATAATCATAAAAGAGGTTTAGATCACCTGTCACTCACGTCACAAATGTGTCCAAGGGGACGTCTCATGGTGAAAGGTGCCCAGCGCCGCCCTCCCTTTCATTATATCTGCCTACCTCATTTCATCGCCGCCTCTCTAACGTCCGCTCGCTCCAGCCAGATCCTGCGCGTGCGCACTAGGTATAGGGATCTGGCTGAAGCGAGCGGATGTTAGAGAGGTAGATGAACTGAGGTAGGCGGATCTAATGAAAGGGAGGGAGGCGATTTCACTTCAGAAGGCAGCGCTGGGCACCTAAACGAGATGGCTGCAGCCGGGCACCTTTCACTATGAGACGTCCCCTTGGACACATTTTGAAGTGAGTGACAGGTGATATAAACCTCTTTTTTATGATTATAGAGCCACAGGAGCATTTGATAAAGTCACTTTAGGATTCAGTGCATTACTAGGGACATCGCCATATGTTTAGGTTATAGGACTAATTTCTGATGACAGAAGCCCTTTAAAATGTTACTTTACAATAAATATATTCTCAAATACCTTTCGTTAGTTATAATGGCTCATTTTGTCTGGGGAGCAATCATCAGGGGAAACAAAATGGCCGCTGTCCCACTAGTACACACAAAACCTGTCCTGATCAGACATGAGGACAAGTTGCTTTACAACACTGAGCTAAAGAGCTGCCTCATCCTCCTCTCTGCCTGTCAGGGATTAGCATCCTGAATACAGATAAGAACTTTAACTGAATCTCTGGGGAATTTAGTTCATAAAGTTTAGAGACAAAGTATAGAGAGGACAGACAGGACAGACTGTGGTAATGGAGGCTGCATACAAGTGCTGCTGCTGCTCATTAGTCACATCCCCACCCTCCTCTCATGTCTCCTCCTCATCTCCATTCCCACAGAGATTCACCTGTATTCAGGACCATGATTCCTGACAAGCAGAGAGAAGGATGAGGCAGCACTATGGCTCATTGTGGTGAAGTATCTTGTCATCCCGTGTGATTAGGACAGGTTTTGTGTACACAAATAGGACGGCAGCCATTTTATATCTCCTAATGATTGCTCCCTAGACAAAACAAGCCATTCTAAGTAATGAAAGGTATTTGTGAATATATTTATTATAAAATAATATAAAAAGTATTTGTATTTTTTTAATTCCTGGAGAACCCCTTTAAACGGTTATTCCAGTAATGTGAAGTTACTCCCTATTCACAAGATAATGCCTTATTTACACATCAGTGTTCGGTCAGTTATTTTGGTGTAGCTCCAAACACAGAACAGGTGCAGATCTTTCCCTTATGTCTGTGGAGGGTCCAATCCTGGTGTAGGACTCACAATCACTGATGGAAATCACTGACTTGTGAATAAGGCATTAGGGAATAACTTTTAGATCGGTGGGGGTCCTACCACAGGGACCCCCAAGATCATGAAAATACAGGCCCATACCACACGGATCCACCTCAAATAAGTGGGGCAGCTAGTTGAGCACGTACAGGCCTGCCGGAGATAGCCGACTACAGCTCTTGGCCATTTCAGGCAGATCCCATAGAGATGAATAAAGAGGCAGTGCACGTGCTCATCCTGCCGGTCCGTTCACTTCAGGGGAGGGGATAGGATCATGAGGAGGTAGTACTATGGTATCATTAGATACGGTGGCAAACCAAGTGTACTACACAATTTGTTATGCAATACACATGCAAGTACATGCATTTCAAAGAGATTTTCTGCTTGCAGTCAGTGAATGTAAACCTTTTTTAAATCCTGTCCAACTGACACGGCTGGAGGGCTTATTAGGGGATGTTCACACAATGGATTTTTCGGCGCATTTTTTTATTTTATTTTTTCAGATTTCATTCCAAGATAGGGTATGCTGCTTCTTTTTTCCACTTAGGGTGTAAGTTAAAACAAAATATTTTCACGTTACACAAAAACACAAAAATAAATGTGGCAAAGTCTGCAGTGAACACACAGAGGGGGCAGAGTTATGAAACCGTCTGAAAGAAAACCTGCCTATAGAAACCAATCACAGTGCAGCTTTCATATTTCAAATGCAGTATAAGAAATGAAGGCTGTGATGTGATTGGTTGCAACAAAGACTCCATCACATTTGATGGACAAAATAGCACAGCATGCAGCATTGTTTATTCTGGGGAAAGGACGTAGACTATGAAGGAGCCCAAAGGACCCACTTATAGGAAAATAGGGTCAATGGGGCTGCGTGACAGAACCGTAACATCGTTTGTCTGATCCTATGACAGGACAGAAGAACAGAATTCACGTAACTGGGACTCAGTCATCAGGAATCAAGACATGGTACTAAGAGCTCATGCACACAAATGTATTTTCTTTCCATGTCCGTTCCGTTTTTTTTGCGGACAGTATGCGGAATCATTCATTTCAATGGGCCTGCAAAAAAAACTGAAGTTACTCCCTGTGCATTTGGTTTTCGTATGTCCGTTCCGCCAAAAGAATAGATCATGTCCTATTATATGGCTGTTCTATTAAGGGCTCATGCACACAACCGTATGTATTTTGAGGTCCGCAGAATACGGATCCGCTAAAAATACGGATGACATCCGTGTGCATTCCGGATTTTGCGGAACGGAACATCTGACCCCTAATAGAACAGTACTATACTTGTACGTAATGCGGACAATAATAGGACATCTTCTATTTTTTTGCAGAACGGAAATAAGGACATACGGAAACGGAATGCACACGGAGTAACTTCAGTTTTTTTGGCTGACCCATTGAAATGAATGGCTCCGCGTATGGTCCGTAAAAAAACTGAACGGACACGGAAAGAAAATACGTTCCTGTGCATTAGCCCTAAGAGCCAGCTGTTCCGTTCCACAAAATACAGAATGCACGCGGACGTCATCCAAATTTTTTGCAGACCACAAAAATAAAAAATATACGGTGGTGTGCATGAGACCTAATACAAATGTCATATGTACTTGCCTTACCACAAGCGAGAATGACCGCACACAACGTATAGCGACAGGAGACACTCTCCTCTCCTCCTGGAGCAGCAGGTACAAATGAGCAGCGAGGTATGAAAACATCACCTTTTTTACAGTTTTAAGAGGTTTTCTGATTTTTAGGTAAGGTAAAAACTCAATCAATGTAAGGCCCCATTCACACGAGCGTAGTACCGCCATGCCTGTGACTTCAGTGGGTCCGCACCGTGATGTGGAGTGCCCGTGTTTAGAGGCCGGTGGTCCGCAACACAGAAACAGTGGCACTACGGCCTAGGTCATGCAATCTGCAACTGACCTAGGCCTAGGGTGCCCACAGAGGGCTCCGAGTGCCACCTCTGGCACCTGTGCCATAGGTTCGCCATCACTGGTATAGAGGGACCACAAGTGGCTTATTTAAAGAGGTTGTCTTACTTCAGCAAATGGCATTTATTATGTAGACAACTTATACAAGGCTCATAGTAATGTATAGTGATGGTCCATATTACTTCCTTTATTGCCTTGATTTATTTTTCCATCACATTACACACTGCTTGTATCCAGGAGTTATGACCACCCTGTAATCCAGCAATGGTGGTCATGCTTACACAGTATAGGAAAAAAGCTCCGACCTCTCTGGTGGCCGGGACTGTAGGTGCGCAGACAGACACCCATGTGCAGCAGCTCCTGTCCCAGCCACTATGTATCTGCAATGCGGCGGTGGATGTAACCATGGAAACGAGCAGTGTATAATGTGATGGAAAAAAAATAATCAATCCAGCCAGCAAAGGAAACAATATGGACATTCACAATACATTAGTAAGTGCCTTGTAGTAACTTTCTCTACATGATAAATGCCACTTACTGTACATAAATCTTAAAGGGGGTAGTCTCATCTTTTCATACTTACCTTCCTAGAGCGCGACGTTCACTTCCTGGATTCTTCTCCCGGCCGGGCAATGTCCTGAACGCACACGCCCCATGGTGACTTATTCCTGGCCTGTATAGTACGCGGCTCTGTACTATACTGGCCAGGAAGAAGTCATCATGGCGCATGCGCGGTGGCGAGCGCATTCAGGACATTGCGCGGCCCGGCCGGGAGAGAATCTTCAGTCTTCTGCGCAAGCGCGGCCCGGCAGCATTCGACAGGAGAGGTGGGCGTAACCAGGGGAGACCAAAGACAACATCAGGTAAGAGGGGACTTATTTTCAAAAAAAGGGTGGGAATTGGGTAATAACATGTATTCAGAAAAAGTATCACTGTCACATCATTAACAGTGATCATTAAGATGAGAATACCCCTTTAATCATTTCCTTCTGAAGCTTTACAGATTTCTAATGTACTCCATTCCTCACCATTATAAAGATCTGTGCTTGCTGTCACTGAACATTCTTGTTTACATCCACAGATAACCCATCTCAAACAAGTCCTATTCACAGCTGAGACTTTGCCACAATGTATAGGTTTAGGCAAACACCTGTGAGCTAAACTGCCTGGCCTGGCTAATATAATACATTTTATCTACACTGATACATTGTAGCAAATGATCAGGCCTTGTGAGAGATGTGTGTTTTAGAGGACCTGTCACCACTCCTGACATGCCTGTTTGATAGCTACATTAATTCCCCATGTAATAACAATTATGGGGCCTCTATTATGACTCTGTTGTGCCGTTCCTTTATTATTTCTACTAGAAGTTATGAATGAACTGCTAGCAGTCTGCAGTAAGGGTACAGAGGGGGCGGTAACCAGTTGGGGGGGGGGGGGGGGGGGTGTACCTGCACAGACTCACTCTATCCAATCAGTGCTGCCATTTTCAGACTGTGTAGGTACATACCCCTAACTTGTTACCACCCCTCTGTACCCTTACTGCAGACTGCCAGCAATTCAGTCATAACTTCTAGTAGTAATAATAAAGGAACGGCACAACATAGAGCCATCAGAAGAGAGGCTCCAGAATTGTTATCACAGGGGGAATGCATGGAGCTATTAAACAGGCATGTCAGGAGAGGTGACAGCTGCTCTATAAGGTACCTTTACACGAGGTGATGATTGGTACAATTGAGCAACGAATGAGTGGTTTCTTGGTGTAGAGAACGTTTCAATGACCCTATAGACGCTCCAATTACCGTTCACAAAATCGCAATTTCAATGGCATATTCCATCGTTGGTAAAGCAGACCGTTACATTTACACAAAGCGATTAATTCACACACCCACAGTGTAATCGTGCGTGCAGTGAACGATTCCTCTTTACACGTATGAAATCGTTAATGTCCGACCATGATTTCTGTGCCCAGACGATCGAACCAACGAGAAATCTACCGGGAGTGGCTCTATCGTTCATCGTTTTTAGGGCTCAAACACGGATACCGGCCGTGTGCATTCCGGATTTTGCGGAACGGCAGCTGGCCCCTGACAGAACAGTCCTATCCTTGCCGTAATGCGGACAATAATAGGAAATGGGGACATACAGAAATTGAATGCATGCAGAGTAATTTCGTTTTTTTGCTGCCCCATTGAAGTGAACGATTCCGCACACAAAATGGAACGGCTCAATACCGGGAAAAACTGATCAGTTTTATCCCCATGCATTCAGAATGGAGTTCAGTCCCTCTTACATTTTTTGGACTGAGAAAATACCGCAGCATGCGCAGACCTTTAAAAATGCAACAACAAAAAATTGATACCGGATCCGTTTTTCCGGATGACCCCTGAGAGAGACGGATCCGGTATTTCAATGCATTTGTCAGACGGATCCGCATCAAGATCCGGCTGACAAATGCCATCAGTTTGCGTCCGGATTGCCTACCGTAATCCTCTGCCACAAGTGTGAAAGTACCCTAAAGGTACCTTTATTCAATGTACCAAGCTGTGAACGGGACTTGTTTGAGATGGGTTAGGGTCCATTCACACATCCGTGTGTTATACAGATCCGCAAAACACGGACAGCAGCAATGTGCGTTACGCATTTTGCGGACCGCACATTGCCGGCACTAATAGAATATGCCTATTCTTGTCCACAATTGCGGACAAGAATAGGACATGTTCTATTTTTGGGGGGAACAGAATTGCGGACCCGGAAGTGCAGATCCGCAATTCCGTATCCGGGCAGCCCCATAGAAATGAATGGGTCCGCAATTCCGTTCCGCATTGCGGACGTGTGAATGGACCCTTATCTGGATGTAAACAAGAATGTTCAGTGACAGCAAGCAGAGATCTTGATAATGGAACAGAACGGAGTACCTTAGAAATCCATAAAGCTTCAGTAAAACAGGAAAATCCTTTTAAATAAGATCACAGGCATCTGAGCAGGAGCACTACCTCTGCTGCGTGTCAACAAGTCCCTTGCACGCATGACATAAAGCATAATACATGACTGCCCGTGCCGCCATGTAGACGGCTGGCTAGAGGTGAGATCACTACAAGGTATCTCCACAGCAGTGTCACTACAGATAACCGTGCTGCTCCCATTACCTGCCAGCGGCTGTCCCCTGCGAGGGCAGTTCAGCCACCTGGGTGGTATCTTGTTATGAGCCATGAGGCTAGAACTCGGGGCAGGATGCTGATGGAGATAGCAGGAGATTACACTGATATTATTGTTCCTGGTGGCTCTGCCGTCACGTGACAGCGGCGGTCCCACAAGGTGACGTCACCTCCTTACGTAACGGAACAGGGCTCCCACCGGGATCCCGCGTCTCACAAACCCCATTCAAAGTGGTGCACTCGGCCCACAATGCACAGCGCTACCAAACATTCTTCCGGGATAGGGAGACTTCCGCTGGGGGGGTGACATCTGGCGGGCAACAGGAGAACTGCATGAGGGAAGGCTGACGTTTGAATACCTGGAAATGCCAGTAGCCATTTGGCGGCAGATGTGAAAGCAGTAGCTGTGGTGGGAAAACGTGTCCTAGGCTATGAATTTACCTCTCCTGCAATGACTGAAATATATAAGGACTGACTACAGCAGGGAAATGTAGTAAGGGGGTAAAGTGTCCCCTCTCCCTTTTTTTGACCTGGGGAATTTTGCTTAAATGTGCATTATTACATTTACTAAACTATCAGTATGGTTTCTACCTGGATATTAGACCTCAACTTCCTTATTTGGTCCAATTTGGACCTTAAAATATCTTAAGTAAAACACAATGAGAACTGGAAGTGTAGGAGCACGCAGGCACGGCAGGTACAGGGCTAGAGCACAAGCAGAATAAACTCAGGCATAATGCAGGAGGAGCACAGCTTTGCTGGTCACCAGGGACCTTAAAGCTCAGGTACCCTCTGCATGAAGAGGCCACCTTAAATAACCAAGGAAACTGGACTGTTGGCTGGGGAAGGATTTGAAAGTGCACACACTGGCCCTTTAAGAGACCAGAGGCGAGCGTGTGCACATTCTAAGGGGACAGAGACTGGAGTACTAGGCAGAAGCAGGGTGAGTAGTGCAGTGTCCATGACAGCAGAGCAGCGGCAGCCATGGACAGCTCTCGTAACACTCCTTTCCTGGAAAAACAAAGACACCCACATGTAACAGAGAGCAATTATGCTCTCTGATGAAGAGGGGGGTAGATATGAATAGAAGTCCATGTTATTCTCCCCCCTTAGATCATGTACAATCCATGTCTCTCCTCTGTGCAGCCTGTCAGCACTTCCGCCACTGTAGTCTTCTTTAAAAGATTATAATCTAAGCTTTAAAACAAGACATGGATCGCAGTGTTAGCTGCCATAACACTGAAGATGGCCGTAAATGTTGGCACCCCTGAAATTTTTCAAGACAATGAAGTATTTCTCACAGAAAAGTATTGTGTAACACCCCAGAGTTAGGTTACTAAACGCTTTTAACCCACTACTATCAGCTAAGAGCATTAACACGGTCATGTGGTGTGATTTCGCTCGTGTCATTCACAACTGTGCAGATAAAACCAATTTAAATGTGATATTTTCCTTGTAATGTTTCAGGTCTACCAGCAGGTGGCGGCATCGTTGGTAGGAATAGTTTTAATGTTATGGCCATTCAGAATGGAACGTTCCAGTTCTGTTCTGCCCCCCTGCTTAAGGGAAGTGGAGTTTCCCACACCCTGCAGCAAGGGAGGACAAATCAGCTAGAACCAGTTAGTTCTAGCTCTCCCTGCATGGGGAAAGCTGTGTGTGTAGGAGCTCCCAGTTCTAGGGATCCAAAGCCAGGATCTTGTCTCGGTTGTGACAATTGATCATTATTCCCAGCCTGAGCCTTGTAGCCTCAGCTGGTGGAAAGCAAGCAGCCACCTCCAGTATTCCAGGAAGAAGCATATCCTGTGAGCACAGCTGTGAGTAACATCCAGGGACCAGGAGAAGCCAAATTCCCCCTCAGCTAGTCAGTCCCCATACAGCAGAAGATAGTAATTCCTGCCATATTACAGAGCCATAAGCAGACGACTTATCCTGCAAAGAGCTCCAGGCACATGATAGAAGCAGAATACAGATCCCTGCCACACATTGCCAATACCTGCTGGGACCCAAGACTATTGCTGTATCTTACTTGGATGAAAACTGCATATAGTAAAGACAAGTTTGAACTTTATTCCAAGTCTGGATCTCAATTATTGCTGCAAATCCCTCAATTACTCCTACTAGCAACACACTCATTTTATTGCAAGTGAGCCAGGATCCAGGAGTCCAGCCGTACCCAGGTAGGAGACACTGTTGACACTATTGCTGCTACCATACAGAGACATTACACCACTCCGGAATTCCTAACCTGGTACGTGAGTTACAACACCTTAAAGGGCCCTGAGACTGTACCCTGCGCACGCTGCAATTGGCGTCACAAACAAAAACTATATCACACCCATATCCTGACCCACTGCATAATTTGGCGTCCGTGTAACCGCACCACAATCCGGCTCATTGCAATTGCAGGCACACATGTTTTGCTATACACATGTTTATTCCCTTTGTGTGTATTGGAACAAAACCAAAAAAGGAGGGAAAAAAAGCAAATTGGACATAATGTCACACCAACCTCCAAAAATGGGCTGGACAAAATTATTGGCACCCTTTCAAAACTGTGGATAAATAAGATTGTTTCAAGCATGTGATGCTCCTTTAAACTCACCTGGGGCAAGTAGCAGGTGTGGGACATATAAAAATCACACATGAAAGCAGAAGTTCATTTAGTCTTTGCATTGTGTGTCTGTGCGCGCCACACTAAGCATGGACAACAGAAACAGAAGAACTTGAGAACCAAAATTGTGGAAAAATATCAACAATCTGAAGGTTACAAGTCCATCTCCAGAGATCTAGATTTGCCTTTGTCCACATTGCGCAACATTATCAAGAAGTCTGCAACCCATGGCACCGTAGCTAATCTCCCTGGGTGTGGACGGAAGAGAAAAATTGATGAAAGGTGTCAACGCAGGATAGTCCGGATGGTGGATAAGCAGCCCCAAACAAGTTGTTTTGCTGCCTCTGGCACTGGGTGCCTTGAATGTGTGCAAGGCATCAGGAAATCTGAGGATTACCGACGGATTTTGGGTCGCACTGTAGACCCCAGTGTCAGAAAGCTGGGTTTGCGTCTGAGATCTTGGGTCTTCCAGCACGACAATGACCCCAAACATACGTCAAAATGCACCCAGAAATGGATGGCAACAAAGCGCTGGAGAGTTCTGAAGTGGCCAGCAATGAGTCCAGACCTAAATCCCATTGAACACCTGTGGAGAGATCTTAAAACTGCTGTTGGGAAAAGGCGCCCTTCCAATAAGAGACCTGGAGCAGTTTGCTAAGGAAGATTCAGAGTGAGAGGTGTCAGGAGCTTATCGATGGTTATAGGAAGCGACTGATTTTAGTTATTTTTTCCAAAGGGGGTGCAACCAAATATTACGTTAAAGGGATATTATCATCTTAATGATCACAATGATTTAACAGTGATCATTTTTCAAAATATAGTTCATTAACAAATCCCCACCCCTTAGAAAAAAAAAAACCTATACTTACCTGACTGTTGTCTTCCGTCTCTCCTGGTTACGGCCACCGCTCTTCTCAGGAATCGTGGTGGCGGCGCAGACGACTTCTTTTCTTCTCCCGGCCGGCTGCGCGCTGTACTGAACGCGCACGCCGAGTCCGCGCATGCGCCCTGGTGACTTCTTCCTGGCAAGTATACTATACTGGCCCGGAAGAAGTCACCAGGGCGCATGCGCGGACTTGGCGTGCGCGTTTAGTACAGCGCGCGGTCCTGCCGGGAGAAGACATCAATGAAGATGGAGCCCGCCCCCTGCCGAAACCAGGACAGCGCGCCTGGAGCAGGTAAGTATAAAACTGCGTCTTGAGAAAACCCCTTTAAGGGTGCCAATAATTTTGTCCAGCCCATTTTTGGAGTTTGCTTCTTTTCCTGCCTTTTTTGGTTTTGCTCCAATACACACAAAGGGAATAAACATATGTATAGCAAAACATGTGTTACTGTAATACTTTTCTGTGAGAAATACTTCATTTTCTTGCAGAATTTCCGGGGGGCCAACATTTACAGCCATAACTGTAGCCTTTAGAAATTGGGTTGAAGTGAAAGCAGCAGGTTTATGCAGCTTTGACTGTGACCCAGTTATAACAGCTATGTCGCCAATTTTATACTAGCTAGAACTATGATTCCTGGTCTTGTTTTAAATATTACATTGCCAGCTCTCAAAGAAGACTACATCTGTAGCTGCTGCAATAAAATAATCAGGCCCCCATGGGTATCTAGGTAAATAACCCACCACACATAACAATACAAAATCCCAATATACAAAAAGATGTGCAAAATGGTCCACCAATTTGTATAAAAATAGAAAATCTTTATATTTCATATGCTAATAAAAGCAATACATAGATGTGATAAAAACAAATCCCACAGTAAAAAAAAAGGAACCTGGACCCACCCCTGATGACAGTTTATGAAATTTGATATAAGCCAATAATAATAAATCCATACACAAGGCAGTTTCATATATAGATCCCCAATACCATAGGCAGTACAAGAGGTATGCATCAAGTAATGGTAAAGTGTACTGTACCTGAAGTGGCAAAGTACACAATTACAGGTCCTTCTAAAAAAATTAGCATATTGTGATAAAGTTCATTATTTTCTGTAATGTACTGATAAACATTAGACTTTCATATATTTTAGATTCATTACACACAACTGAAGTAGTTCAAGACTTTTATTGTTTTAATACTGATGATTTTGGCATACAGCTCATGAAAACCCAAATTTCTTATCTAAAAAAATTAGCATATCATGAAAAGGTTCTCTAAACGAGCTATTAACCTAATCATCTGAATCAACTAATTAACTCTAAACACCTGCAAAAGATTCCTGAGGCTTTTAAAAACTCCCAGCCTGGTTCATTACTCAAAACCGCAATCATGGGTAAGACTGCCGACCTGACTGCTGTCAAGAAGGCCATCATTGACACCCTCAAGCAAGAGGGTAAGACACAGAAATAAATTTCTGAACAAATAGGCTGTTCCCAGAGTGCTGTATCAAGGCACCTCAGTGGGAAGTCTGTGGGAAGAAAAAGTGTGGCAGAAAACGCTGCACAACGAGAAGAGGTGACCGGACCCTGAGGAAGATTGTGGCGAAGGACCGATTCCAGACCTTGGGGGACCTGCGGAAGCAGTGGACTGAGTCTGGAGTAGAAACATCCAGAGCCACCGTGTACAGGCGTGTGCAGGAAATGGGCTACAGGTGCCGCATTCCCCAGAAACAGCGGCAGAAGCGCCTGACCTGGGCTACAGAGAAGCAGCACTGGACTGTTGCTCAGTGGCCCAAAGTACTTTTTTCGTATGAAAGCAAGTTTTGCATGTCATTCGGAAATCAAGGTGCCAGAGTCTGGAGGAAGACTGGGGAGAGGGAAATGCCAAAATGCCTAAAGTCCAGTGTCAAGTACCCACAGTCAGTGATGGTCTGGGGTGCCATGTCAGCTGCTGGTGTTGGTCCACTGTGTTTTATCAAGGGCAGGGTCAATGCAGCTAGCTATCAGGAGATTTTGGAGCACTTCATGCTTCCATCTGCTGAAAAGCTTTATGGAGATGAAGATTTCATTTTTCAGCACGACCTGGCACCTGCTCACAGTGCCAAAACCACTGGTAAATGGTTTACTGACCATGGTATTACTGTACTCAATTGGCCTGCCAACTCTCCTGACCTGAACCCCATAGAGAATCTGTGGGATATTGGGAAGAGAAAGTTGAGAGACGCAAGACCCAACACTCTGGATGAGCTTAAGGCCGCTATCGAAGCATCCTGGGCCTCCATAACACCTCAGCAGTGCCACAGGCTGATTGCCTCCATGCCACGCCACATTGAAGCAGTCATTTCTGCAAAAGGATTCCCGACCAAGTATTGAGTGCATAACTGAACATAATTATTTGAAGGTTGACTTTTTTTGTATTAAAAACACTTTTCTTTTATTGGTCGGATGAAATATGCAAATTTTTTTAGATAGGAAATTTGGGTTTTCATGAGCTGTATGCCAAAATCATCAAGATTAAAACAATAAAAGGCTTGAACTACTTCAGTTGTGTGTAATGAATCTAAAATATATGAAAGTCTAATGTTTATCAGTACATTACAGAAAATAATGAACTTTATCACAATATGCTAATTGTTTGAGAAGGACCTGTACATACACATAACTTTGTCTGGGGGTCTTTGCACTCTGTTTTTATCGTCACACGTTTATGTAATGCTTTTATTTGCATATAAAGTACAGATTTTCTATTTTATACATATTTTTGCGTGTCTTTTTGTGCAATATATTCAGAAAGTCTTCAGATCCTTTTATTTTTTTCACATTTTGCTATGTTCTAGGGGGAGATTTATCAAACTGGTGTAAAGTAGAAATGGCTTAGTTGCCCATAGCAACCAATCAGATAACACCTTTCATTTTCCAAGGCAGCTGCGAAAAATGAAAGGTGGACTCTGATTGGTTGCTATGGGCAACTAGGCCAGTTTTACTTTACACCAGTTTGATAAATCTCCCCGAAAGTTTTCTCCCATCAATCTGCATTTGATACCCCATAATCAGAAAGTGGAAAAAGAAATGTGGAACTGTTTGCAAATTAATAAAAAATTAAAAACTAAACTTTTGCATAGACATTTAGCTCTGGGGACCTCCCATTTCTGTTGACCATCTTTGAGATGTATCTACATCTTTATTGGAGTTCACCTGTGGTGAAGTCAGTTGATTGGACTTGATTTGGAAAGACACAAGTGTCTATATAAGGTCTGACAGCTGACAGTTCATATTAAAGCAAAAACCAAGCAATAAAGAGGATAGAACTGCCTGTAGAGCCCAGATACAGGTTTGTGTTGAGGCACAGGGTACAAAAATTTCTGCTGCGCTAAAAGTTCCAGAGAACACAGTGGCCAACATAATTCTTAAACGGAAGACGTTTGGAACAACCAGGGCTCTTTCTAAAGCTGGCCACCCCACCAAACTAAGCAAATAGGGGCAGAGGCATAGCTAGGGATACATCACAGGTGGAGCAAAACATATCTAAGTGGGCTCCCTAGTGCATGTTTACAACTGCAGAGGTGCATCTTTGTTTCCAGAGCGTTCCGCTCCACTGCAGCTGCTAGAGAGAGACAGGATGGGGGCAGCAACACAGGGAAGGTGTCACCAAATTCCCAATCCAACCAAGCCCTAGTACTAAAGATATATTTGCATGGACATTATATTCCGTGCTAGCAAACATATAGGAGAATACAGCACCACATACCTCTTACATCCTGTGACATCTTCTCTGATATAGATCTTCTGTTTCCTCATCTCCATTCGGACCAGACTCCCATGATCCCATCTTTCAGCCAAATTTCGTCTCTGCAGAGTTTGCAACACAGATTAGGATCTTTAATCTTCTATTATTCTCCCCCCTCCTATCCTGCTGCTATCCCCAATACTGTGCCTGCTGTGCCCCCTCATGACCCCCAATTCTTTACTATAAAAGAATAGTGCTATACAAAGCAGTCTCCCTCATAGTAACAGCACTCCCTAAAGTCCCACAAATAGTAATAATTATCTCCTAGAGTGTTCCACTTGAATGCCCGCCGTTAGTATTGGTGCCCTCCATATTATGCCCAATAATAATTTCCCCCTATATTACCTACAGTAGTAATAATGCCCTCCTATTAGAAATTATTTTTCCAATATTGCCCCCAGTAGTTACACTGCCCCACAGTGCACCCAGTAGTTATAATGCCCCTTCAGTGTTCCCAGTAATTATAATGCCCCCTTCTTAGTGGTCCAGTAATTACAATGCCCCTGATAGTGCCACTAGTAATTATAATGCCCCCTATAGAGTCCCCAGTAGTTATCATGCTCTCCTCAAATGCCCCCTATATTGCCTCCAGTAGTTATCATGTCCTGTATAGTAGTTATAATGACCCTTATAGTGGTCCCAGTATTTGTTATGGCCCCAGTACATATAATGCCCCCTATAGTGGACCAGTACTTATAATCAGGGCTGTGGAGTCGGAGTCGAGGAGTCGGAGTCGGAGCCAATTTTGGGTACCTGGAGTCGGAGTCGGCAAAAAATGAACCGACTCCGACTCCTACTAAATTTAAATTGGAATAAAAATAAAAAAAAGCAAGTTTAAATGTCCGAATTCATAAACAGTTATAATTAATGACTTCTCTACTGTAAGAATAAAGGCCAATGCATGCAGTGCCTCACATGACCGCAAAACAAACGCGTTCAGTGATGTGAAGAAGCATGCTTTTCATATGCTTCACTATATGGCACGCAATGCACAATTAGGAGTGGCAATACATATACTTTCCATTGTGTTGTGTTCTGATGTTACAGGGAACACAATGCCCATGGTTTACCTCGCCTCTCACTGATAAGGGATTAAGTAAATATGTGTTTTGCAGGAGTAGAGACACTTGTATAAGTGAAGGGAATGGAGGGTCAATAGTTCAAGACTGAAGCTGTAAACCATTGGAAAAACTGCTGTCATTCAGCTAAGGCTATAAAACGTGTAAACTCAGAATGTTATCTTAAACTTTAAACATGACTATGGGATTCTTCTAGGGAAATCATGTTTTAAAATAAATGTCCCTTCCTGGATCCTCCCACTGCCCTATCTTCAGCAGAAGATCAGCACACAAAGGAGAAGGCAGCAGCTTCTGCCCAACTACCTCTCTGTGCTAGAAGAGCTTAGAAGAACTTCTTTCTTTCCTTCAAGGAATGTATAAAATACATTCGCATATTAAATACAGAGGAGTCGGAGTCGGAAGTACAAAAAACTGAGGAGTCGGAGTCGGAGCATTTATCTACCGACTCCACAGCCCTGCTTATAATGTCACCTATAGTGGCCTAGTACTTACAGTATAATATCCTATATAGTGGTCCAGTACGTATGTCCCCTATAGTGGCCCAGTTTTTATAATATCCCATATAGTGGCCCATTACTTAAAGGGGTTATCCAAGACTATAAAATGTCCCCCATATGCCAAGGCCACTCACAATGAATATACTTACCTGGTGTCTGGGGGGAGCAGCCAATGGGGGGGCGGGGAGGAGCCTCCCTAGCATCACCCGTGATGCTATGGAGGCTCCCCCCCCCCCCCCATATCAGATGTTTTCATCCGTGCACTGGGAGAAGCAACAGTGCGGGAACCCGGAGAAGCGCGGCAAGCCAGGTAAGTATATTCATTGTGAGGGGCCATGCATATGGGGGAGCATTTTATACTCTTAGATAACCCTTTTATTGCCCCCTATGGTCCCAGTATTTATTATGCCCCCCAGTACTTATGATGCCCCCTATGGTGGCCCACAACTTATAATGACCTATATGCTGGCCCTGCCCCCCATAATAGGGAAAATTGCACTGAACAAGAATATAAACACAACACTTTTGGTTTTGCTCCCATTTTGCATGAGCTGAACTCAAAGATCTGAAACATTTTCTACTTACACAAAAGACCCATTACTCTCAAATATTGTTCACAAATATGTCTAAATCTGTGTTAGTAAGCACTTCTCCTTTGCCGAGATAATCCAGCCCACCTCACAGGTGTGGCATATCAAGGTGCTGATTAGACAGCATGAAGATTGCACAGGTGTGCCTTAGACTGCCCACCATAAAAGACCACTCTGAAATGTGCAGTTTGATCACACAGCACAATGCCACAGATGTCGCAACGTTTGAGGAAGTGTGCAATTGGCACGCAGACTGCAGGAATGCTTACCAGAGCTGTTGCCCGTGCAGTGAATGTTTATTTCTCTACCATAAGCCGTCTCCGAAGTCTTTTCAGAGAATTTGGCAGAACATCCAACCGACCTCACAACCGCAGACCACGTGTAACCACACCAGCACAGGATCTCCACATCCAGCATGTTCACCTCCATGATCGTCTGAGACCAGCCACCCAGACAGCTGCAACAATCGGTTTGCAAAGAATTTCTGCACAAACTGTCAGAAACCGTCTCAGGGAAGCTCATCTGCATGCTTGTGGTCCTCATCAGGGTCTGGACCTTACTGCAGTTCGTCGTCGTAGCCGACTTGAGTGGGCAAATGCTCACATTCGATGGTGTCTGGCACGTTAGAGAGGCGTTCTGTTCACGGATGAGTCCCGGTTTTCACCGTTCAGGGCAGATGGCAGACAGCATGTGTGGCGTCGTGTGGGTGAGCGGTTTGCTGACGTCAACGCTGTGGAACGAGTGGCCCATGGTGGGGTTATGGTATGGGCAGGCGTATGTTATGGACAACAAACGCAGGTGCATTTTATTGATGGCATTTTGGTTGCACGGAGATACCGTGACGAGATCCTTAGGCCCATTGTTGTGCCATTCATCCACGACCATCACGTCATGTTGCAGCATGATAATACACGGCCTCATATTGCAAGGATCTGTACACAATTCCTGGAAGCTGAAAACATCCCAGTTCTTGCATGGCCAGGATACTCACCGGATAGGTCACCCATTGAGCATGTTTGGGATGCTCTGGATCCCCCTCACCGCCCCCGGTAAGGCAAAACTGGGCACATTTTCTAGTGGCCTTTTATTGTGATCAGTCTAAGGCACACCTGTGCAATATTCATGCTGTCTAATCAGCACCTTGATATGCCACACCTGTGAGGTGGGATAGATTATCTCGGCAAAGGAGAAGTGCTTACTAACACAGATTTAGACAGATTTGTGAACAATATTTGAGAGTAATGGGTCTTTTGTGTATGTAGAAAATGTTTCAGATCTTTGAGTTCAGCTCATGCAAAATGGGAGCAAAACCAAAAGTGTTGCATTTATATTTTTGTTCAGTGTACATTTGTTTTATTTCAGTCAAAATCTAGATTAATACAGAATTTAGAGATGAATCAACTAATGCAACTAGTCCTGCAAAAAAAAAGAAAAGAAAAAGAAGACCTCATAAAAGCACATCACGTACGGGGGTCACGTGTTCCTGCAGCCAATGACTGGCTGCAGTGGTGACATGTCCCGCAAGCTAATAAAAGGTTAACACACACTCTACCACTAGGAGTTGTATTAAGAATTAAATATTTGTATTAAAACAATTGAAACTCGTCATTATAAAACTGGCTGACATAGGTACAATCAACAATTCATCAACCCTAATACATACACTGCCTGTCCCCCAAAAAAATTGCCATCTGGATTTAACTAAGCAAATAGTTATGAGCCTCCTATTGGATAATTCTGCATGGGCGATTATCTTTCAGCTGGCAATAAGTTATTTAACCCCAACTGGTGCAATGAGTTGCTTCTCATTTCTTAAACAACCATGTCCAAAGACACATCTCGTGGTCGTGGAAAAGATGCTAGTCTGAGAAGGGTCAAATCATTGGCATGCATCAAGCAGAGAAAACATCTAAGGAGATTGCAGAAACTACTAAAATTGGGTTAAGAACTGTCCAACGCATTATTAAAAACTGGAAAGATAGTGGGGACCCATCGTATTAGAAAAATAAATGTGGGGGGAAAAAATCCTGAATGATCGTGATCGGCGATCACTTAAACATTTGGTGAAATCAAATCGAAGAAAAACAACAGTAGAACTCAGGGCTATGTTTAATAGTGGAAGTAAGAGCATTTCCACACGCACAATGCGAGGGAACTCAAGGGATTGGGACTGAACAGCTGTGTAGCCGTAAAAAGCCACTAATCAGTGAGGCAAACCAGAAAAAAGGCTTCAATTTGGAGCATAAAGATTGGACTCATTGGAAGAAGGTCATGTGGTCTGATGAGTCCAGATTTATTCTGTTCCAGAGTGATGGGCGCATCAGGGTAAGACCTAATGCCTAGTGCCTACAGTACAAGCCTGTGGGGGCATTGCTATGATCTGGGGTTGCCGCAGTTGGTCCGGTCTAGGTTCAGCAACAGTATGTGCTCCAAGAATGAGGTCAGCTGACTACCTGAACATACTGAATGACAAGGTTATTCCATCAATGGGTTTTTTCTTCCCTGATGGCATGTTAATATTCCAAGATGACAATGCCAGGATTCATAGGGCTCAAATTGTGAAAGAGTGGTTCAGGGAGCATGAGACTAGATTTTCACACATGGATTGGCCACCATAGAATCCAGACCTTAACCCTATTCAGAATCTTTGGGATGTTCTGGAGAAGGCTTTGCACAGCAGTCAGACTCTACCATCATCAATGCAAGATCTTGGTGAAAAATTCCCTGATGGCACGTTAATATTCCAAGATGACAATGCCAGGATTCATAGGGCTCAAATTGTGAAAGAGTGGTTCAGGGAGCATGAGACTAGATTTTCACACATGGATTGGCCACCACAGAATCCAGACCTTAACCCTATTCAGAATCTTTGGGATGTTCTGGAGAAGGCTTTGCACAGCAGTCAGACTCTACCATCATCAATGCAAGATCTTGGTGAAAAATGAATGCAACACTGGATGGAAAAAAATCTTGTGACATTGCAGAAGCTTATCGAAACAATGCCACCGCGAATGCGTGCCGTAATTAAAGCTAAAGGCGGTCCAATGAAATATTAGAGTGTGTGACCTTTTTTTTTTTGGTTGTGACTATTTTTTGGGACAGGCAGTGTATACTATACCATTTCATATATACAAAACATAAAAAATATATAGGCATCTGATCAGCGGGGTCCGACCCCCCCGGGACCCCTGCCCATCAGCTGCTTGAGAAGGCAGCGGCGCTCCAGCAGCACTGCGGCCTTCTCACTGTTTACGTCATGACTAGCATCACTGGCCTGGGCGCGATAAGCTCTGTTGACATGATTTGTGTAATTAATGATCTGTGTTATTTAATATCCTTTAGTTTATCTTGTTTGTATACAGTCCCACTTATTATGAAGAAACAATGTCTCCTTGATCCTTCACTTAGTTTATAGTGCCCCGTATAAAAATAGAATGTTCATTCAAAAAAATGAAACATATAAGGGTCCATTCACACGTCTGCAAAACACGGACACGGGCAATGTGCGTTCCGCATTTTTCGGACCTCACATCGCCAACACTATAATAGAAAATGCCTTTTCTTGTCCGCGGTTGTGTTTGTTGTGATATAGTTACATTACCGCCTCGATATGTTCAGCGGGAACAACCTATAAGGGAGCCGCTCCACACATACACCAAGCACTGTAGCCGCTTCGATGTCTTCAGCGGGAACAGACTTGTACTGGAGCCGCTCCACACATACACCAAGCACTGTAGCCGCTTCGATGTCTTCAGCGGGAACAGACTTGTACTGGAGCCGCTCCACACATACACCAAGCACTGTAGCCGCTTCAATGTCTTCAGCGGGAACAGACTTGTACGGGAGCCGCTCTACACATACACCAAGCACTGTAGCCGCTTCGATGTCTTCAGCAGAACAGACTTGTACTGGAGCCGGTCCACACATACTACAAGCGCTGTAGCCACGATGGTTCTTTTCCAGACTTGGCGTTCCCGTGTTTGGTAGTTTTGCCTGTCTGCTAGATCGCTGCTCACTCTGAGATCATTGAGAGTTCATTTCAATCGAGTAGTAGCAGTATTTCTTCTCTTTTATCTTTAGTTAAGCAGTCTCCTCTTTTTATTTAGATTCCATCTGTGGCTGCATGTCTCGGTATTAGATTCTTTAGAAGATCTTCTTGGATTACATTTAGTTTATCACCAGACGCGTTTCGGAGCCTGCACGCTTCTTCATCAGTGGTATAAAATGTAATCCATATTAGGGTCCTTTTAAACTGTCTCTCTAAAGTTGGGATCACTTACCTCTGGGACCCGCACCTACAACAAGAACAGAGCGGGGAAATGAATGGAGGGCGTACTGCGCATGCGCAGCCGCCCTCCATTCATTTCAGCAGTCCAGCAGCCGCCCTCCAGTCATTTCAGTGGGGCCACCGAAAAATATCTGAGCGCTCGGCTTTTTCTGTCTGCCCCTTAGAAATTAATGGGAGCAGCACTTGGTAGTGGACAGACCCCGGGAAACCCAGGAGCTTCCAGCCACAGCTCTCCCCGCTCCGTTCTCCTTGTAGGTGTAGGTCCCAGAGGTGGGACCTGCACCTATCAGACAATGGCATATCCTAGAGATATGCCCCAACTGTATGTGATGGGAATACCTCTTTAATAAGAGAAAAATGTGAAAAACAGCCCCCCCATTTTTTTTTATAAAAACAAAAATATTAAAAATGATGTTTATAGCTTTCAAAGGCGCATGGCTGAGAAAACTTGTAATGCATACTTACCAATGTTTTAACTGGTAAAGTCAGTGTATCTAAGATCTGCACCCAGCAGGGGACTGTCCCAGCAAATTCAGGACCGTTGGCAACTATGTAAATGACCCAGTCTTGAACTGGTTAAACATATTGCACTCTTTAAGGGGTGCTCCATCTCTCACACTGTTTATGGGGTGCTATATATCTCACACTGTTTATGGGGTGCTTTATATCTGACACCATTTATGGGGTGCTCTATGTCTAACACTATTTATAGGGTGTTCTATGTCTGACACCATTTATGGGGTGCTCTGTTTCTAACACTGTAGGGTGCTGTATGTCTGACACCATTTATGGGGTGCTCTATGTCGGACACCATTTATGAGGTGCTCTATGTCGGACACTATGTATGGGGTGCTGTTTCTAAGACTATAGGGTTCTCTATGTCTGACACTATGTATGGGGTGCTGTATGTCTGACACTATTTATAGGGTACTCTATGTCTGACACTATTTATAGGGTGCTCTATGTCTGACACTATTTATAGGGTACTCTATGTCTGACACTATGTATGGGGTGCTGACACTATTTATAGGGTGCTCTGTCTGACACCATTTATGAGGTGTTCTATGTCTGACGCTATGTATTGGGTGCTCTATATCTAACACCATTTAAAGGGTGCTCTATGACACCATTTATGGGGTGATCTATGTCTCACAGTATATGGGGTGCTCTATGTCTGACGCTATGTATTGGGTGCTCTATGTCTGACACTATGTATGGGGTGCTCTATGTCTGACACTATGTATGGGGTGCTCTATATCTAAGACTGCTCATGGGGTTATTCTGGCATTTGTCGGTATTTCCGAGTGGGGCGTCTGAAATCCTCTTATAAAAGGTATAATGTGTGCTGACTATAGGATAAAGCAGCAGGGGCTGAAAGCATAGGCAGTTCTCTTATACTCTTGCTGTGTAAGAGACTGCTAGTGCGAACAGGCAGCCAGGAGCGCGCCATAATAGGCTGCCAGAGCAGAGCGAACGAGGCGCCAGCATTACCTCACAGGAAGCGGGGACGCGCCTCAGGCGGGAGCGCGCAGGGGTGGGTCCCGAGACGAAAACACAACAGTGGAGGTGGGAGCTCCAGAGCCGACATCTTGTGCAGCCCCCACACAGCCTGTCATTGTGTACAGCGCAAAGCCCATCTACTGGGGCAAGCTGGACGCCAGCAGATCGTCAACAACTGCAAGGAACCAATTCAGACACAGCGTTGTTCTGGAGCATTCCACTTCTCTGCGTTCGGTGACACGGAGCTGTCATGTCCGAACCCGGAGGAGGAGGCGGCGGTGGCGGACGGAGGCGGGGGAGCACTGTGAGCAGAGCGAGGAGCTGCGGCCGCAGAAAGAGAAGGAAGAATAAAGTGCGATCGACGCCCTTCCCCACCCGACTCCATCACCACAACCCGGGAGAGAATGGAGCGAGGAGCCCCAGCCCGGGAGGCGCGGAGCCGCAGCCCGCCAGGGCGGCCCAGTACAGGCAGTTCCGGAGAGAGGTGCGTACTTTACTCATCAGTGTCTGCCGCCAGAACCACAGGGAGACAGGTCCTCACACCCACATCTCCTCCACCTATCTCACCTTGTCTTGTGTTCTAGAACTCATTGAAAACAGTCGTCTGGGGTTATGTAGAGTTACACGGGGACAGGAGGGTCTCTACCGCTGGCCCACCCTCTCCTCCATCCTGGAATATCTCAGGGTGCTAGCCGCCATACAGCCTGGGATATGTCTCTAAGGCCTCTTTCACACTTGCGTTGTCCGGATCCGGCGTGTACTCCACTTGCCGGAATTACACGCCGGATCCGGAAAAACGCAAGTGTACTGAAAGCATTTGAAGACGGATCCGTCTTCAAAATGCATTCAGTGTTACGCTATTAAAGTCCTGATTGCCATAGTAGTAGTGGGGAGCGGTATACTTACAGTCCGTGCGGCTCCCGGGGCGCTCCAGAGTGACGTCAGAGCGCCCCAGGCGCATGGATGACGTGCCATGCGATCACGTCATCCATGCGCCTGGGGCGCCCTGACGTCACTCTGGAGCGCCCCGGGAGCCGACGGTAAGTATGCTGCTCCCCACTACACTTTACCATGGCTGCCAGGACTTTAGCGTCCCGGCAGCCATGGTAACCACTCTAAAAAAGCTAAACGTCGGATCTGGCAATGCGCCGAAACGACGTTTAGCTTAAAGCCAGATCCGGCCTTGTGGCAAGTCTTCAGGATTTTTGGCCGGAGCAAAAAGCGCAGCATGCTGCGGTATTTTCTCCGGCCAAAAAAACGTTCCGTTCCGGAACTGAAGACATCCTGATGCAGCCTGAACGGATTTCACTCCATTAGGAATGCATGGGGATAATCCTGATCAGGATTCTTCCGGCATAGAGCCCCGACGACGGAACTCTATGCCGGAAGACAAGAACGCAGGTGTGAAAGAGCCCTTAGAAAAGTGAGACCTGCAGGCAGTCCCATATAGATGAATGGGAGGGGGGGGGGCGACTGAGTGTACAGTATACGTGCAACATATCCAGCATACAGTGGGGTACATCGTCCATACACAGGGAGAAATGAAAGGAGCCACCTCTGCAGTATTTTATAGACGTCCACACAAAGTAAGTACATTCTGTCATGGGGGAGCACCATTGATAGGGTGACATCACTGGAGCTCCCTAAGGCAGGCATGTCCAAACTACAACTCCCAGCATGCCTGGATAGCTTACAGCTATTAGGGCATGCTGGGAGTTGTAGTTTTGAAACTGCTGGAGGGCCACAGTTTGGACATGCCCTAAGGTATCAGATTAATGGAGGGTATAATTCATACAGGGCACTGCTGGTTGTGTGTACAAACTAACGTATACCAGCCCGATGAAACCAAAAGGACACACTCCTGCCCACCTTCTGATTAGACAGTTTTAACATGTACAGTACGTATGGAGCTTTCCCACATGTGTACATGCTAAAGTACAGTAAAAATGCCCGTATGTGAGCTTCACTTGGTAACTTTCCTTTTGTTTTGATCAATAGGTCTTTAGAACAAGAACAAAGGCCGACAAGAAGATTGTGAAATCGGAAAAGATCAATGCCTCCCACAGCCCGGCAGCACATCGCTGTGACCAGCGTAGTCTCCACAAGCAGCAAAATAAATGTAAAGTTCAGTCTATAAAGAGCAGTTCCCCCAAAAAGACTGAAAGGCTTCACACTGACTCTGAGCTCACAAATAGGTCTGTCCAGAAGGTTGAGAAGAAACCACTGATGAGCGCTGAAAACATCCCCCATATCAAAATAAAAAAAGAGGGTTGTACCCAGGATGAAATTGAGAGAGAGATAAACTATGCAGGAGCAAAATTCAGCGATCCGCCATCCCCAAGTGTGCTTCCGAAGCCTCCCAGCCACTGGATGGGGATCAATGGTCAACATTTCGACCAGTGTAAGGAGCTGATGACATATCACCTGAAAGCCCTACTGAAGGTCCAGCTGTAGTCCTGCTTGAAGCCCTCTTTTAATGAACATTTTGTTACAGACCCAATCACCATGCCCAGCATTTTTCCACATTTGGAACCTTCATTATTTTTATTTTTTTTGTGCAGGAACTTCAGTAGACCTTGCATTTTACATTTCTGTACAGAATTTGAGTATTATATTTTGTATGGTTGTGTAAATAGTGTACACAGTGTAATATGTGTATATCCTCGTTTATACTCCAGGTAAAATTTTAGTTTTGTTATAAAAGTATGTATTTTGACCTGACTAAAGAAACCAATGTGTTTTATACATAAAGGTGACAAGGTTTCATCTACAGTCAGATGAGAACAAAGACTTCCCTTCTACCAATTCCCATTTACTATATTAATTACGTCAATTTCTAGCCTTCGACCCCTTGAATGAAATGGGAAGCACTGGTCCATCTTCATGGCAGCTGTTTTATCCAGTTCAGCAGCTGAGAAAACTAGCCGTTTACCAAGAGAGGTATCTCAAAGCTTAATGCACTTTGTCTCGTTTGGAAAGCACTGCACAAATGACAACTGGGAATCCAATGTATTCCCAGTATGAGTCTCTGATTGTATTCGTTAAGAAAATCACATCTTCCACATAAATTGGCTAATGTTAAATTGAATAAAAATAATTTGGCCTCCCCCATCTGCCTTCGATGTGGTCATTTTGTGAATGGGATGACGTGCCAGCAAGACTCTACATTTATACATGTAGCTTGAGGAGATCTGCATTCTCCAGCCCAGTATTTACAGTGGTCCCTCAAGTTACAATATTAATTGGTTGCCAGGCGACCAATTAAGTTAAACCCATTATAAGTGGAGTCCATAACTCTAAGGAAGATCAGTAATTTATTCCAGAGCCCCAAAATGTCATCTCAGAAAAGGAAAAAGTGAAGTCTTAAGAAACATAACCAAGACATGTAAAGCAAGCCGTTAAGCAAGCCAGACTGGAACGGAAGCTGTAAATTACCCTCTATGGTGAAGGCAGTAGTTTCTTCAGGGTCTTGCATAGCACATACATGTGCCAATAAAATGGAGTCACTGCTCAACTGGTGTCAAAATGAGTAGCTCATCCTGGCACAGACAGGGGGCAGTATAGGACATGTAGTACCACACTGAACTGTAAAGAGATGCTACCAGGCAACCAATACATGTGTTTTACCAGAGAAATGGCTAGGTTGATTGGTTGGATCTGAGGCTGAGACATTGTATGTTGAGTCTAGTTTCAACTTAAGATGGCCAAGAAAAGACCATTGTATGCTGAAAATATTGTATCCTGAGGCCATTGTATCTTGAGAGACCACTAGCTTTTAAGTCATAATCTCCATTGGTGAGGGAACAAGGGATCTCTCTAGAATTCATGAAGTGTGAAGATTTTTTGTGATGACTTCTACAGGGAAGCTGAAGGAACCCACTCCTCCCCCCCTCTTCTGCATCCAGTCTCCTTTTATTAGGGTTGTTCAACAGTAGAATTCGCTATAACAGAAATTAGACATGGAATAACATACCTTCTAACATGTGGTCATACACATTAGATAGAAAATGGTTAAATGATCTTTTCACAGACATGGCCATGCGCATTTTAGTCCATATTGACCGTTCTGGTATCAAACTAATGAAACCTCGCAATTGATCTTTCTGGGAACATTCTTTAAAGAAAAAAAAAAACATTCGTCCATGAAATGATTTTCCTTTGAACAAAAGATCTTCCGTTCAGCTATTCGATAATTTCAAACTCAGACGATTTCTTAGTGTTGCAAGTCACTGAGGATTTCTATGGCCATCTAAAATCCGGCCAAGTCCAATTAGCCTCACTACGCCTGTTATTCTTAAAGGCAATGCATTATATTTAAAATTTGCCAACTAAACCCAGATAGTGCCACACACTTTTTCTAATCTATGATTTCTGTATTGTTAGGTTTTTAATGAGTCTATATTCTGTATATGATTATGGTGGCAGTCATGCGTCTTACAGCATTTAGAGATTTGCTTTACGACAGGGGTCACCTTACAGGGAAGGGGAGTAGATAAGCTGTGACCATCACCTACTGTACAACCCTCTGTTAGCCATCATTCTAATTCTGCCCAAGATGATTGATGCTGAAAAGTAATCTCTACAGAACAGGAAGTGTCAACCTTTTATTAGACTTGGTGGCTGGTGGGAGAACAGCAGAATTTTTTATAGTGACATGGACAATCAAAAATTTGATTTATACAATAGGTTATTTTCTGATAACACGTCCCCTTAAAATAGTGGATGAACAGCACTGCTATGATGTGGCAGAGTTGGGTGCACATCTCACTGGGGATTGGCAAGTTCCCCTGACTAGTATAATAAAGGAAAGAAAAAGGGACAAGTTGTACTGGCGCAGTTTACTGTTGCATATATTTGAGTGGGAAGCCGAAATTTTTTATTTTTTTTTCTGGAGTAGAATTGGGGGGGGGGGGGGGGGGGGGGACAAAAGAAAACCACAAGAACTCCACAACAGTTTGATAGGTTTTATTGTTACAGCATTTCCTAGGCGATTTAACTGACCTTCATTCTCTGGATCTGTACTATTACCACAATTCTACAGTTTCTCTTATTTTAATACTGCAAAAAAAATAGCCATATTCTGACCCCCCCCCCCCCATAACATTTTTATGTCTACAGAGCTGTGTGAGGGCTCATTTTTTGTAGTTTTTATTGATAACAACTTTGTGTGTATCACTTTTTATTCAATTTTTGGGAGGAGGTGAAGTGAAGCGATTTTGATGTTTTCCCATTGTGGCATTCTCCTTACGGGATAAATATTGGTTGAGGTTTCACATGCGGCGATGCCCACGTTTGTTTTAATTTTGGGAAAGGCGGTGTATTTTAAAAAACTGCTTTTCTCAGACTCCAATGCATTAGCAATTAAAAGGAGTTGTCCGGGCTTTTACTATCAATCAATAGTAAAAGACTGGATAACCCCTTTAAATCTCTGCTCTTTCTGAGCCTAGTTGTATTAGTGATTGATATCATTCCCTGTGTGTATACATAGATAGCTGTTCATAATGGAGGTGTTATCAGCAACGGTTGTGGGCATTAGCCCCAAGTGTGTATACATAGATAGCTGTACACAGTGGAGGTGTTATTAATTATCGATCGCATACATTAGCCCAGGATGGGCATTGGTTAAGGCCCTTTCTCATGGTCTAATGCCCAGGCAATCAGGGACTAAGCAAAAGTTCCCAGTAATTGCCTGACAGTGAATGGAGATGAGAGCTGCATTTACACGCAGCAATCTTCTCTGTATGGGGGTTTACACAGGACAATGTGCTGCCAGCAAACAATTATGGATTTTATGTGCGGTATAAAAGATGCAATCAAGAGATGACAAGCATTTACAACACACTAGTCATACAAACGCTCACTGGGCCATGTAAAAGTAGTGTTTTTCTATGAGCTACAGAGAACTTGTCACCATTAAAATGCAGTGCAATCCACAAGCAGCAGTTTGACAAGGATTTTTAACAATATATCGTGTATAGGAAACGCCCAAATCTTCCCTATGATGGGGTAGAGAAATATTGGACGCACTTCATTTTAACAGCTAATCCTTTTGCTCTCACAGGATATAAGCTGCTGCCAGGGGTGTCTGGCACCTGACCACCATCTAAACTAGTAACTAACAAAAATGCATACTCTTTATGGCTCTTACTGAGCACCGGGAGAAAGTGACTCAGTCATAGGGTGGCCATACACGTTCAGATTTTCTTATGCAGTTTTTAAGCTTAAACCAGGTGTGAATTGTAAAAAAAGAGAGAGATCACTAAAATAAAAGCTCAAATGGGAGGAAATGCACAAAAAACCCAAACACTGTAGCGTGTTTATAACCAGGGGAGCAATTCCTGTGTATGTGATCTATTGCTAGCGGCAATCCCCAGTAAAAAATGCATACAATTGGAGGATGTCGGCAGTGGACCACATGCACCACAAAGGCACCCTACACAAGATGGTGGTGCATGTGGTCCACTGCCAACATCCTCCATTGTATGCAGTTTTTTGCTGGGGATTGCCTCTAGCAATGTATCACATGCGGAGGAATTGCTCCCCCGGTTATAAACACGCTACAGTGTTTGGGGTTTTTGTGCATTTCCTCCCATTTAGGCAATTTATTTTAGTGATCTCTCCTTTTACAATTGCAACAGCAGAGGTGAGCAGGTGTAATTACAAGAAGCTGTCCCTTTCACTTCAATGGGATGGCTAGTTCATATTCAATTGTATAAGAACAAGCCGTCCCATTGAAGTGAAATCGGACAGCTTCGGTGTAATCATACCTGATCACAGTCGCAACACTAAAGAGAAGACAGCGCTGTCACGGTGTGTGCCTTCTCAACCAGCTGACCATGTCCAATCAGACCAATAATTGGTGTGTGTGTGTGTAAACAGCCATCTGACCAATGATTGGCCAGGAAATCTGTCAGATAATCTGATGGTGTAATATAGGCCTAAAGGTGCTATTACACCAACAGATTATCTGACCAATCATTGGTCAGATGGGCGTTTAGACACACATCTTGTTATACACACACCCACCAACTATTGGTCTGATTGGTCAGATAATTGTGTAAATGCACCCTTAGGCTACATTCACACGTCAGTATTTTTCTATATCCCGAATTTCGGTCCGTTTTTTGCGGATCCGTTGTTCCTAAAAATGTTTCCGTATGTCATCCGTTTTTTGCGGATCCGCAAAAAAACGGAAACATGTATAAATTTCACAAAGCAAATAAAGTTGTTTGGATTTCTTTGGAAAAAAAAAAGTTAAGTGATTTCTGTTGGCAGGCTTTAAATTTCCAGGAACGGATTCCGCATAAAACGGATGACATACAAATGTCATCCGTTTTTTGCGGAACCATTGACTTTGTATTGTACCAGGATCCGATTTTTGCGGAAAAGAATAGGACAAGTTTTATATTTAAATCGGACACGCGGAACGGAACAACTGAAACTGACAGCACACATTGTGTTGTCCGATTTTTTTTCAGGACCCATTGAAAATGAATGGGTCCAGATCTGTTATGCAAAAAACGGAACAGATCAGGAAAGAAACAACGGACGTGTGAATGGACCCTTACTCAATACAATCCACAAGATAACTGATAGAGATGAAAGAGAATTGGGCCTAACATAGATCCTTGTGGTAATCTGCCACTAGACCGACTAGCCCATTTTGAGTACCTTTCATAACCAATTCTTTACCCATGTGCAAATATTGCCCCCTAGCCCCTTCAGCACAAGGCTATGCATATAAAGTTATTTTGAAAAATGCAGATATAATCACTTAGCTCCTCATAGAAACGCAGCATGTAGGTTAGGCATGATCCGTTTTGCAGGAATCCATGCTGGACATTACTGCTATATAATTTTGCAGTTGCATAGCACATACATGACGGCAGGCTTTTTCCCCCCATCCCATTTTTGGATTAGTTTATAAAAGAAAAAAAATTGTGTAATGATTTAGAAAAAGTCTTCAACGTGAAAATATGTTGTGCACTTTCTATTTATTAAAACTTCTAGACAAAAATATGCAACTATCCAACACTACCATTTGCAAAAGACATTTCAGAGCAACAAAAGCACAACATGAAATGTCCTAACAGAGTGAAACACAGGATGAAAAAAAAATATATATATAATAATTAAAAAAATATATAAAAGGCTGAATGCACATGGTTGTGCACAGTCCCAGAAATGCAGTTTGTGCGACGGCCACATTTCCTGGGCTGATCACGGCTCATGTGAGCTGAACTCCATGCATCGCAGTGATTTACGATTCTCCGAGTTCTAGTCCAGCAGTGGATCTATTATCCTGTACTCAGATGATGCTTTGAGTATGGGACGGTGGACAGTCGGGCTGGAACTCAACGCATGATAAATCACTATGAAGCAGCGAGTTTGTCTCACGTAAAGGCTACTTTCACACTGGCGTTTCTGGGTCCGCTTGAGAGATCCGTTTCAGGGCTCTTACAAGCGGCACAAAACAGATCAGTTCAGCCCCAATGCATTCTGAATGGATAAGGATCCGTTCAGAATGCATCAATTTGGCTGCGTTTGGGTGACCGCCTGAGTATGCGGAGCCTAACGGATCCGTCAAGACTTACAATGTAAGTCAATGGGATATACAATGCGGATACAAGACGGGTGCGCACAAAACCCGAGTGTGAAAGTAGCATAAGCTGTGGTCGGTCCTGGAAGTATGGCTATCACCAGGCTTGAACGAATAGAGCTTCAGATCATAGATCCAAAGTAGATTTGTTCCAAAAAGTTCATTGGAAATTCTGTTTCTGTACAGCATTAAAATGTATGGGCTCAGTGTAGCCAAACAGTCTCTCCAGAAGTTGCGCGAGACTTTGGTGAATGACTTCAGTATTCCTATCAGCGTATTTAAAAACACTTTAAAATAGGAATCCGAAGTGGGCTTTGATACAGAGGTACCAGCCAGCACACCAAAGCCCACTTCAGATTCCCATTTTAAAATGGTTTTTAAATACGCAGATAGGAATACTGAAGTCATTCACCAAAGTCTCACGCAACTTCTGGCAAGACAACGTTTGGCTACACGGAGCCCATACATTTTAATGCTCTATAGAAACAGCATTACAAACAGTTTTTGAAAGAATCGACTTTGGATCTATGATCTGAAGCTCAGTTAATTTAAGCCTATAGCCGTCACATGGCCAAATGAATGCAGCCTAATGCTTCATGCAAAAAAAGACCAGGCAATAGGGAGGTTGTCAGGTAAAGAAAATTCCTTCAGTTTAGCGTACTTTCACACTAGCGGCAGGACTGATCCGACCGGCTGTTCAGCCGTTCCTGCCGCCGGAGTGCCGCTCAGTCCCCATTGACTATAATGGGGACAGGGCGGAGCTCCGGCGCAGCACGGCGAGAGGCTGACGGACTAAAAAGTCAGACATTCAGTACTTTTAGCCCGGCGGCATCTCACCATGCTGCGCCTATAATCAACGAGGACGGAGCGGCAGTCCGGCGAAATAGCAGCAGGAACGGATCCGACAGGGAGAACAGCCTGTCGGATCTGCCCTGCCGCTAGTGTGAAAGTAGCCTTAGGCATACTAAATAAATGCATCTTACAGATGTTTGGAACTAAAGATCAAAAGATTAAAATGTTACTCCTATAGAACACAGTTTATCAAAAAGTAATTACAAAATATGATGAAAGGTAGCAACCTAGATGGCATTTAACAAAGCTGTACCCAGTTAAATGCTTTCCCACAACCTCTAAAACAGCACTTCATACATGAAGATATAAAAAAGTTATTAGAATACAAAACAAATGAAAACACGCTCGGAGGCCAACAGAATACTGATGTTTGTTAAAGCAACACAGAATTGCCTCCACTCACATTTGCTAAATGAACCTTAGTAGTTTTCTATTTACACTATTGAGAAGATTTCTCTTCTCGGGAAGCCTACGTGATATGAGAAAAGCCTCTGAACAGTCAAGGAACTTACAGATCATTTATACAGAATAGTCTGCATGTCCCTTAGGCTACATGCACACGAATGTTAGTTTCACTGCCTTTTTTTTATTTTCTTTTGCGGATAGGATGCAGACCCATTCAATTCAATGGGTCCACAAAAAAAAATGTAGACAGCACAGTGTGCTACCTGCAGCCGTATGTCCGTTCCGTAGTCCCGCAAAAAAAAAAAAACAAAAAAAAAAACTGATAGTATTTATTTTTTTGGGCTGATCTGCAATTTGCAGACCACAAAACACATAGTCATGTGCATGTAGCCTTAGTCTGGGAAATTGTTTAGGAGCAGACTAGTCTTCATCAGAACCAGAGTGCCGACTATTTCTACCCCTAAAGCCCCGCGATCTAGACCGCGAACGAGAGTTTCGGGCCATTTCTTTCTGCGATGTAGAATTGGCATGCCTCTGACGGGGAGACTTTGAACGTGATCTTGCAGAACCAGAGCGCCCCTGGGCAGATCGAGGCTTTGATCCAGATTCCTTCGGTGGTGAACCAGATGGCGATTTTTCCACTGATCTAGACCGTCCTTTTGAGAAAACGTGTCTTAGAGGTGATCGCGAATGCTTCTGTGGAGTTTTTGAACGAGATTTTGAATGACTATATGAATGTCTTCTGTGTCTTGACCTAAGGGATATATAAAAACATCCATAAGTCTAAAAAGTTAAATAAAATAAAAAAGCCATGGGTCCTATCCATTTATATGTACACACACTGAACAAAAATATAAACACTTTCGGTTTTGCTCCCATTTTGCATGAGCTGAACTAAAAAAATAAATAAAAAAACATCTGAAACATTTTTCTACCTACACAAAAGACCCATTACTCAAATATTGTTCACAAATCTGTCTAAATCTGTGTTAGGCTACATTCACACGTCAGTATTTTTCTATATCCCGAATTTCGGTCCGTTTTTTTGCGGATCCGTTGTTCCTGAAAATGTTTCCGTATGTCATCCGTTTTTTGCGGATCTGCAAAAACCAGAAACCTGTATAAATTTCAATAAGCAAATAAAGTTGTTTGGATTTCTTTGAGAAAAAAAAATTGGAAAAAAGATTTAATTTCCAGGAACGGAATCCACATAAAACGGATGACATACGTAATGACCCGCTCAGATCGGATCCGCTCAGAATGCATCAGTCTGGCGGCGTTCAACCTCCGCTCGCCTCCGCACGGTCAGCTGAACGCTGCTTGCAGCGTTCAGCTGTCCGCGCGGATCCGTTCAGACTTACAATGTAAGTCAATGGGAACGGATCCGCTTGAAGATGACACCATATGGCTGAATCTTCAAGCGGATCCGTCCCCCATTGACTTTACATTGAAAGTCTGAACGGATCCGCTCAGGCTACTTTCACACTTAGAAATTTTTCTAAGTTAATAATGCAGACGGATCCGTACTGAACGGAGCCTCCGTCTGCATTAATATGATCGGATCCGTTCAGAACGGATCCGATCAAGCGCAAGTGTGAAAGTAGCCATAGACAGCATGACTATTGCACAGGTGTGACTTAGACTTCCCACAATAAAAGGCCACTAGAAAATGTGCAGTTTGATCACACAGCACAATGCCACAGATGTCACAACGTTTGAGGGAGCGTGCAATTGGCATGCTTACTGCAGGAATGCTTACCAGAGCTGTTGCCTGTGCAATAAATGTTCATTTCTCTACCATAAGCCGTCTCCAAAGGTGTTAGAGAATTTGGCAGTACATCCAACCGGCCTCACAACCGCAGACCACGTGTAACCACACCAGCCCATGACCTCCACATCCAGCATGTTCACCTCCACGATCGGGTGGCTGCTCTCAGACTGACAGCTGCAGCAACAATTGGTTTGCATAACCAAAGAATTTCTGCGCAAACTGTCAAACCGTCTCAGGGAAGTTCATCTGCATGCTCGTCGTCCTCACCGGGGTCTGGACCTGACTGCAGTTTGTCGTCGTAACCAACTTGATTGGGCAAATGCTCACATTCAATGCCGTCTGGCACATTGGAGAGGCGTTCTGTTCACGGATAAGTTCCAATTTTCACTGTTCAGGGCAGATGGCAGACAGCGTGTGGCGTCGTGTGGGTGAGCGGTTTGCTGACATCAACGTTGTGGATCGAGTGGCCCATGGTGGCAGTGGTGTTATGTTATGGGCAGGCGTATGTTCTGGACAACGAACATAGGTGCATTTTATTGATGGTATTTTGAATGCACAGAGATACAGTGACAAGATCCTGAGGGCCATTGTTGTGCCATTCATCCACGACCATCACCTCATGTTGCAGCATGATAATACACGGCCCCATATTGCAAGGATTTGTACACAATTCCTGGAAGCTGAAAACATCCCAGTTCTTCCATGGCCAGGATACTCACCGGATAGGTCACCCATTGAGCATGTTTGGGATGCTCTGGATCGGCGTATATGACAGCGTGCTCCAGTTCCTGCAACTTCACAATCAACTCTATGCAACAGATGTGTTGCAATGCATGAGGCAAATGGTAGCCACACCAGATACTTGTTTTTTTACCCTCTTCCCCAAGGCAAAACTGCACATTTCAGAGTGGTCTTTTATTGTGGGCAGTCTAAGGCACACCTGTGCAATATTCATGCTGTCTAATCAGCACCTTGATATGCCACACCTGTGAGGTGGGATAGATTATCTTGGCAAAGGAGAAGTGCTCACTAACAGATTTAGACAGATGTGAACAATATTTGAGAGTAATGGGTCTTTTGTTTATGTAGAAAATGTTTCAGATCCTTGAGTTCAGCTCATGCAAAATGGGAGCAAAACCGAAAGTGTTGCATCTAGATTTTTGTTCAGTGTATATTATATATACACCCTCCCACATGGAATAAATAAGTTCAATATACTTTCATTTATGACATTTTAGATCAATGGCACATGTATATTACACGAGCAAACCATCAGAACAGCCTGCATGCTCTCCATTTTGAAAACTGCTAAAGCAAACTCATTATTAACCACCTCAGCTCCCCTAGCTTAAACGCCCTTAATGACCAGACCACTTTTTACAATTCTGCACTACACTACTTTCACCGTTTATTGCTCGGTCATACAATTTACCACCTAAATGAATTTTACCTCCTTTTCTTCTCTCTAATAGAGCTTTCATTTGTGGTATTTCATTGCTGCTGACATTTTTACTTTGTTATTAATCGAAAAAATTTTAATGACATTTTTCACTTTCAGTTGCAAATTATTATTTTTTGAAATACATTTCTATATAAATTTCTCTCTAAACTTATTGTTCTACGTGTTTGATTAAAAAAAAAATCTTTGGGTGAAAAATTAAATAAAAAAATAAAGGTTTGGGTAAGTTATAGCTTTTACAAACTATGGTACAAAAATGTGAATTTCTGCATTTTGAAGCAGCTCTGACTTTCTGTCTGAGCACCTGTCATGTTTCCTGAGGTTCTACAATGCCCAGACAGTAGAAAACCCCCACAAATGACCCCATTTCGGAAAGTAGACACCCTAAGGTATTCGCTGATAGACATTAGTGAGTTCATAGAACTTTTTATTTTTTGTCACAAGTTAGCGGAAAATGATTAATTTTTTCTTTTTCCTTACAAAGTCTCATATTCCACTAACTTGTGACAAAAAATAAAAGACTTCCATGAACTCACTATGCCCATCACAAAATACCTTGGGGTGTCTTCTTTCCAAAATGGGGTCACTTATGGGGTAGTTATACTGCCCTGGCATTTTAGGGGCCCTAATGCGTGAGAAGTCTGGAATCCAAATGCATAAAAAAATGCCATGTAAAATCCTAAAAGTACTCATTGGAATTTGGGCCCCTTTGCCCACCTAGGCTGCAAAAAAGTGTCACATGTGGTATCGCCGTACTCGGAGAAGTAGGGCAATATATTTTGGGGTGTATTTTTACATATACCCATGCTGGGTGAGAGAATCTCTAAAAGTCAACTTTTCCCATTTTGTTTTATACAAAGTTGTCATTATAGAGATATTTCTCTCACCCAGCATGGTTATATGTAAAAAAACACATTGCCCAACTTCTGAGTACGGCGATACCACATGTGACTTTTTTGCAGCCTAGGTGCGCAAAGGGGCCCAAATTCCAATGAGTATCTTTTAGAAGGACATTTATATTCCAGACTTCTCACGCTTTAGGGCCCCTAAAATGCCAGGGCAGTATAAATACCCCACATTTTGGAAGGAAGACACCCCAAGGTATTCCATGAGGGGCATGGCGAGTTCATAGAAGTTTTTTTTTTTTTTTTTTTGGCACATGTTAGCGGAAATTGATTTTTTTTCCCTCAAAGTCTCCCTTTCTGCTAACTTGTGACAAAATTAAATTTTACATGAACTCGCCATGCCCCTCACAAAATACCTTGGGGTGTCTTCGCAAAATGGGGTCACATGTGGGGTATTTAAACTGCCCTGGCATTTTAGGGGCCCTAAAGCGCGAGAAGTCTGGAATATAAATGTCTAAAAAATTTTACGCATTTGGATTCCGTGAGGGGTATGGTGAGTTCATGTGAGATTTTATTTTTGTCACAAGTTAGGCTACTTTCACACTAGCGCTTGATCGGATCCGTTCTGAACGGATCCGATCATATTAATGCAGACGGAGGCTCCGTTCAGTACGGATCCGTCTGCATTAATAACTTAGAAAAATTTCTAAGTGCGCAAGATGCCTGAGCGGATCCGTTCAGACTTTCAATGTAAAGTCAATGGGGGACGGATCCGCTTGAAGATTGAGCCATATGGTGACATCTTCAAGCGGATCCGTTCCCATTGACTTACATTGTAAGTCTGAACGGATCCGCTCGCCTCCGCACGGCCAGGCGGACAGCTGAACGCTGCAAGCAGCGTCCAGCTGTCCGCGCGGAGGCGAGCGGAGGCTGAACGCCGCCAGACTGATGCAGTCTGAGCGGATCCGCTCCATTCAGACTGCATCAGGGCTGGACGGAGGCGTTCGGGTCCGCTCGTGAGCTCCTTCAAACGGAGCTCACGAGCGGACCGACGAACGCTAGTGTGAAACTAGCCTTAGTGGAATATGAGATTTTGTAAGAAAAAACTAGTTAAAAAAAAAATTCAGCTAACTTGCGCCAAAAAAAAAAAAAAAAAGTCTGAATGGAGCTTTTTTTTATTTTTTTTTAAATTCTGTTTATTTGAAGCAGATTCATCAAAAAGAAACAAGGCACGGGTCATGTACCCACATATCATACATTACACACACTTTCCCCACATGGTTTCCAGAGAAAGCCAGGGGGCACAAACAGTTACATGAGGAAACATGAGTTTAGTATACATGAATCTGACTGCATTTTTCAATTTTTCTGAAAGTAAAAGCAAATAGAAACCAGAAAGAAATAAAGAAAAGACAGGAAAGAGGGCGTTCCTAAAACAAATAGGCCACCGCTGTCTAAATAACTCACCTTCTTCTGCCACGGTCCCAAGAACCGCTTCGGCTGCGTGTTCGTCTGCTGTGGCTTCTTGATCTTCTCCGATCAACTGGAGAAGAGGTATTTCGTTCCTTGGACTTCATTTGTCCAGGAGCTAAGAGATTAAAGCATAGTTGGTAGCATTTAATATCTAGAATTTATATTTTGGTTACTGATAGATCCTCGCATAATTCTACTGTGTTATCCCTATGGCTTCGGAGCAGATGTGCTTCCAGATGAAATCTCATGCGAATATATGCAATATAGTCCTAGGTTGGCTGCAACTATAGAGGAATCCTTTTTTTTTTTTTTTTACACACATCCCCCCCCCAGGGACAAGAGGTGATACATTACCCTGTACCTGCTCAACATAGTTCTAAGTGAACTTTCTACCCCAACCAGGTGCACCAGGGGAGGGCCTCATCCTATTGTTTACTACATCCACTCACAATAATGTGTATGGGGGAAGCCAGGAGGAAGTTGGGAGAGAGCGGTCAGCCGACAGCTATTGAAAGTGTGTGGCTGAACAATCTAGGAGGAGAGCATGGGCAATAAAATGTAACCTTTACTAGTCACATTAAAAGTCCATAAGCAAGCTTTACAACAAACAATATTAGGGGGTTAGCAAAAAAAAAAAAAAAAAAAAAAAAAAAAAACACAAGAGGGGTGTCCTTTTAGGTCATGAAAGAGGACCTTGCAACCATCTATCGGTCACCAGACGATATATTAGTATAGTGACAATAATGGAATGCTTGGTGGCATCCAACCAGGCAATGTACCTGAGCAGTTTACCTCCAATCCTACCCTGGCCAAGAAATAGATCTTTAATCCATCCGCCAGCATATACTTTTTGTATGCATTAGCGCTCTTGCTATGGATCTCTCTCAGCCTGACACGCAGCCTCCGTTGCCAGACACCTTCTGTAACTCTAGCCCAACCCCCTCCAGACTGAAGTCACATGGGTAAGACTTTGGGATCGGCTTCGTGCAAGCATGCTGGAATCTGGGAGATATGGACGAGGTATTTATGCAGCATTCGCTTTACAGGTATGTCTGCCAGTGCATTAGCGCTGCTGGCGATATTTATACCCCTTCACTACTAGCATTTTAGTATGTGGAGCGGCTTTCCATCTTTTCCAGCTCCTTCCTGCTTTGGACACAACACTAAAGTTTGTTATGGTGAAGCATGGCACGTCGGGATATTACATGATCGGGTCTAAGCAGGGCGTTTGAGGCAAGGGGCAGGTTCCTGACTGGGTTGCCCTTAACAGAGCAGTTACACTGTGTGTAGGTATCAGGGACAGAGCAGCCACCTAATAGGGACATCTATGGACTTTAGAGGACATGCCTGTTGAAACACATTTTGTCCATTCCCTAGGCATCTGGAGAACCTTGAAGTCATCACGGAACATCAGAGGTGGCAAGACCACGTTTGTTTCTTACCGTCTAGTTGGCTGTCACTATACTAATATATTGAGACCACTGGATGGTGGTGAGGTTTTATTGCGCCTACTCACCCCCTAGATTGTTTAGCAGTTGGCACTGGTGAATTGTCTATAATCGGTACATCATTAGATTGATCATTGAATTTTCGCTTGGACAAAGTGTATGGCCGCCTTTATTCCTGACTATAATAAACCTGTAAACCCACGTACTTACTTTTACGATCACCTTGAGCAAACTGTATTTCAATTTGACGGCCACAAACCCATTTTCTGTTGAGATTGTAAAGTGCGTCTTCAGCATCACGAACATCTTCAAACCTGGCTGTCTGTTAAGGAGACTTTGGCATACACTGGACATGGCACCACATAAAACAATGTTTGAGAAAACAGTTTACAGCGCAATGAGCTGTTTTATCATAAAATTATGCCATGAAGTAAAACCGCATGATGAACTGCATACGCAAATACCTTGATTCCACTCAATTTAACAAAAGGGCCTGTTTTAACTACAATAAGCCCATTGGTTTCAAGCTGTTAGAGAACTTGTCAGCTTCAATAATGAAAAAGACATCTTACTCACCTGCTAAATACCTAGCAAAACAGTATGGCGCATGACCATCGAGGTTAGCGATTGGCTGCAGCAGCCACGTTTCATACTTACTGGCAGCACTGCTGGCGCGATGGGGAATCTGAGTGGAGTAATGTCTTTTACTTCATTACCTTTTTCACTACCAGATTTTATTTTTAATCTTGAAACACCCCTAATGCTGCTGTGACACTACAACGTTTCTTAACATTTCTTAAAGGGGTTTTCTGGTTTGACACATTCTAATATACTTAGTGTTTCAATTCCTTACTTTTAAGATCTCAATTCTTTCTCCCCATTGCCAAGTTGCATTCTGTGTTAACATATCATTGCATTTTCGGTTTAATGAAACATTTGGCTTTCATTCTCCTTCTACGGCTGCACAGAACCACTCACTAGCAAATCCACCAGACTGGCCCTCTGACCTCTCCGGAAAGACCTCATTGCAAGCACTAACATTCTGCAGATATTCTGCCAGCAATTCAATGGCAGAAAGGTGACCAAGCATGAATGTACTCTTACTGTGGTTACTCTTATTTCTATAGCTCTGACAACTCCTTTAGGTCACAGCCACATGTCCAAATGGAGTGGATTTGGTGGGAGACAAAACACAGGCAGAAAAGCTGGGGGATTTGCCACAAACTCCACCCTATGCATTGCATTAAGTGCCATCTGCAGCACATACCTGAAACAAACTGAAATGCTGCATCAGCATGATCAACCCTAATAAACCAGGCATAGTGCCTAATAGGGCTCATCGTGGGGATTAAAACAATACCTTTCTTTTGTCTGTGTGATAAACAGCTACAGATATATCTGCATTTTATTTATGTGCAAATGAGGACGTTTGAGCACCAGTGGGCGGGGCCGAATTCTTTGAGCACTGCATTGTAAGACCCCCCTGTGCGCTGCACACGCCCAACTCTTGATCGAAAGGGCTGGAAATCAGCATGGTGGAGGGCAGAGCTGTCTCCTAGCATCTACATAGCATAACCACCACTTAATGTATCCTTACCACATTGAGATATACTCAGAAAGCTAATATACATACTACTGCTTTATTCACAAGTACAATATATGATTATAATGAAACCTGCAAAATGTCTCAGCATTCTCCTCTATGTGGCAATGCTACAGCTTAGTGTAAAGCGCTCAGCATCCAGAGATCCTAAGTTCAAGTCGCAGGAGACTGAGATTTCTTTTCTCTTCTTTAACCTGTAGTATGCCTGTTGGCTATACTATAAATAATAATGAAAGATTTTACTATATCGAGAATAGTGTTTTTTTAACTTAGAAACCTAAAACCTAACTGGTTTATTCACAGGCACACTATATGATTATAAAGAAACCAGAAATATTTATTAGCTTTTTAAAAGTGTTTTCTGAGATTTTTATACTGATATCCTCTGAATAGGTCATCTATATCTGATCGGTTCCGACACCCAGGATCCCTGCCGATCATGCGTTTGAAAAGACACTGGCGCTCCAGTGAGCATGCGGCGTACATTGTATAGCGGCTGTGCTTGGTTTAAGAGCTTAGCCCCATTCACTTCAATGGGGCAGAGCTGCACCTAGGCCACGTGACAGGTGAATGTGTCTTCACCTGGCCTGGTGAAAGCAGCAAGAAGATGCCTTCTTGAATAGCTGATCGGTGGAGGTCACAGGTGTCAGACCCCCACTGATCAGATAATTATCCCTAAGCTATAGTTTTTTCATACATAGAAGATTGTTTTTTCTATGCTTAGAAAGCCAACATTACTGGTGTTTTTATAACCATACATTGTGCCTGAATAAAGCAGTAATATGTATATTACTTTTCTGAGCTCATCGCAATGTGGTAAGGATACAGCAATCAATGTATATAATATGTAGATGCTAGGACACAGCTCTGCCCTCAGCATGCTGAAGTCTAGCCCTGTCAATCAAGGGAAGGTGGGGGTATGCAGAGCACACGGGGTGTTATAAAGCAGTGCTCAAAATATTCAGCCCTGCCTCCTGGTACTCCAGCGTGCTCATTTGCATTTGACTAAAACACGTGTCTGCAACTTGTGTAAGGGGAATGTATGATGCAAGTTTCTGCGCTATGACCAATCCATACATTGTGAGTGCAGGCTGTATAATACAGCCGCCACCCAGCTGCAATGAACGCGATTGGCGATAATGCCAAACCCAGTCATGTTCAATAGCAAGCACAGCATCTGTGGGTTGTTCCCTCTGCCTTCCGATCGGAGCCCCTGCACCTTCTGAAGGTTTCCAGGCCTGTCATGGTTAACTAACTGCCTGTATAGCTGTATGCAAAGCATGGCTCAGCAGGCAGGGTGTCAGCATCTCAAAAACGATCAGAAGTTAGTGTAAAAAGTGGGGAAAATAAATAAATTACCCCAGTCTTTTTTTTAATGGAACACCATGTTTTTGGTCACCTTTTATTCCTGTTTTCCAATACAAGACATGCTAAATTAAAAGGGTTCCCCCGACTTGTAATATTGGTGACCTATCCTCAGGATAGTTCATCAATATCAGATCGGTGCGGGTCCAACACCTGGCACCCCCGCCAATCAGCTGTATGAAGGAAAGGCACAAGCAGTGTACACGTGTCATCTCCCACCTCTCATCCTGCTCGCTGCCAATATGTCAAAGCAGCAAGCAGGAAAAGAGACGGAAGACAGCATGTGCACACTGTGCGTGCCTTCCCCAAAATTTGCAGGCCGCAAAACACTTAGGCCCTTTCACACAGACTAGAATTCTGCACGGGTGCAATGTGTGAGGTGAACGCATTGCACCTGCACCGAATCCGGACTGAACCATTCGCTTCTATGGGGCTGTGCAGATGAGCAGTGATTTTCACGCAGCACTTGTGCGTTGTGTGAAAATCGCAGTATGTTCTATATTCAGTGTTTTTCACGCAACACAGGCCCCACAGAAATGAATGGGGCTGTGTGAAAATCACATCGCATCCACAAGCAAGTGTGTATGCAATGCGATTTTCACGCATTGTTGCTAGGAGAGGTTGTTTGTAAATTGATTAAAGTCAATTTACTGTACTTTCCCTTATAACATGGTTAAGGGAAAATAGCATTCTTAATACAGAATGCTTACTAAAAAGTTTCTTGAGGGGTTAAAAATAAAAATTAACTCCTCATCCACTTGATCGCGCAGCCGATATAGTCTCTTCGACCTGCAAAAGGGGCCTTTGATGACGTAATTGTGCTCACCACAGGTCCTGCTGAATGAAGATAGAAGGATCCTCCATCTTAATTCAGCAGGACCTGTGCTGATGTCACCGTGCTCACCATGTGAAGAGCACAATTACGTCACAGGTCCTTTGGCAGGTCCTGAAAGAATACATGCCGGCTGTGCGATCAAGTGGATGAGGCGAGTTATTTTTTTTTAACCCCTCAAGCAAACATTTTACTAAGCATTCTGTATTAACAACACTATTTTCCCTCATAACCATGTTATAAAGGGAAAACAACATCTACACAACACCTAACTTCAGTGAAGAAGTCTGGGTACCACATTCCGTTTTTTATCACATGCATGCAAAACGCATTGCCCCGTGCGATAAAAACTGAACGCCATCGCAGTGACTGAAATTGTGTGCGCACTCGGGCGGGTTTCCCGCAATGCACCCGGGACTCATCTGGAGCAAATTCAGGACGCATATCTGAAAGAGGCCTTAAGGATGTGTTCATGAGCCCTTAGCAGTATTACACTGGCCAAGGATCAGCAAGAGAATCGCTAACAAGACTACCCCATGAATGAGCAAACATTTGCTCGTTCATCGGGTAATTGCATCTTTTATGCAGTCACAAAAATCATTTGCTGACAGATTTTGCCATCTAATTAAGCTCTCTGGTGGCGGCCAATGACTGTGTGGGGACGAGCGGTGACATTAATGATCCCTCCGCCCCATACTGTGGAGAAGATCACTGCATGTAATAGCAGCGGTCTCCTTTACTGACAAGCAGGTGTCTGCTAAGGGCCCTTTTACACGGGGAGATGGTCGGAAGGGAAGCGTTCCCTCCAGTCAATCGCCTGCTCCCTAGAGGAGGTGGCTATTGCCATTACATGAAACAATCTCCTCAGTATAGGAATAGGTGATCGCTAATGCATCGCTCATCCCTATACCATCTCATTGTTTGCCGTCAGTGGAGCGTCTGTTACACGGCGGGATCTGCTGCCGGCAAACCAGGTTCTTTTAACACTGCCAGATGAACGCTCGTTAGCGATCTTAACGATAATCTGCCAGTCTAACAGGGCCTTAAATCTAGCAGTGTAATACAGCCCTTACACACCAGAAACTTGTCTTGAAGTACAACCCCAGCAGTTGTAATAGGCCTAGAGATTCGTGCAGAACATGTTAAATAATCCCCATGATCTGCACAAAAATGCCCTCATTAGAACGCGGTCCTTCCTCCTCTTAAATCCTGCCAATACAGTGGCTGAAACCCCTTAATAAAAGGACAGATTGAAAGGGGGAAAAAATAAATAAAAATTTTCCCCAGATATAAATGTTTCCCAGCCTTTTATCTCTTCTAGGAAGTAGGTCTGCAAAGCCAACCCATGAACCTGAAGCATCCTCTACTGACCAGACATTTTCGAGAAGTAGGATACAAAAGGAAACTTTTGCGATTACCTCGTTTGACTTGATCTTGAACCTTGACCTTTACTCTTTGGAGCTTGCAAGGTGAACTTGGACAAGGGTCAACCAAATCGAACTTGGCTTTGGATTTAAAAGGTAGGTAATTTGAACCCTCAGCTCGGTGCAGGCTGTGTCTTTAGTGGGTGGCAAGAACTTTCCCTCTTCCAGCTTTCTTATCTGTTTCCACCCTCCCTCTTTATTCCTTGAAGCTGCCACTTCAAAGAGGTCTGTGGGCTTTACGCTTGGTTCTATCTAACCAGGCTCATTCAAACCTTGGTGTGCTTGCCAGCTACTGTGGACTGCTTTACATTTTCTGAGACAGAGAAATAAACACACATACAGTTAGGAAGCCGGCACGCCCATGCTCCTGAACATCATCACAGGCAAATAAAGGATATTGAATATATGCAAATCCTCTGGGGCGACGATTGTAGTAGTCAAGTGGAACGTAAACGTCTACTACGGGGCCGTACCGACCAAACTCACGCCGTAAGTCCTCCGGCCTGAAGTGTGTAAGGTAAAGAAACAAGGTTGATAGTGGAATTTCATTGCTTTGTCAGGTCAACAACATGATGTCTGTGCTCCAAGTTAGGAAGCCCCCCCTTCCCCCCCCCCCCCCGGCTATGACCGAGCTCAGCCTTCAGCTTCAATCGCATGATCCCAATACTGGGCACACAAGCTCTACTGCTCGTCCATTCCTCTTTAGGTGCCACGGGACATGGCGCACTGACCAACAACCTATAGAAAGTTACTGGCAGGAGAGGTGACATCACAGGCTGAATAAATAGAACATGCAGTTTGATCTGTGGATAGTACGCTAGAAGGCTAGGTCTACAGGACAACATTTATTATAATGATAGTCTATGGTGTCACACTGCTACATGCTGCAACTGTCGAAAAAAATCCATTCAAGATGGATTTTTCTGCGACTGCCGCGTCGGAGCATGTCGCACTGCGATACCATAGACTATCATTATAAAAATTGTTGCGCGACAAATGTTGCAGTGTAGTTGTGCCCCGTCATATAGACCTAGCCTAAGAGAGGAGGAACAGGGCCCATTCATATCAGGGTTTGTGTATAAGGGTCCCTTCAAACAGGCAGTGCTAATATTCAATATAGGCACGAATTAACAGGGTTATCTGGTAACTAGTATCAGCGTCAGGGCCAGACTCCCGGCACTCTTGGAAGCATGATCGCACCTTTTAAGCCAGGCATACTTTGTTAGGGTTGATCATTTTGATGTAAATGAAATCCATGGTCCTGTTCGAGAGAACCCTGCAGTTTATTTGACATGTTAAGGAAGTGCTGAGAGCACAGAGGAGCCGGCCCGGCTCCTCGGGGCACAGCTTCACCACTGCTGTTCCCCCAGCCATTGAATGACCGGGCCGGGCATCTGCACGTCACCAACACAGGTGTATGGCATGTGACCACTGCACCCAACTGCTGAGGACAGTGCTTGGTTGCAGCGGTCACTGGCAGCATCAGGAGGAAAATGGCTGCACTGAGCAGCTCCTGCACACAGATCAGACTGCTTGTTCATGGTGACAGATTCCTTCAAAATAAAAGCAAACATTTGTATAAAGCACTATATTGTAAAGTACACACACTTGTGGCAGATGCCATGTAAAATAAGTATACAATTCAGTCTGTAGTACAAAGCCCACAACCAAAATACACATGTGCACAGTTTTACCTGGTGTCACTCGCAGCACCGCAAATTTTAACCAATGTGTTGGCAGAGCCCGACAGTGCCACTTACCGCAAGCAGCCAAGCCTCGCCCACACACGCCAGCCAATGACAGCATGATTTTGAAGTAAAATCGTGGGGTTACAGGCTGCCAAGGGCCTGCGTGGCCGCATGCACCCAGCGGCGGCGTCAGGCTTTAGCCTAGCACATCTGACCGTTATTCTAAGGGAGCGATGTGGGAGTATTCTGCGACATATGCCGCTGTGCAGCATCAGTGGCCACAGATCACAATGCAAAAAAAAAAGTTTTTGGGGCGTTTACCTCTTAATCTTGGAAGTTGCCCCATATCAGGGGAAACATGCAAAAATAAAATCTCAACTACTTCCAACACATGAGTCACCTTTCTTCAATACTCTGCCTACGCAAGATTCTGATTTTGGCAAGAGGAGAACAGTTTTCCATAAAATCCCAGCTGGACGTAGGCGATAGAAAAACCTTTCCATACATGTCAGGCGTATGACATTACACTCACACTAAGCGGTTTAGTCCTGACCTAGATAACATGTCATTCCCCCCACCCGGCTGGATCCCTGCTGTCCAATATTAGAACAGGCCTCAAGCACACCACTGTATTCTGGGTCTGATCCACGTTTTTTGTGGATCACACGAGAACCCGTAGTTCCGCAAATTACAGAACAGGTCTTTACTCTTGCCCGTTTTGCAGTTCTTTTAGGAAAAAGAGGTATGCACACTTTTGGTGTATATTTTTTGAATCTGCGGTTTGCCGCTTCGGGACACAGAAGGGCATACAGCCGTGTGCAAGAGCCCTTAGGGTGCAGGCACACACTGCAGTTCTGACATGCATTCAGGATGCCGTATTCAATTAGCCTCATTAACCCCTGGTGTTCTGCATTGTTGGAATGATTTCATTAATTTCAGCTAGCTACAATAAAAAAAAAAACTGCATCCTAACAGCATGTCATAGCTGCACTGTGTGCCAGTACCCTTCGTATACCCTCACAGGGAGGGCGATCAGCAAACTTGGGGAACCTGTCACCACAAAAACATAATGCAATCTGCAGGCAGCATGGAGGAGCAGGAGGAGCTGAGCAGATTGGTCTATAGTTTTTGGGGAGAAGATTCAGTAAGATGTGGAATTTGTACATCTCCGTTGTACACAGGGAGGTGTTACCAGCGATTGATGGCCTCTTTCACACAAGTGTGACGGATTGGCTCCGTTCAGTGAACCTCGCACCATTTTGCAAACAAGTTCAGTCAGTCGTGTCTGCATTCAGTTTTTTTTCCACGTGGGTGCAAGGCGTTTTGGTGCGTTTTTCACACACACATGATAAAAAAACCTGAAGGTTTACAAACAGCTTAGCAACCATCAGTGAAAAACGCATTGCATCTGCAATTGCTTCCGGATGCAATGCGTTTTTCACGCAGCGCCATTCACTTATATGGGGCCAGGGCTGCGTGAAAAACCCAGAATGTAGAACATGCTGTGATTTTCACACAACGCAGAACTGATGTGCGGAAAAAAAAAAAAAAAAAAAAAAAAAAAAAAAAGATGTACTTACCTCATCCAATTGATTCAGCCCTTAGTCTTTCTTCTTCTTGCAGGACTAGCGCTGACATCAGCGCAGGTCCTGCTGAACGGAGATAGGACCTTCTAACGTCATTCAGCAGGACCTGCACTAACATCTCCGGGCTCTACACGTGATGAGCGCGATTATGTCCTATTACAGGTCCTCAGAAGAAGAAGTCGATGCAGGCTGCACAATCAATTGGATGAGGCAAGTATTTTTTTATTACAGGTTTTATATTTATTTTTTACCCCTTAATGGACATTTTACTTAGCATTCTGTATTAGGGTACTTTCACACTAGGGTTATTCTTTTCTGGCATATAGTTCCGTCCTAGGGGCTCTATACCGGAAAAGAACTGATCAGTTTTATCCTAATGCATTCTGAATGGAGAGCAATCCGTTTAGGACGCATCAGTTCAGTCCCTATTACGTTTTTTGGAAGGAGAAAATACCGCAGCATGCTGCAGTTCTCTCTCCGGCGAAAGATACTGAACACTTTAATTTACATTGAAGTGTATTAGTGCCAGACCTGGCATTAAAGGGGTTCTGCACTTTGTTTAAACTGATTATCTATCCTCTGGATTGATCAGCAGCATCTGATCGGTGGGGGTCCGACACCCGGGACCCCCGCCTATCAGCTGTTTGAGAAGGCAGCGGCACTCCAGCCTTCTCACTGTTTACCGCTGGCCCAGTGGTGTCACGACCAGTATCAATGGCCTGGCTGGAACTAAGCTCTGTTCCCTTGCATGGAGCTTAGCCCCGCTCAGGCCAGTGATACTAGTCGTGACGTCAGTGGGCCTGCGGTAAACAGTGAGAAGGCCGTCAGGCTGCTAGAGCGCCGCTGCCTTCACAAACAGCTGATCGTCCGGCATCCCGGGTGTCGGACCTCTGCTGATCAGAAGCTGATGATCTATCCAGAGGATAGATCATCAGTTTAAACAATGTGCAGAACCCATTTAAGTGTTCCGGCAAAACAGATCCTGCTTTCCGGTCTGCACGTGCGAAGACCGTTAGAAACGCAAAAAAAAAAAAAATACTGGATCCATTTTTCCAGATGACACCAGAGAGACGGTTCCGGTATGTCAATGCATTTGCCAGACGTATCCGCATCCGGATCCGTCTGACAAATGCCATTCATTTGCGTCCGGATTGCTGGAACTGCCTGTCGGAAAGCTCTGCCCCAAGTGTGAAAGTGCCCTTACAGAATGCTATTGTTTTCCCTTATAACCATGCTCTAAGGGAAAATAATAAAGTAAATGGACTTTAATGGGGTCCCGGGGCTCATCTCATCACCTTCTTAGCAACCATCCATAAAAAATCCAGCCCCATTCACTTCAATGGGGCTTGCATTGCGTGAAAATCACCACTCATCTGCACAGCCCTGTTGAAATGAATGGGTCCGGATTCAGGGCGGGTGCAACGCGTTCACGTCATGCACTGCACCCGTGCGGAATACTCGCCCGTGTGAAAGGGGCCCAAGTGTGTGTACAGAGATAGCTGTCAGTCACTGATCGTTGTACACAGGGGAGGTGTTTTCAGTGATTGATAGCACCCTCTGTGCAAGTGTGTATACAGAGATAGTACTCCGCTATACACAAGGGGGGAATCCGCATGTGAAATCATATAGCGTCTGTTTTCATTTGCGCTTAAAAAAAATGCAGAAAAATAATGTAATCGATTCTTGATGCGGAAGCCGCATTCAGAGTTACCACCAACATAATTATATGTCGCGGATGACGCCTTCTACGTCACGCAGACCTGTCCAGCTGTAGCTAGGCACAGGGTTATCGCTGACTGAGCTGTATGCATGTGCCCAGCCCGTCAGCCTGATCAACTACTGAACCATACTCCCTGGTAGGGCTGAGTAAAATGATATGCCTCTTCACTTCAGGTTGACTAGTTCCCAATATATTAATTCATGCAAATGATCCATTTGGAGCAACGCAACCACCCCCCTCCCTCCCCTGAGGGCTACACATCTCAGCCACAGACACACTGCGCAAGCGCTGAGTCGGCTCTGTAACTAGGTGCCTGCGCAGTGGATCTGTTGAGCACCGATGCATTGCACAGGAGCCAAGTCTCTGAAACGACTCAGTGCTGGCGCCAGAACACAAGGCTAGACAAAATGTCCAACCCTGACAAGGGGGTAGAGAGAGCAGGAGGTGTTACGCTAGAGGTGCTCCAAGAGCTTGGCGCTCGAAATAGATCATTTACATAAATATAGATTGAAGCAACTATTCAATCTAAAGGAGAGAAAATTTACTCGGCACAATCAACCCTACCAGGCAGGATTCCTAGTGTAATGGGGTTGATCATGCTGACAGAGGCTCTTTCAGCCCTAATTACTGTTTTACACCAGGTTATGCTACTTTCACACTAGCATTATTTGAATCCGGCGGGCAATTCCATCGCCGGAACCACCCGCCGGATTCAGAAAAACGTGTGAAAACAGATTACATTTGAATTCTGAGGATTATGATCACAATGAAAAAATGCATTGGAAAAAACATCCGCCATTTATGGACTTAAACTTTTTTTTTTTGCACATTTTTTGGTTTTAACATGCAAAATGGATCCGGTTTGACGGAACACACGGCGCCGGATCCTGCATTAATGCAAGTCAATGGGAAAAATGCTGGATCCGGCGTTCAAAGTGTTGGAGGTAAAAATACAACATCAGTAAAAAAGACTGAACTGGATGCATCCTGATCGGATTGCTCTCCATTCAGAATGCATGGGGATCGGCCTGATCAGTTCTTTTCCGGTATTGAGCCCCTAGGAGGGAACTCTATGCCGGAAAATAACGCTAGTGTGAAAGTACCCTACCACGAGGCAAGTCCTGCACACACCGCAGTCTCCATGCAGACCATGGAAGGCCCTCCCAGCCAGGTCTCCCGTACATTCCCGCTAAAGCCCAGGCCTCCCCAGCCCGCGCCACGCTCCACAGCGCTCTCCTCCCAGGACAGGCCTCCCTGCCCCCATTTCCATGCACGCACTCCGATGAATGGCGGAGGACCACATGACGTACTTACCTGGTAGCATCGGCCACGTTCCTAACAAAGAGCGAGGTGTTGGGCGGCCTGGTGTAGCGGGACATGCTGGCGCTGCTCGCACTTCCTCTGGGCCCTGGCACCGTGCAGTGGGTTCCTAATCGAGGGAATAACTCCCAGAATGCTATACGCGAGCACACAAACGGCTCCCACCAACTTAACCGTCCTGGATAGTGACGCGCTCTAGTCCTCCAGAGAGGTGTGGCGTTCTGTCAGGGCGGAACCGGAAGCGGCTCAGCGGCCATTTTTGAACGGGGAACTCTTACCTTTCTGCGCACATCCTGTTTCACCTGTGGTAACTGCTACCTGGCGGCCACCAGGGGGCACTGCAGCATAGTCATGGAGCTTATCCGTAGGCGGTAAGTCCGGGGCTTGCTGGTGTTATGTCACGTGTCACACAATCCTACACGCCATAGCCTTCCTGAGGTAGTGGCAAGAAATGAGATGGTATTCAAGTGGCTTAGAGGAGTTACAGCTTAGAAGCTAAGGCTCCATTCACACGGCTGCATACGTTTTGTACGCCCATGCAAATGCAGTATTATGCAAACCTAAAGAATACTTTTATATGTGAGTTTATGGTGCCTGATAATCACTGTGGACTTGGAGCTCTGTCCTTTAGGCCCCTTACAGACGAGCCAGTTCTACACATTGTATATGTAGCGTGGGTGTGCGGCAACTCCCGTCCTGACCTCCCAGCACAGCAAGAGTCTCATAGCATTATATTGATTTATATATATTTATATATATCTATGTAACCCTCACAGTTCTGGAATGTATTGGATAACACTGACAGTGCTGGGAGGTTGGGACGGGCGGTGCCGCATACTCACACTGCGATTCCGATGCGTGTAACTCACTCGTCTGAAAGGAGCCTTGCGGTACAACCTGATGATATGGCTGAATGCATGCAACCCATTCCTGCTCTGCCACCCCCCTCCCCACAGCAGCCAATGGCGTCATGATTTTACAGCAAAATCACATGGTTATTGATTGCTGTGAGTGGGCATGGCTTGGCTACAGGGAAATTTCCTGGAGGGCCAACCAAGTTCTCCTCACGGCCACCCACTTGGTACACAATGATCTCATGCTCTCAGCAGTAAAGGGGTTGTCCGGGCTTTTAATATTGAAGACCTATCATCAGGATAGGTAAACAATATCAGATCGGCGGGGGTGCTGGGTGTCAGACCCCTGCCAATCTGATATTGATGACCTATCCCGATCAGCTATATGAGAAGACAGGGATAAAACGGCTAGAAAGGTGACGTGTCTAATCTATGGACTTTTCATTGTGTGAATTAGACACAATGAAACACCAACACCAAGACTGATATGAGATGTTTCTCTTTTTCCTTTTGTGTGAATAAACACTGACATTTTGATTTACAAACTTGTTTTGCCTCTGTACTGCGTCCGCTTACCCTGCCTACCAGAGCAAATCCTCACAATTGGTGGCTTGGAGCAGGCACACCCAGAGAGGCTGGCGTAAATACCGAAATATTTTTGTTTTCTGGTACGGCTGGATGTCCTGGATTAAACCAGCTAAATTTAAACCTGTGACAAAATGAAATGGAGGCTGTATCGAAAGCTCTCGTGGAGGCTAACCAACACCAGCAAGAAACAAACCAGCTGCTGTTACAACACAGACGGCAGGAGCGTCCCAGTGTCCATGATGTCCGGAAAGCGGTGCGTTCGGCGATCCCCAAGATGACGTCGAAACCTACCTGGCGATGTATGAGAACGTGGCCACAAGAGAGATTCTACCCCGAGATCAGTGGGCTGAGGTCGTCGCTCCGTTCCTGACATCCGATTCCCAGCAGTTGTATTTGTACTTGCCGGACGATCAATCGTCCGACTACTAGAAAGTCAACGGTGAGATTCTGGCAAGACTGGGGGTGAATGGGTTGGTCTGGGCCCAGCGGGTGCATCAGTGGGGTTTAAGCCGGCTGAGCCCGTGAGACCCCGGTATTATAACTTACTTAACCTCTTGCAAAAGTGGCTACAGCTTGACGTGCTGAGCCCCACTACTATGCTGGACCGTCTGTTGGCTGATATGTTCTGGAGGGCTTTGCCACCCTCTCTCCAGCAATGGATCGGCCAGGTCTCTCCAGGTAATGCTCTTGAGATGGTCGACCTGGTGGAGTGCTATGAGGCTACCCGAAATCTACAGTGGGGTTCTTTTGGGAGAGGGATAGTCAAAACTTGTAACTCTCCACCCCAGGCCTGGCGATTTGGGCCCACCAAACCCACCCAGGATGTACCCACTGTGGACCCAGCTCCGATAGTCTGTTGGTGTCGGGAGCCTGGCTATGTACGAGCTGACTGTCCACATCACGTGGAACCCATGGATACGAACTATTGCTTCCGTCAGTTGTTATATGCTAGGAAGCTGTGTGCAGCAGATGCCCAGCAGACTTTGAATCACCTATGCCAGGTGGAGGTGGGAGACACTCCATCCGGAGGCTCTGTTGGACTCAGGGAGTCTGGTGACCCTGGTACAGTCCACTGAGTATACTGGCCGGAAAGTTGGGGTCATGTGTATTCATGGAGACTTAAAAGACTACCCCCACTGCTATGGTGTCTCTATCCAGGGTTGCCAGCAGGTGGACCCACGAGGTGGCTGTCACAACCAATCTACACTACAAACTTATAATAGGGAGAGACTTCCCGGGCTTCCCGGCACTGTGGCCTGCTAAGAGAGTGACTGATACCCATGAGACAGGGGTAACCCTAGCAGAGAGGCCCGGCTCAGGGGGGAGACCAGAACCCTGGGAACCTGAGTCTGAAGGGCCAACTGTAGGGGTGACCTCCACTTCGGTGGAAGAGGGGGAGACAACCCCGCTAAGTGTGATGGTGGAAGACTTGCCGCCAGGTCCTGAGCTGGCAGACCTCAATGTCTCCGGGGATAATTTTGGTACCTCCCAACACCGGGACCCAACCCTATCCCGAGCCTGGGAAAATGTATTAATAGTAGATTGTGAACCACAACAACCAGGGGCAGAGTCAGTGTTCCACCATTTTGGGGTTCATCAGGGTATGTTGTACTGGGTATACCAGCTGCGAGGTGAATCCATTGAACAGTTGGTGGTGCCCCAGGCTTATTGCAAACTTGTGTTAGAGTTAGCCCACCAGCATGTTCTCGGGGGTCATCTGGGAATGCAGAAGAGACAGGACCGGATACTACAACGGTTTTACTGGCACAGTGTGTTTAAGGAGGTGGAAGTATTCTGTAAGTCTTGCCTGACCTGCCAGGCAACTAGCCCCCAGCACCTTTTCCGCAGTCCCTTGGTACCTCTGCCGATCATCTAGGTACCGTTTGAGCGAATTGCTATGGACCTCGTAGGCCCAGTACCAAAGTCCGCTAGAGGACACCAACACATCTTGGTCGTCCTGGACTACGCCACTCAGTACCCGGAGGCGGTGCCACTGCAACATACATTGGCGAAGCTTATAGTTAAGGTGCTAAAGGAGATGTGGGGCTACCTAAAGAGGTTTGACTGAACAGGGGACCCTTTTTATGTCCAAGGTCATGAGTGAACTCTGTAAGTTGCTGCATATCAGACAGTTACAGACGTCCGTGTACCATCCGCAAACGAACGGTCTGGTTGAAAGGTTTAACAAAATGTTAAAATCAATGTTAAAAAGGGTGGTGTCTAAAGATGGGAAGGATTGGGACCTTCTTCTGCCCTATCTCATGTTCGCTGTGTGAGAGGTACCCCAGGCTTCTACTGGGTTCTCGCCCTTCGAATTGCTTTATGGCAGACATCCTCGTGGTCTGTTGGACGTGGCCAAAGAGTCATGGGAACAGCAACCCACTCCACATAAAAGTGTCCTGAAGAATGTTATCAAGATGCAACAGCAGATAGAGACCGTTTTGACTCTTGTCAGGGAGCATATAGAGGCCGCTCAGCGAGCCCAGGGTCGCATCTAGAATCGGCAGGCTTGGGTCCGGATCTTTAATCTGGGTGATCGGGTTTTGGTTTTAGTACTGACCGTGGACAGTAAGTTCCTGGCTAGATGGCAGGGGCCCTACGAGGTACTCGAGAAAGTTGGAGAGGTAAATTACAAGGTACCCCAGCCAGGGCAGCGGAAGCCGGAGTTTAATTTACTTAAACCTTGGAAAGATAGGGAGACCTGTACTGAAGACAGCCTGAGGCCGGGTTTTCTAGGGGAAGCTGTTCCTGCTCCTATTTCTGAGGCAAGGGAAGCGGTTGCCACAGTAAAAATTGCTGACAGCCTCTCCTCCAAACAGGCTCAGGAGACCAGGGAGTTCATTAGTCGGAACACGGATGTGTTCTCAGACCTCCCTGGACGCACTTCCGCAATCCAGCATGACATTGTTACTAAGCCTCAGGCAAAAGTCCGGTTAAAGCCATACCGGGTGCCCGAGGCTCGGCGACATGCCATCTCGGAGGAAGTGCAGCTCATGCTGCAGCTAGACGTCATCGAGGAGTCAAAAAGTGAGTGGGTCAGTCCTATAGTCTTAATACCCAAGCCGGACGGGACATAAAGATTTTCGTAAGCTGAACTAAATATCTAAATTCGATGCATATCCCATGCCTCGGGTGGATGAGCTTATTGAAAGGTTAGGCCAAGGTTAGTCCATGTTTTGGACCTCACCAAAGGGTACTGGCAGGTACCCTTGACGGAGGCTGCCATAGATAAAATTGCCTTCATTACACCAAAGGGGCTGTACCAATATAAGGTGTTACCCTTCGGTCTGCATGACGCCCCTGACACTTTTTAACGTCTAATGGACATTGTGCTTCGTCCACATCGGAGGTACGCCTCGGCTTATCTGGACGATATTGTCATTCACAGTACCGACTGGGAAAGTCACCTGCTCAAAGTACAGGCTGTAGTGGACTCCCTTCGAAAGGCTGGTCTAACAGCTAACCCCAAAAAATGTGCGATAGGGTTAGAGGAGACCAAATACCAAGGGTATGTCATTGGGCGCAGAGTCATCAAACCCCAAGTAAACAAAATCGAGGCGATAAGGAATTGGCCCCGACCTGTCACCTCTAGGCAAGTAAAGTCGTTCTTGGGAATAGTGGGCTATTATATGAGGAAGTCAACGGGGAGGAGCATCCCGTTGTCAGCCTCAGCCGTAAGCTCACTCCAGCTGAGACCCGGTACAGTATAGTGGAGAGAGAGTGCCTGGCCATCAAGTGGGCACTCTAGTCTCTCCGCTATTATCTGTTGGGGAGAAAGTTCCGTCTGGTCACCGACCACTCCCCTCTCAAGTGGATGAGCAAGGCCAAATAGAGGAATGCTCAGGTCACCAGATGGTTCTTGTCCTTGCAAAACTTTAAATTTACAGTAGAACACAGGGCAGGCCGGTTACAGAGAAACGCGGATGCCCTATCCCAGGTACACTGTCTGGCGTGTGTTCACCCCCTCAGGGTTGAACAAAGGGGGGGGGGGGTATGTGACATAGCAAGGAGTTTTTTTGGGGGAAATCATGTATATCAACATGGAACATAATTCTTTCTCTTTCCTTTTTCCTTTTAGGCATCACAGAAGCATCAACCCATTAGGTGATCAGAATAAAGACACTGTGATATCATATTTATACCGGTTGCCCGGATGACAGTGCCTGATGTCAGTACTTTGATACCCTGTGACATAGCAAGGGGTTTTGTTTGGAAAGGCAGGTATTTTCCTCCCAACATGGGCAGCTGGGCTGATTTCCAGCCAAGTGAGATTAATTACCGGACCGGAGTTTAAGTGCCGATCCGGGTTTTGGCAGCTGGGCTCAGAATCTGAGTCTTGGGATCTAAAGCATGGTGCTGTGCTGAAATTCTGAGAGCCGCATGAAGGCTGTGAAAGGATTGCTACCATCTCTTAGACCACCTTGGTTTGAGCCTTACTGGATCCAGGAGAGATATTTCTCAGCGGTGCATACAAATGACACGTAAAAGAAAGTAGCTGAGAAATGCTCTGGTTTATTGCAGCTGAAGCTTCGCCTTTCATAGGCAGTTAAGACATACGTGGCAGAACTAAAACAAAAGACTACATACACGCCCCTATCGTAAAAACAGGAATGTGGCTGTACACATCAGGACGGAGAAATGTAACTTATCTAGACAAGATAGATGCTGATATATGCAAAATGGAGAATCACAGTTTCCCTTCAATCCCCTCTTTGAACCATTAAATTATATGAAATGGTTCTTTCCCAGCTTTTTATTTTTTTTCTCTATACTTAGCAAGGTACTGCTGGTATCCTTCCAGGGAGTGTTCATCAGCAGTTTGGTCTGTGCTTTTAGAGGAGGGCATCAATGTTTCAAAAAACGACATGTTATCAACTGCTTTGGACAGTATTATGCGGAAGCATGGTATAAAACAGAGGACTATACCCCCTATGGTTATGAATATAACTAAAATTACAGTCCCGAGTTGTACTAAAGCTTGCTTCCAGTTAGTGACCCACCCCAAATATTGGTCTCAGGGATTTGAAATACCTGAATTTCTTTTCAGTTTCAGTACCGATATGTCTTCTAATTTCTGTATTGCAATAGTGACTTTTCCATCGGGACCTGCGTTGTTAGGTATGAAGATGCAACATGAAGCCGGATCTGTGAGTACTTTACACACTCATCCCTTTTCAGCAAGGATCATGTCCAATACCATTCTATTCTGGAAAGTCATAATAGAGTCTGCCTGCAATTGTTCTGATACCCCCTGGAGGGCGTCTCTGGTATAGTTTACAAATCTCTGTTGGTTATAATAGATGTAGTTAATCCAATCTACATTTTTGTTGATAGTGATCATTGGGATTATGGACTCGAAACCCGCTGCTACTTGATCCCTGGCCTTAAACTCATCTGGAACCCCTCTTGGGACCCCTATTGTGTCAATATACACATGTGGATCAAAGGGAGCAACGGGTGCATGTGTGGATATCAGTGGGGTCCATTTCTACCTCAGTGAAGATATGGATGTTCATGATTGCGAGGGCACATTCTCCTTTCCAGGTTCCTTCTAACCTTGACCTAATTTTCCCATCTCCACATATCCAGTATATGTCCCCTAATGAGTGTACCTGTTTTGGGGTTTTATTAGTATTTATTTTGCTATAAAGTATGACAGTATCCTTTACTAAAATTTCCCAAAAATCTTCCAGATTTTTCTCCCTTATAGCATGTGTAATTCCCTGGATATACGTGTATACCCTCTCCAGCCCTTGTGATCATTGTAAGGATAGGGTACTTTGCTTTCCAGTGTTCACAGCTGGAGCTTTTGGAAGGGGTGTTAGTAAAGAGCTCCAGAAAACATTCCTCTACGTTAGTAGGGAGGTTTAATGGTACAGTCCCCAAGTGCGGTTTTTCTGCTCAAATATAACAGTTTGATCTGTTCATAGATGCAGCGCTATACTTCATCCACTCTAGCCACAGATTTGCATCAGAGAACCCAGCCTCCATTGCTAGAATATCCTTGTATGTGGGGTCTGCTACTTCAGCATAATTGTCTGCAAGGAAAGTCAGTATAGTCAATACTGTTACACATTGGAGCGTGCACCATTTCCCAAAACTCGGGGAGGATTTTATGTTCGAGGTCAGGGTTGTCTACCCCCATTGCTACCTCCTTTTCTTGGTCCCTTTTTCCGAGGTCAGGGCTGTCTGCCCCCATTAGTACCTCAGTATGAGCCTCTGGAGCGGGCTGGTATAGTTTGACTCTCGTAGCGTGTGTCCAGGTCTGGCTACCTTCTGTTAGGATTGCTGTTCTGTTCAATGCTACAACCGTGGTGGGTGGTCCAAACGTGAAGTCGCCTGGTGCTTTTCCCTTCTTAGGGGTCTTAATCATCACCTTATCACCGGGTCTATAAGGGTGGGTAGCATCCTGTGGAAGAGAAGGAGACTTACAAGCAACTTTTTCCTCTATTTTATTCAAAGTGGTAATCAGCTGTCTGACGTACTCATCCCTCATGAAGTCAAGATCCCCTTCCTGAGTTATTAGGGGTTGTTTTATCCATGGGGTGGGGAACGGCCTCCCCATTAGGATTTCAAACTGGGACATTCCTATTTTCTTGTTAGGGGTTATTCTGATTTCAGCAAGTATTATTGGTAATGCCTGTTTACACCTTTCAAAGGTTCCCGAGGTAGCCTTCCTCAATTTGTCTTTTATTGTCCTGTTCATTCTCTCCACAATGCCTGAGCTTTGTGGGTGGTAGGGAATATGAAATGTCCATTTTATTCTCAAACTCTTAACTAATTCCTTATTTACTCTAGATGTGAAAGCTGGTCCCTGATCAGATTCTATTCTCAATGGTAATCCCCCAACGTGGGATGATCTCGTGGGTGAGTATCTTGGCAACTGTCCTTGCGTCCTCTCCCTTGGTAGGGTATACTTCTGGCCACCTTGAGAACATGTCCACTACTACGAGTGCATACTCCTGTTTACCTTTTGTTCTAGGGGTGTGTGTGTGTGTAATCTACCTGCAGGTGTGTGGAAGGCGGGGGGGGGGGGGGGTAGTCTATCTGTTGGTGTGTCACGTGTACATTGTTATTTGGATTATTCCTCAGACATGTAATGCATCTTCTCACATAATCCTTGACCATTACTTCAGCATTGGTAATGTAAAAATTTTGTTTCAGTAGTGTGCGCGTGGTTTGTATGCTGTTGTGTCCCACACCATGAAAGTGTGCAATAAAAAGGGGTGCACTGTGACGGGGAATGCATGTTCTCCCCTCTTTGCAGATTAATACAGATTTTGGATTTTTCTGTAATACTGGATAACACCAATCCTCCAACTCTGCTAGCGGAGCAAAGCTTTGGTGGTCCACTACATCTGTCTCCTCAAGGGAAGGTGGCGCTAGGAGGGACAGTTGGAGGGTGGCTGGAGTCTGGAGGGCCACATTCTTTGCTTCTGTATCTGCAAGTGCATTAGCTTTGGAAACATGATTCTTGCCCCCGGTGTGTGTCTTGCAATGTACTATGGCTAATTCTGAAGGTAGGTGGATGGCCTTAATCAATTCAGTGATTAGTTGTGAGTGTGAGATATGCTTGCCATCTGCTGCTGTGTATCCTCTTCGTTGCCAGATGACCCCATGATCCCATACTACCCCGTGGGCGTATCTACTGTCCGTGTATATTGTGACAGGTCTATCTTTGTGTAATTGGCAGGCACAGGTAAGGGCAATTAGTTCTGCTGCTTGTGCAGACTGATAGGGGATGGGTTTTGCCTCCAGTACAATATCAGGTAGCATGACAATGGCATATCCTGCATGAAAGGTATTGTCATTAGGCCTGCTGCAAGCTCCATCAACAAAAACTTCAGGTGCTCCTGGTATTGGTACGGATGAGCGATCTAACCTAGGCGAGGTCTCATAAGTAATGGAGTGAGTGCAGTCATGAGGTTCGGGTAATTCATCTTGTTCACTTTTGAGACCTAGGAGAGCGTTGAGAATGGGCTTGGGGCCTGCGGTCTGGGATGCATACTGTATTTCAAGTGAAGGGTTACTGAGAAGCAGGATCTCATATCCTGATAACCGCTGAGTAGTCATGTGTTGGGTGTGTACGCCTTTGAGGAGGCCCAAAACATCATGAGTTTTGTGTAATACGGTGTGGTGACCAAGGGTCAGAGTGGTGGCCATTTCTACAACCATTGCACACGTTGCCAGTGACCGAAGGCATGCCGGCATTCCTTGTACAGTAACAGGCATCACTTTTGAGAAAAAGCCACGGAGGTAAGCTGCACCCATGTGCTACTGGGTCACAACCCCCGCCTTGGTTTTACAATTGTCGCGTGCAAAGACATGGAATGGCAATTTGTAGTCAGGAAGGCCTAGACCAGGACTTGACATTAAAGAACATTTCAAGTAATCAAATGCATTCAACATTTCAGTGGACCATCTTACAAGATCTGACATTTCAGAATGTGTGGCTTGCCTCAGAATATTGTCATAGTAGCAGTAGTCAGGGATCCATTGTCTGCAGTAACCAATCATACCAAGGAAGGATAGCGGTTCCTTCTTGGTCTGCAGGGTGACCAGGCCCGCAACAGACTGGATTCTTCCTGAACTAATTCTCCTTTCCCCCTGTGTGAGGACAACGCCCAAATATTCAACTTGCTTTTCACACCATTGCATTTTCTTTAATGACACTTTGTGCCCGCATAACAACAACCATCGTAGTAAAGACAATCCATCTTCTCTGTTGGCCTCCTCTGGCATACTACACTAACAACTCATCCACGTATCGCAGGAGGACAGAACCAGAGGGTGCCATGGTTTTAAAGTGGTTTGGAGGACAATGTTGTACACAACAGGTAAATCAGCATATCCCTGGGGCATTCTGCACCAGGTCAGCTGCCGCCCCTCAAAGCAAAAAGTAGTCTGGTTTGCTTGTCAACAGGAATGGAAAAGAAGGCATTTTTCAGGTCAACCACACTAAAAAAGACAGCGTCTGCAGGTATGGACAAGAGGAGCTGTGTTATGCCTGGTACTATGACACTAATGTGTTGCTTTAATTCTATTCTTTATTCCATAGATTCATGGACATGGCGGCGGGCAAACAGATATTCAAACACGCACAAACAGCGACGTTCGTTTCGAGCACAGCCCGACGAAGCGCATGTAGCGCGAAACGGCCATCGCTGTTTGGTGCGTGTTTGAATATCTGTCTGCCCCCTGCCATGTCCATAAATCTATGGAATAAAGTATCGAATTGAAGCAAAAATTCGATACTTGTTCATATGTGCTTTCATCTATTATCAGCTGTGCACCACCGTTAATGTGTGTATAAAGACTAGTGGAGGTACCGCATACTTCGCTCATTGCAGGCTGAATTGTGTGTCTGTGCCGCCCCATTCTACATTATATGGGATTGTTTCTGATACACTGGGGCTGCTCCTATCTCTAGAGTAGTCTGATATTGCGTACAGTCAATGAAACCAGTATCATAGTCACCTTGTAACCAGAGTTGTGGGTCTAACCGTGCCAATTCTGTGGGCGTGTTTGTAAGGCTCAACAAGAAATGAGATTTGGTGATTGGTATCATATCTGACCGGACATGTAAGCCCTTCTACAAGGCGAATACCTTGAGACGAAATTTGCAAAACAGGTCATGTCCCAGAAGGCTCACAGGGCAGTCAGGTATAATGTGGAAGGCATGTTCAGTGATATAATCTCCATCTGGTGTTTGTAATGGTAAAGGGTCTGTTTGGTAGGTTTTGGTGAGTATCCCATTTATACCATTGAAGGATCGGACTTTCTGAGGGGCCCCTTGTAGAGATCCCTACACAGAACACTTATGGTAGCGCCGCTATCTACCATAAACCTAACTTTTCGCCCCCCTCCCCCCACACCCTGAGAACAATTATGAGTGACTCTTTCCAATGGTTCTTGATATGTGTGAAATTGGGGATACCGTCCTCCGGGCAACATCAATATCACCTTAGTTTGAACATTACTGGATCCAGGAGAGATATTTCTCAGCGATGCATACAAATGACACGTACAAGAAAGTAGCTGAGAAATACTCTGGTTTATTGCAGCTGAAGCATCGCCTTTCACAGGCAGTTAAGACATACGTGGCAGAACTAAAACAAAAGACTACATACACGCCCCTATCATAGAAACAGAATGTGGCTGTACACATCAGGACGGAGAAACGTAACTTATCTAGACAAGATAGATGCTGATATATGCAAAATGGAGAATCACAGTTTTCCCTTCAGGCTGTATGCTGGGAAACAGGCCCCTAAAGCCTGCTGTGGACTTGCGGGGATGAAACGGCTAGCAAGGTGACGTGTCTGTTATATGGACTTTTCATTGTGTGAATTAATGCCAAGACTGTTATGAGTTGTTTCTCTTGTTCCTTTTATTTGAATAAACACTGACATTTTAATTTGCGAACTTGTTTTGCCTCTGTACTGCGTCCGTCCGCTTACCCTGCCTGCCAGAGCAAATCCTCACAACCCTCTCTGTCTTTATAAAGAGCATTCTTTGTATATTTTGTTATAGCTGACAGAGGCTCGGGACAGGCTGAAACACATCCTATGTGACCACTGATGTTGTGATAAACAAAAGCATATTGAAGAAAGCAAGTGCCAGGATTATCTGAACATGGTTGCATCATATACCTGTGGGAATTTTGTGGCACGCTGAAAAAATCTGGCTTGTGGTACAGCAGTGTCAGCCTGTTCATAGACAGATAGCTACCATGGGTACCATATTCTTCATACTAAGGCTTGTTTCACATTTGCGATAAATAGATAAATACTGGGTGCTACCATCCGGCCTCGTTCACTATAATGGGGACTGGTGAAGATCCAGCCGCAACCCTGCAAATATGCTGAGGAGCGCCCAAATAAATACTGCTGCATCTTGTACTTTTCATTGGTATTATTTTGGAGTATATAACACTTTTTGATTGCTTTTTATATAATTTTTGGTTGCAAAAACTGGCAAATCTGGATTTATTTATATTTATTTTTTTACCGTGGGGAATAAATTTCATGTTAATTGTGTAGGACGGGTCATTACAGACGCAGTATACCAAATATGTGGATACGTTTTTATTTTAGCAACGTTTTACCATTTTATTCCAATTCAAAAAGGTGTATTTTTAACTTTGAATTTATTCTTTTAATTTTTTTATTTTTTTTACTTTTAAAAACTTTTTACTAGTCCCACAAGGGCACTTTGATAGGCAATGCAATGTATTTTATCTGTCCATGCTATACTGACATCCACCAGTAGGCTGCGTTAGAGAGGCATAGCCTGTTATAAATACTCTGAAAGCATGCCTGGACCTTCATTAGACATAGGCTGCTATTCCAAGACATCTTATGATCTCATTTGTAGGGTGCTAGAAAAGACTGATGCTATCCAACAAGAACACAGACTGTCAAGTCATTCCAGATTTTCCAGTCTGGCTTCTCATTTAAAAAAATGCGCTGATGACACTGAAAAAAATCCCTCCCTAATCTGTTAGAGTATTAGTCAAAATACTTATTTTCATTCCATGGTTTTTCTTGTTTTCTGTATTGTAGATTCAAATTGAAGACATGAAAACAATGAAGGAACACATAGGGAAACTAGATTATGTAACTTCCCTTTGCTTTGATGACAGCTTTGCACAATTCTCTTAATTAGCTTCACAAAATAGTCATCTGGAATACCTTCTCAACAGTCCTGATGAAGTTGCCAGTGGCGCCGAGCGTTGTTGCTTTTCCTCCACTCTGCAGTCCAACTCATCCCATTCTTAAAGGGGTTATCCGAGACTAAAAAATGTCCACCCATATGCCCGGGCCCCTCACACTGATTCTACTTACCTGGCTCCCTGCTTCCTGCACATTTTTCAGTCTCGATAACCCCTTTAATCGGGTTAAGGTGAGGAGATTTTGGAGGCCATGTCAGCACTCCATCACTTTCCTTCTTCCTAAAATAGCCCTTACATAGCAATGGCCACTTTGAAGAACCTATAAATCAACAACCTATTCAGGTTTAACACTTTGTTTATTTATTTACTACATAATTCCGTATGTGTTCCTTCATCGTTATAAATCTGCAATGTAGAAACTAAAAAAATCCCCTGGAACAAAAAGGTGTGTCCAAACTTTTAACTGGTGCTGTAATAACTGTTCCTGGTATCCATACAAGCCGAATGAAGACAGGATAGAAAAAGTGTTATGATGTGTAAGAAACTATCATAACATCCCTTCTACCTTCATTGACGAAATGCAGGCATTGGAGCAAGGTGCAGAGTAGGGTTGAGCGAACCTGAACTGTAAAGTACCGAAATTTAAGATTTTTGGACCCCAAACCCGAACATTTCTTTAAAAGTTAGGGTTCGGCGATTTCTTGGTGCTTTTAGAAAGGCTGCAGAGCAGCCAATCAACAAGTTTTTAACTGTGTGCCCTTAGAAGCCATCACAGCCATGCCTACTAATAGAATGGCTGTGATTGGCCAGTGCAGCATGTGACCCAGCCTCTAGAGGGCTCCAGATGGCGACCGAATTGGTCGCCAATGCGACTTAGAATTTACAAATGGCGACAAGACTTTTTAGTCTTGTCGCCATTTGCGACTAGACAGACCGCCGCAGCTCTGCAGTTGACTACAGCGGCGGGGCACAGGACATGATAGGTCTGTGGCCACTGCGCCACCAATGAAGATAACCACCACTGCACCACCAATGTTTATTATACTGGGGTGTTGGGGAAGGGGGGCGCACTGCGCCACCAATGAAGATAACTGACCTGTTAATACAAATACAGGAGGCGGGTGTGGAATCAAATAGCCGGGACCCGACCTCTATGACAGGGAGCTGCGATGTGCATGCGGTACCTGAGCGGTTAACTGCAGCGGATCGCAGCTCCCTGTCATAGAGGTCAGGTGCTGGCTATTTGATTCCAGCACCCGCCTCCTGTATTTGTATTAACAGGTCAGTTATCTTCATTGGTTGCGCAGTGCGCCCCCGCCCCCCCCCCCCCCCAACACCCCAGTATAATAAACATTGGTGGGGCAGTGCCAATAAATAAATAAAATTAACTCACCTCCTCCAATTGATCGCATAGCTGCCGGTCTCCTTTTCTTTCTTCAGGACCTGAAGAAAGAACAGGAGACCGGCAGCTACGCGATCAATTGGAGGAGGTGAGTTCCGGTATTTTGAATGCCGGATCCGGCACTAATACAGCAAGTCTTCAGTTTTTTTCGCCGTAGCATGCTTCGGTATTATCGGTACCCCTGTGACGGAACTCTATGCCAGAAAAGAAAAACGCTAGTGTGAAAGTACCCTAAAATATTAAGTTTAAATCCCCCCTTTCCCAATTTTACATATAAAATATATAAACAATAAATAAATAAACATATTGCATAGGGCTGCATCTGAAAAGTCCAAACTATTAAATTATTAAAAAATATCTCCTATGTGGTGAGCGCCGTAACAGAAATAAATAAATGAAAAACCATGAGATTCACAATTTTTTAGTCACCTTGTAACCCCCAAAAATAGGATAGGACTGTTCTATTATGGGCCGAACGTTTCATAAAATGCGAAATGCACACTGCTTTTTTTTTTTTTTCGCGTGGTATTGAGTATCGCAATACGTTTTTATGGTGACGAAAGCGAATCTAAATTTTAGTATCGAAACAACCCTACGCCGATCAGATCGACGTAGCGTTGTCACGATACCAACATTTTTATTCGGTTTCGATTTGGCACTGCTCTATATAAGCTGGAGTCACGTAGCGCTGCACGTCACTCTGCTGTGCTTAGTGTAGGGATAGGATGCTGCTACTGGGAGGGAGAGAATAGGACATAATCTTTAATCAGATTTAATAGATTTTGTTGTGTGGGTGCAGTGCACAATCTTTTTACCCTGCCCTGAGCCCAGTGATAGAGAAAAATAACTTTTATCCGTCTGTTAGTTAGGTGGGCGGCGGCGGCCATTTAATGCAAGCTCAGTGCACGAGCACAGCATATGTGCTTTTGTGGCATTCAAATCCAAGCTTGAAATACTGCAATAATAATCTAGTTTTAAAAAAAACATCCTTTTTTGGCAATATCCTACATCTGGTGCCTTTGCAGCATTAGTCAGTGTGCAATTTAAGCTAGAAATACAGCTATAATTTTGGGGTTTTTAAAAAACACCCTTTTGGGGCAAAATATAAAATTTTACAGCCCTTGCTGCATCTGCATGTGTGAAATTCAAGCATTATATACTGCTGTCATATTCTGTTAGTAAAAAAAAAAAAAAAATACTTAATATTGCAGCCTTTGCTGCATCTGTCATTGTGAGATACACCCTTTACATACTGTTCTATTCTGCTATAAAAAAATAAAAAATAAACATTTTGGGCAAAAATATTTAATTGCGGCCTAGTCTGCATCTGTACGTGTGAGATGTTAGATACTGTTGTTCATTTCTGCTATTACTAAAACACCCATTTAGGTCAAGATCCTAAATATGAGAAATATAAGGAGAGCATCAAATAAGGGACAAGGCCCCGGTAGTGGTGCTGCTAGTGGAGCTCCTGTTGCAGGGAGAGGACGTGGTTGATCTGTGCCAGCTACATGCACAAGTGAAACACCTTCCTCAGGTGCGAGTAGGCGACAGAACATGCAGCGGTATTTGGTCGGGTCTAATTCGGCTCTACGAATTGTCAGGCCAGAACAAGTATAGGCGATAGTAGCTTGGGTTGCTGACTGTGCCTCCAGTTCCTTCACATTGTCTTCTACCCAGTCTCCTGCTGGAAGATCAGAGTTGGCACCTGCAGCCGATGTCTATCAGTCTTTCACCTCACCCCCTTGCAAATCAGCCAAGCAGTATGAGCCCTAAGTCATGCAGCAGTAGCAGGCTTTTTGATGACTGTTAGCAGGGTTTCCCAGAGCCAACCACTTAGCCCTGCCCCAGAAGTGGAAGAGATTGAATGCACCGATGCCCAACCACTTATGTTTCAAAAGGAGTACATGGGAGGCCCATCGCAGCACGTCTCGGATGATGACGAAACATAGGTGCCATGTGCTGGGGCTTTCGAAAGTGTGCAGACCGACAAGTAGGGCAGAGGTGAAGACTGGGTGGAAGATGATGTGGAGGACGATGAGGTCCTCGACCCCACATGGAATCAAGGTCATGCGAGTGACCTGTGTAGTTCCGAGGAAGAGGCGGTGGTCGCACAGAGCCTCCAGCACAGCAGAAGAGGGAGCAGGGTGCAAAAGCGGAGAAGCCGTCTCCTAGACTGTACGCCTGCTACTGCCCATGGCAGCAAGGGAATGAGCACACCAAAGCCAGCTCCAAGGAGTTCCCTGGCGTGGCAGTTCTTGAGACAATGTGCTGACGACAAGACACGAGTGGTTTGCACGCTGTGCAATCAGAGCCTGAAGCGAGGCATAAACGTTCTCAACGTGAGCACAACCTGCATGACCAGGCATCTAAGTGCAAAGCACGTGCTGCAGTGGAATAGACCAGAGTTCCCCAACTCCAGTCCTCAGGGCCCACCTACTAGTCAGGATTTGAGAATATCCCACAGAATGAACACCTGTGGTAAGTCCTACAGCATTGGCACTAATTATATCACCTGCTCAATACTAAGGAAATCCTAAAAACATGACCGGTAGGTGGGCCCTGAGGACTGGAGTTGAAGAACACTGGAGTAGACACCTCAAAGAAAAAGAAAGGTCTCTGGCTCCTCCCGCTTCCTCTTCTGCTGCAGTCTCTGCCTCTTCATTCACTTCTGAAGTGACAGTGTCACCTGCCACCCCGCAAACAGAGGATCTGCCAGCAACACCACCTTCTGGGTCACCAAGCATCTCCACAATGTCCCACGGAGCGTTCAGCTCTCCATCTCCCAAACACTGGAGCGGAAGAGGAAGTACCCCCCTACCCACCCGCGATCCCTGGCCCTGAATGCCAGCATTTCAAAATCACTGGCCTTTGAAATGCTGTCATTCCGTCTGGTGGAGACTGAGAATTTTAAAAGCCTTATGGCGGTGGCTGTCCCACAGTATGTCGTACCCAGCCGCCACTACTTTTCCAGGCATGCCATCCCTTCCTTGCACAACCAAGTGGGGGACAAAATCAGGTGTGCACTGCGCAACGCCATCTGTGGCAAGGTGCACATCACTACGAATACGTGGACCAGTAAGCACGGTCAGGGACGTTATATCTCCATAACCGCACACTGGGTAAATGCAGTGGGGGCTGGGCCTGAGGCGGATAGCAGTTTGCCGCATGTCCTTCCACCACCGAGGATTGCAGGGCGCTCCAGTTTGCCTCCTGTTGCTTCCTACTCCGCTTCCTCATCTTAAAACGTATCTGTTTGGGGGACAAACCCCACACCGCACAGGAGCTGTGGACGGGCCATGAACAACAGACCGATGAGTGGTTTGTGCCAGTGAGCCTCAAGCCCGGCCTGGTAGTGTGCAATAATGGGCGAAATCTCGTAGCAGCTCTGGGACTAGCCGGTTTGACGCACCTCCCTTGCCTGGCACATGTGCTGAATTTGGTGGTGCAGAGTTTCCTTAAAAATTCCCCCGATATGTCAAAGCTGCTGCATAAAGTGCGGGACATTTGTGCATGCTTTCGGTGTTCTCACCCTGCTGCTTGCTCGCCTGTTAGCGCTGCAGTGTAACTTCGGCCTTCCTGCTCACCGCCTCATATGCAACGTGCCCACAAGGTAGAACTCCACCTCGCACATGCTGGCCAGACTTTCAGCTGCAGCACGCATGGGTGAGTCGCTCTGCTGTTTCGAGTACTCCACCAACATGGCCAGTGCCGATAACGCCGTTCTCAGCATTACTATACCACTTCTATGCCTTCTTGAAAAAACGCTCCTGGCGATGATGGAAGAGGATGTGGCACAGGAGGAGGATGAACAGGGATAATTTCATAGGGTTTCCAGCCAGTCATTCACAAGGGGCTCCGAGGGTGGGTTCCTGCACCCACAAACGCCAGATACACAATTGTCCAGCCAGGGTACAGTTCTGGAGGATGACGAGGTGGAGGATGAGGAGGAACCATGTTCACAGCAGGGTGGCACCCAGACCAGCTCATGGCCATCACTGGTGCGTGGATGGGGGGATACAGAGGACACAGACAATACACCTCCCACAAAGGACAGCTTTTCGTTGTCTCTAGGCAGCCTGGCACACATGAGCGATCACATGCTGCAGTGTCATTGCAATGACCGCAGAGTTGCCCACATTTTAACTTGTGCTGATTACTGGGTGGCCACGCTGCTGGATTCCTGTTACAAGGACAACGTACCGACCTCAATTCCCTCACTGGAGTGTGATAGTAAGATGCACGAGTACAAGCGCACGATGCTGGTGGCATTCCCACCTGACAGCGGGGGCACAGTGGAAGCACAAGGCGAAGGCAGAGGAGGAGATAGAGGTCGCCAACGCCGCTGGGGCACAGCCAGCATCTCAGAAGGCAGGGTTAGCATGGCCTAAATGTGGAAAAGCTTTGTCAGCAAGCCACAACAACCAGCACCACCTGCTAATATGGGACGTCTTAGCAGGAGGCAGCATTTCACCAACATGGTGGAGCAGTATGTGTGCACACGCCTACACGTACTGAATGACGGGTCTGCCCCCTTCAACTTCTGGGTCTCCAAATAGGGCACATGGCCTGAGCTTGCCATTTATGTCTTGGCAGTGCTGGCCTGCCCTGCAGCCAGTGTATTATCTGAATGTGTGTTTAGCACGGCAGGGGGCGTTATCACAGGCAAGCGCAGCCGCCTGTCCACAGCCAATGTGGACAAGCTCATGTTCATTAAAATGAACCAGGCATGGATCCCACAGGACTTGTCTGTACCTTGTGCAGAATAGACATGTATACTGGCCTTACCCAGCCATTGTTATCCACTTCAGCCCCGCTAGGTGAAACCCCCTTCATGACCAGAGCACTTTTTACACTTCGGCACTACACTACTTTCACCGTTTATCGCTCGGTCATGCAACTTACCATACAAATGAATTTTACCTCCTTTTCTTCTCACTAATAGAGCTTTCATTTGGTGGTATTTCATTGCTGCTGGCATTTTTACTTTTTTTGTTATTAATCAAAATGTAACGATTTTTTTGCAAAAAAATGACATTTTTCATTTTCAGCTGTAAAATTTTGCAAAAAAAACGACATCCATATATAAATTTTTCACCAAATTTATTGTTCTACATGTCTTTGATAAAAAAAAATGTTTGGGCAAAAAAAAAAATGGTTTGGGTAAAAGTTATAGCATTTACAAACTATGGTACAAAAATGTGAATTTCCGCTTTTTGAAACAGCTCTGACTTTCTGAGCACCTGTCATGATTCCTGAGGTTCTACAATGCCCAAACAGTAGAAAACCCCCACAAATGACCCCATTTCGGAAAGTAGACACCCTAAGGTATTCGCTGATGGGCATAGTGAGTTCATAGAACTTTTTATTTTTTGTCACAAGTTAGCGGAAAATGATGATGATTTTATTTTTTTTATTTTTTCTCACAAAGTCTCATATTCCACTAACTTGCGACAAAAAAAAAAAAAATTCTAGGAACTCACCATGCCCCTCACCGAATACCTTGGGGTGTCTTCTTTCCAAAATGGGGTCACTTGTGGGGTAGTTATACTGCCCTGGCAATTTAGGGGCCCAAATGTGTGAGAAGAACTTTGCAATCAAAATGTGTAAAAAATGACCGGTGAAATCCAAAAGGTGCACTTTGGAATATGTGCCCCTTTGCCCACCTTGGCAGCAAAAAAGTGTGACACATCTGGTATCGCCGTACTCAGGAGAATTTGGGGAATGTGTTTTGGGGTGTCATTTTACATATACCCATGCTGGGTGAGAGAAATATCTTGGCAAAAGACAACTTTTCCCATTTTTTTATACAAAGTTGGCATTTGACCAAGATATTTTTCTCACCCAGCATGGGTATATGTAAAATGACACCCCAAAACACATTCCCCAATTTCTCCTGAGTACGGCGATACCAGATGTGTCGCAGTTTTTTGCTGCCAAGGTGGGCAAAGGGGCACATATTCCAAAGTGCACCTTTCGGATTTTGCAGACCATTTTTTACACATTTTGATTGCAAGGTACTTCTCACACATTTGGGCCCCTAAATTGCCAGGGCAGTATAACTACGCCACAAGTGACACCATTTTGGAAAGAAGACACCCCAAGGTATTCCGTGAGGGGCACTGCGAGTTCCTAGAATTTTTTTTTTTTTGTCACAAGTTAGCGGAAAATGATGATTTTTTTTTTTTCTCTTTTTTCCTTACAAAGTCTCATATTCCACTAACTTGCGACAAAAAATAAAAAATTCTAGGAACTCTCCATGCCCCTCACGGAATACCTTGGGGTGTCTTATTTCCAAAATGGGGTCACTTGTGGCGTAGTTATACTGCCCTGGCAATTTAGGGGCCCAAATGTGTGAGAAGTACTTTGCAATCAAAATGTGTAAAAAATGGCCTGCGAAATCCGAAAGGTGCACTTTGGAATATGTGCCACTTTGCCCACCTTGTCTGCAAAAAAGTGTCACACATCTGGTATCGCCGTACTCAGGAGAAGTTGGGGAATGTGTTTTGGGGTGTCATTTTACATATACCCATGCTGGGTGAGAGAAATATCCTGGCAAAAGACAACTTTTCCAATTTTTTTATACAAAGTTGGCATTTGATCAAGATGTTTATCTCACCCAGCATGGGTATATGTAAAATGACACCCCAAAACACATTGCCCAACTTCTCCTGAGTACGGCGATACCAGATGTGTGACACTTTTTTGCAGCCTAGATGCGCAAAGGGGCCCAAATTCCTTTTAGGAGGGCATTTTTAGACATTTGGATCCCAGACTTCTTCTCATGCTTTAGGGCCCCTAAAAAGCCAGGGCAGTATAAATACCCCACATGTGACCCCACTTTGGAAAGAAGACACCCCAAGGTATCCAATGAGGGGCCTGGCAAGTTCATAGAATTTTTTTTTTTTTGCATAAGTTAGCGGAAATTGATTTTTTTTTTTTTTTTCTCACAAAGTCTCACTTTCCGCTAACTTAGGACAAAAATTTAAATCTTTCATGGACTCAATATGCCCCTCAGCAAATACCTTGGGGTGTCTTCTTTCCAAAATGGGGTCAGTTGTGGGGTGTTTGTACTGCCCTGGCATTTGAGGGTCTCCGCAATCATTACATGTATGGCCAGCATTAGGAGTTTCTGCTATTCTCCTTATATTGAGCATACAGGTAATGAGATTTTTTTTTCCGTTCAGCCTCTGGGCTGAAAGAAAAAAATGAACGGCACAGATTTCTTCATTCGCATCGATCAATGTGGATGAAAAAATCTCTGCCAAAAAAAAAAAATGGAGGGGAAAGGCGTCTGCCAGGACATAGGAGCTCCGCCCTACATCCATACCCACTTAGCTCGTATGCCCTGGCAAACCAGATTTCTCCATTCACATCAATCGATGTGGATGAATAAATCATTGCCGGGATTTTTTTTTTATTTTTTTTTATATATATATATATATATACAAAGTGTTTGCCAAAGCATAGGAACGCCGCCTCCTCCTCAGCTCGTATGCCTTGGCAAACGTATCTGTCACTGCAGAGGAGAAAATCCCGTCTTGCAGCGCCGCATACACCGACTTGCGTGTAATCTGACAGCAGCGCAATGCTTCTGTCAGAATGCACATCGGTGCTGCAGCTAGTAGATCGGTTGGTCCACCTGGAAGGTAAAAAAAGAAAAAGAAAAAAAAAAGAAAAAACCAGGCCGCAACGCAATAATTTTATTAACTTTGCAACAGAACATATAAACTTTAACTTTTTTAACTGAACATTAACGTGTTTGCTTACTGGTGTGTTTTTTTTTTTGTTTTTTTTACCTTTATAGAACAAACCTCTCCTTCCCCATGGGTCAATGTGCAAAGCGCAAATCGCCCAAAGATGTGGCGAAGTGCGTTATGCACTTTGTCCTATGTGAAAGGAGACGTTTGCAGCAGCAGTGAGTGAATGGGCCCTAATAGCCCTGTGTGCCTGTCCTGGTGAGATGATCCCTATGCTAATAGTGTACCTGTGAGTGGTACTTCCGGAAACACTCTCCAAAGCATAGGGCAGGGTGGTCCGGACAGTCAGGACAGAAATAGCGGGTGTCACGCCTTATTCCACTCCTGCTACAGACACAACATCTTTTTCGGGGTGACTGTTGGGTTGAGGTACCAGGAACGACATTGGGGAAATGTCGCTCGTGTAGACGGCTAACTACACTGGTGGTTGGGGCCACGGAACCTCCTGGATACAGGAGGTTCTCGATGATCTCTTCCTGAAATTTGAGGAAGGATCCAGTTCTCCCAGCCTTACTGTAGAGAACAAAACTATTGTACAGAGCCAATTGAATTAAATATACAGACACCTTCTTATACCAGCGTCTGGTGCGTCGGGAAACTAAATACGGAGACAACATCTGGTCATTGAAGTCCACCCCTCCCATGTGGAGGTTATAGTCGTGGACTGAGAGGGGCTTTTCAATGACACGGGTTGCTCGCTCAATTTGTATTGTCGTGTCTGCGTGAATGGAGGAGAGCATGTAAACGTCACGCTTGTCTCTCCATTTCACCGCGAGCAGTTCTTCGTTACACAGTGCGGCCCTCTGCCCCCTTGCAAGACGGGTGGTAATGAGCCGTTGGGGGAAGCCCGCGCGACTAGTTTGTGCGGTACCACAGGCGCCAATCCGTTCTAGAAACAAATGCCTAAAGAGGGCCACACTTGTGTAAAAATTGTCCACATAAAGATGGTACCCCTTGCCGAATAAGGGTGACACCAAGTCCCAAACTGTCTTCCCACTGCTCCCCAGGTAGTCAGGGCAACCGACTTGCGCCAGGGTCTGATCTTTTCCCTCATAGACACGAAATTTGTGTGTATAGCCTGTGGCCCTTTCACAGAGCTTATACAATTTGACCCCATACCGGGCGCGCTTGCTTGGGATGTATTGTTTGAAGCCAAGGCGCCCGGTAAAATGTATCAGGGACTCGTCTATGCAGATGTTTTGCTCTGGGGTATAAATATCTGCAAATTTCTGGTTGAAATGGTCTATGAGGGGCCGAATTTTGTGGAGCCGGTCAAAAGCAGGGTGGCCCCTGGGACGGGAGGCGGTGTTGTCACTAAAGTGCAGGAACCGCAGGATGGCCTCAAAACGTGCCCTGGACATGGCAGCAGAGAACATGGGCATGTGATGAATCGGGTTCGTGGACCAATATGACCGCAATTCATGCTTTTTTGTCAGGCCCATGTTGAGGAGGAGGCCCAGAAAAGTTTTAAGTTCGGAAACTTGGACTGGTTTCCACCGGAAAGGCTGGGCATAAAGGCTTCCCGGGTTAGCGGTGATAAATTGTGTGGCATACCTGTTTGTTTCGGCCACAACTATGTCTAAAAGCTCCGCAGTCAAGAACAGCTCAGAAAAACCCAGGGCCGAACCGATCTGAGCCGTCTCAACCCGAACTCCAGACTGGGCAGTGAAAGGGAAAACTACAGGTGCGGCTGAAGTTGGGGACTGCCAATCAGGGTTTGCCAGCACCTCTGGGATTCTAGGGGCTCTACGGGCACGTCTTTGCGGTGGCTGCGACGGGGTCACTACTGCACGTGCCACCGTACCAGCTTCAACTGCCCTTCTGGTGCTCGCTACTTCACCAGGTTGTACGGCAGTGCTGGTACTAGGTCCAGGGAGGGCTGGGCTGCTGGTGTATGCCTCACCACGTAATCCGACAGCACCAGCCCCACTCTGCTGCTCTTGAAGCGGATCCTGCGCAACCTGCGGTCTAGCGACACGGGGCCGGGTACGCCTGGTGGTATCAGGGACCTCAGCCTCCTCGTCCGAACTTTGGGTCAGAGAGCCACTGCTTTCTACAGGTTCATATTCTGACCCGCTGGATTCATCAGATGAGGGTTCCCACTCCTCATCCGACTGGGTCAGAAGCCTGTAGGCCTCTTCAGAAGAATACCCCCTGTTAGACATGTGGGCAACTAAATTTAATGGTATTCCCTGAGACTACCCAAGAAAAAAAAAGCAAGCCTGTCTTACAAAGGGGAGGCTAGCGAAGTACCGGAGGCCGCTGCGGTTGATAAAAAATATCAAAACTGATTTTTTTTATCGCCGCAGTGCGTGTAAAGTGAATGTGCAGTGATCAAAAAAAAAATTTTTTTTTGTCACTGCGGTGGGGCGGGTGTGGGCGAACGCACGTGTGGGCGACCGATCAGGCCTGATCGGGCAAACACAGCGTTTTGGGTGGAGGGCGAACTAAAGTGACACTAGTACTATTATAGATCTGACCGTGATCAGTTTTGATCACTTCCAGATACTATAAAAGTACAAATGCTGATTAGCGATACGCTAATCAGCGAATAACGGACTGCGGTGCGGTGGGCTGGGCGCTAACTGATCACTAACTACCTAACCAAGGGACCTAAACTATACCTAAAACCTAACGGTCAATAACAGTGAAAAAAAAAAGTGACAGTTTGCACTGATCACTTTTTTCTTTTCACTTGTGATTGACAGGGGTGATCAAAGGGGTGATCAAAGGGTTAATTGGGGTTCAGGGGGGTGATCAGGGGCTAAAGTGTAGTGTTTGGTGTACTCACTGTGAAGCCTGCTCCTCTGCTGGATCCAACCGACGAAAAGAACCAGCAGAGGAGCAGGCAGCCATATATCAGATCATATTTACTAATATGATCTGATATCTGGCACTTTGATTGGCTTTTTTAAAAATCAGCAACCTGCCAGCCACGATCATTGGCTGGCAGGTTGCTGACGAAATACTGCTGTGCGAAATGCCGGCGCGAACTGCGCATGCGCGCATATTCGCGTCATCTCGCGTCTCGCGAGATGACGCGTATATGCGTGACTGTGCGCAGCGCTGCCACCTCCGGACCGCACATCTGCGTTAGGCGGTCCGGAGGTGGTTATACTACAGCACAATTGCTCATTCTTGTATTTTGGATATTTCACACTCTTTTGGAGTGTACCCTAATTAAAAATTAAAATAAAAACCAAAAACCAGTGTTGGCTACCTCGTCCTCCTCCACCGCTGCTTTCACCTTCACCGCTATGTCCACCGCCTCCTCAAACTCCTACTCCATATGGACCTCCACTTCATAAATCATGTTTTTTTTGTTTTTATTTGTACGTCCTTTCACTAATTTGTCTGTTACATTTTTGGGTTAAATTCACCAACTTTTGGGTGCGATATACAACTGCTATACCTAGTAGACAGGTAAAAAAAAAAAAAATCACTAATTTGTCTGTTACATTTTCGTGTGACATACAACAATTTTTGGCTGTGATAGACCCCTGCTCTACCTAGTAGACAGGTTAATATAATTTCACAATTTTTTCTGTTACAGTCTTGGGTGACAGTTTACAATTTTTGCCGTGAATAAACCCCTGCTCTGCATAGGTGACAGGGGCTTACATTTCTAAAATTCGTCTTTAATTGGCCCTTTCATTCGATCCTTCTGCTTTAATAACTTGTTCCACATTTCCGCTTCATCCCATTGCAGCAATTGACCTCCCTTGGATGAGGTCTCCCTTTCTCATGCTCCCTCTCCGGCGTGGAACCCTGATTCGCCGATAACCGTGATCAACATGGTAGGCTCAGAAAAGAACATTGAAAGTTGATAGAGAAGATATCCAAATGGATGGTGGACGTCACAGGGACGTGAAATCAGGCAGAAGTTATCTAGAGTCAAAGCCGCAGCAGGGCCTCTCCTGGCTAACGTTTCCAAATCCAAAATACCCCAGTGAGATTCCCTATAATTTTTTACTAATCATTCCAATAACAGGGCATCTTAAGAGTCCTGTATTGTTATTTATCATCACTACCTCCCCGAGTCAGGAGTGGGTAATTGCTGCGCGCCCCCTCCTTAACTTGGAAGCTTATGCTTCATTACTTTGTCCCACATTTCCACTCGATTACATTTAATTTCAACCATTGACCTTCCTTGGGTGTGGTATTCCTTTCTCAGGCTCCCTCTCTGGCCTGGATCACCATGGTAGGCGCATAAAAAGAACTTTGAAAGTTGATAGAGAAGATATCCAATTGGATTGTGGACATCACAGGGAAGTGCGAAATAGTGGAGCAGTATGTGTGCACACGCCTACACGTACTGAATGATGGGTCTGCCCCTTTTAACTTCTGGGTCTCCAAATTGGTTACATGGCCTGAGCTTGCCCTTTACGCCTTGGAGGTGCTGATCTGCCCTGCAGCCAGTGTATTGTCTGAACGTGTGTTTAGCACGACTGGAGGGGGTTATCACAGGTTATATTTCCCAATGTTTTGGGGTGTACCCTAATTAAAAAAAAAAAAAGTAAAATCAAAAAGCAGCGTAGGCTACCTCCTCCTCCTCCCCCACTACCGCTTCCACCTACACTGCCACATCCACCGCCTCCTCAACCTCCCACTCCATATGGACCTCGTCCTCCTAGATAAAGATTATTATTTTTAATTTTTACGTATTTTATGTTATTTAAAGTCATTTCCCTATCCACATTTGTTTGCAGAGCACTTGCCATGCTCTTCACCACATTTTGCTGGCATTTGCAGCCCTCTAGCCCTTTCCATGACATTTTTACAGCCATTTTAGTGTTCAAAAGTTCGGGTCCCCATTGACTTCAATGGGGTTCGGGTACGGGGTCAAGTTCAGGTCCCGAACTCAAACTTTTTTGTGACGTTCGGCCGAACCCGAACATCCAGGTGTCCTCTCAACTCTAGTGCAGAGTGCAATATATTCCCCACCACCACTGTCTATCCTCTAATGACTGAAAAAATCTCATGTAGATTGTAAGCTCTCATGGGCAGGGCCCGCTATCCTTCTGTACCAGTTTGTATCTAGTCTTGTTTACCATTTCCTCTTCTCAATAGGGTGTCAGCACTAATTGGACTGTACCAAAGTGTACAGACACACCCCAGAGTTGTAAAAGATGAAACTCCACAATTGTTCTTGCTTGGGGAATAGAAGAATTTCTAAAACAGACATGTCAGTGGAGGTTACAGTAAATAGTCTCTATGCCAACTATCCTACATATCATACACACCCTTGAAAAATTATGATTGCTGGCCTGCTGGTGACCCTCAAAAACATTAGGAGCAAGGGCCTGCTAGTGACCCTCTAAAACATTAGGGGCAAGGGCCTGCTGCTGATCTGACCATCTAAAACATATTAGGGGTATTCTGTTCCTGGGAAGAAGGACTCTGGGTTCACCCGGACAAAGCGTGGGAATACCCATCCAAATTGCTTACAAATCCATTAAATACTTGGGTATCCAAATAGGTAGAAACCCTGAATCCTTGTTTATGCAAAATTACCCTCCTTTGTTCAAGAACATTCTAACTGATTGTAATGACCGGCGTCACGCACAGGGAGGGAAAAGGGAAAGCCCCGCCCAAGGGAGAGGGAAAGGTGGTGACCCCTGACACACCTTGCGGCTGGCACCTGACTGCCCTGACGTCCCTAGACGGGTTCCTCACCCGTGCGGCGATCACGTGCCTAAACCCTGGCTTTCCCTAAAATGAGCTCTAGATAGTGAACGGGCCGGTGGGATCGCTAGTCTGCACCACTGACACTAAGAGGGAAACACCAGGGAGAGGACAGACAATACAGACAAACACATAGACCCAGGTGGGCGACCACAGCAGACCACAAAGGTCCAACAGGGATCCGGAGGGAAACGTTCTGGACCAACAACCAGAGAACGCAGCAACACAGCTCCAGTGGGTCAGTATAGAAGTCCAGGCAGGAAGCTCTATATCTGGCAGAGAAGTGTGAGAGGGGAATATAAGGAGGTTGGGAGTGCTGGACAAGGAACAGCTGAGGAGAAGGAGCTACGGATCCCTGAGTGAGCCAAAAAGGGTTGCAAAGCAAACCCAGAAAGCTACCATAAGGAAACAGCCCCATCTTACATAGAGCGCACAGCCAACCACTGCGACTTCCTGACCCCAGGTATAACGGAGTCAGGCGTGGTTCTTGACACCCTCGTGACACTGATATGGAAAGATGGATGAAATTTCCACTCTCATTGGGGTGGTAGAAGTCAATTATTAAAAATGATGAGCATCTCAAAGCTTCTTTATCCCATGCAAACTATCCCTGTCCTAATAAGACACTGACATAGCTGCTTTAGAGTCAGCATTTAGGTCCTTCCTATGGGGAGAAAAAAAAAAGTCAGGATCTCGCTAACTAAACTTCAATTACCCAAAAATATGGGTGGGCTAAATTTCCCAGTTTTGAGAGCTTATAACCTGGCCAGCCTTATTAGGCACTGTTCGGATTGGATATTTGGAACGGAGTAATTCGAATAGCTCCTTAGAAACACAATTGGTACATCCTTGAAGCCTATCAGCTTTGCTGCATACCAAATATAGTTTAATTCCCATTCCAGTAAAACATAGTCTATTGGTTAAGGATACTGTCGCGGCTTGGAAGGAGACTTGCAAAATCTTTGACCTTCTTTTTATGCTTTTAAAGTATATGGACATTTGGGGACATCCAGAATTTCCACCAGGTATAGACACTAAACATTATACTCATTGGAAAAACAGGAAGATTAAAACAGTGAGGGATTTGTGGAACACACAGGACAATCGATATTACTCTTACTCAGATCACAGAAAAATACCATCTGGAGAAGGCTAAACATTTGCTGGCATATTTTCAGGTCCAGGGATTCCTCGATCAAAGGGTGTTAAATCTCTCTAAAGAGATGAACAACAATGACTTTGACTCTCTAATAGGCTGAAAAAAGGATGAAAAAAATCTTTCAGAATTATATGTGGGAATTAGAGACAAAAAACATGCCCACTCCACAGAACAATTATTTTCCCAATGGAAGGAGGATTTCCCATCCATGGATATTAGGAATACCATCCTACAAGAATGGAATAAAGTAAGACAAGTAACTCCTAATGAGATATGGAGGGAAACTCATTTTCGGATGATGCACAAAGCTATTTATGGGTTCCAATTTACTACACACACTCCATCACAGGGCAGATTAAACAAATGTAAGTGTCACCTAAAGGGCTTGGATTTATTACATGGCATTTGGTCTTGTCCAGAAACAGAGAAATATTGGAGGATGATCAGACACCAAATTAAATACCATTTTAAGGTGTCGGTAGCTCCGAATCCTGGTCTACTATTATTTCATATGGCTCCTGTCCTGCTCCCCTTATTGTGAAGAATAATTCGACAGGTAGTTTACTCGCCCTTCAATCACCACACTGTTAAAGTTCCGGTAACTTGTTTAATGTGTATGATCAAAAGAAGGTAAAACTGTGAATACAGACAAAGCATAGTATCAGACCATACATGCAATGCAGGAGCGTGGATTAATACAATAACGCATACATCAAAGAACAGCGATGCATAAAAATACACTATGGAGCATCTGACATAAAATGCGTCTGCAGATGAGAGAACTATAGCATAGCATGTGACAGGAATCTACTAACATAGATTAGCTAATACATAACTATAAAGCTCTAACATAAGCATGTGTACAACGAAATATGCATCCTACACTGCAGATATAAGTAAATGATAAGGTTTGACATACCAACGATGCTTGGATGGCGTGGATGAAGGATAGATGCATGTGAATGCAACAGTACAGTGTGAATCTAGGAAATATGGCTGCTGGAATAAAGAACAACCTGCTTCCTGATACAGAGAGTCTACTTCCTGCAGTGTCACATGACCTCAGGACAGAACAGAAAAGAACAAAGCAGTCTTAAAGGTGTCCACTAGGGGGAGCAGAATTCAGCAATGTAGATTAACATAATCTGGCTGTGGACAGACAGCACACTCCCCGCCTGGTATCTGTTAGAGATACCACAATTTACCAGACCACCGAAAGTTACTCTGAAGGAGATAAGAGCAAGACAAGTTCTGTTACTGGTCTAATGAACAAAGCTGAACTTCCTTCTGTGTTTACTCTCACCTCTACCTTACGGACCCTACCATCATCGTGAGAGAAGGTCTTTGTCACTCGACCCATAGGCCACTTAATCTGCTTGGTTTGGTGGTTTTTTAGAAGCACGATGTCACCCTGCTGAACATTAGGCCTGTCTGCCTGCCACTTCTTTCGTTCCTGGAGAGTAGCCAAACACTGTTTGTACCACTTGTGCCAAAAGTCTTTAGCCAGGCTCTGGACCTGTCTCCACTGTCGTTTGTAGAGGTCTTTACTATCAAATGTTTCGGACAACACTGGATAAGGTGCAATCTTTTGAGTTAAGGTTGCTGGAGTAAGGATTTGTGGATCTTCAGGATCCGTTGAGACTGGTATCAACGGTCTTGAGTTTACAATAGCAGTCACTTCTGCCATCAAAGTAACTAGCACCTCATGAGTAAGCCTTGAAGGTTGTTGCAAAAACATGGAGTCTAGTATCCTCTTGGTGATTCCAATCATCCTTTCCCACACTCCTCCCATGTGGGAAGCGAAAGGGGGGGTTAAAAATCCAAGATACTTCTTGCCTTGAAAGAAAACTCTACCTTTTCAACATTGAGGTTAGAGGAGATTTTGAGTTCATGGCAAGCACCTACGAAGTTCGTTCCTCTGTCTGATCTGATTGTTTTGACTGGGCCACGAATAGCAAAGAACCTTCTCAAGGCATTTATCAAACTTGAGGCATCCATGGAATCTACAATCTCTACGTGGATGGCACGGATGCTGAGACAGGTGAAGAGAACTGCCCACCTCTTGCTGTTAGCTTTACCTCCACGGGTACGTCTGGAGCAAACCGACCAAGGACCAAACACATCCAGGCCGATGTGAGTGAATGGAGGATCTGTGCTAAGTCTGTCAGGTGGTAAGTCTGCCATTTTCTGTGTTTCACAGGTCCTTCTGAGCTTCCGGCAAATAACACATTTGAAGATAAGACTGGAAACGTTCCGCTTAGCTCCCAAAATCCAATACCCCGCTGTACGAATAGCTCCTTCTGTAATGTGTCGTCCTTGGTGCTGTGACTGGATATGGTGGTGACGGGTTATGAGGGTGGCAATGTGGTGTCGACCTGGGATAATGACTGGGCTTTTCTCCTCGTGCCCAAGATTTACATTGCGTAGACGTCCACCCACTCTTAGTAGCCCATCTACATCTATGAAGGGATCTAAAGCTCTAAGCGAACTGTCATTGGAGATACTCTTTTTCTCTTGAATGCAGAGGATCTCTCTAGGAAATGTTTCTTCTTGCACATTTTGGAGGACGATTATTCTGGCTTTCTTGAGGAACTCAATAAGATGCGGTCCTGTACAGAGATGCCAACCTTTACAGTTTTCAGGATGTTTTCCTGCCTTTACCTTGTAAAGTTGTATAATGTGGATGAGACGTGCGACAGCTCGTGTCAAAGTATTCCAGCTAGAGAATCTGCAAAAACGTTCAGATCCAAGTCTCTTCTCTCTATATACGGTGCTTAATGTTGTCACCTCAGGACGGATGTCTGTATCAGTCGTTGGATCAACGAGGTCAAAGGCCTCAGTCTCAGTCTTTCCGGCTGGTGAATTTGAATGAAGTAGGAATGTTGGCCCTGTAAGCCACATTGAGTCTTGTAGATGTGCTGTTGATACTGATCTGGTGGCGAGATCTGCTGGGTTATCCTTTGTCGGCACGTAATGCCATTGCTTTGGGATTGAACATCTTCTTATCCTCTGAACACGATTACTGACGAACACATAGAATCTTCTTTCCTCGTTGTAAATGTAGCCCAGAACGATTTTACCATCAGTGAAATAGCTAACAGTGTCAATGTTCAAGTCAAGTTCTGTGGTAATGAATTCCGCGATGTCCACAGCAAGAACCGCTGCGCTAAGCTCCAGCAGTGGGATTGTGAGTTCTGGCCGTGGAGTTAGTTTTGCCTTTCCTAAGACGAACCCAATGTGAGCTCCTCCTTGAGCATCAACAACCTTTAAGTAGGCTACTGCTGCTATTGCCTGGACAGAGGCATCTGAGAATACACAGAACTCTTTATACTGAGCATTAGAGCAGGAAATTGATACATAAGGTCTGGATACCTCAACGTGTCTCAACTTCTGTAGGGATTCTCTCCAATCTTCCCACTGCTGTTTCTTCTCTTCAGGTAGGGGTGCATCCCAATCTTGCCTATCTGCAGTGAGATTACGAAGAAGACCTTTTCCTCTAATGGTGACTGGTGCAGCTATACCTAGAGGATCATATACACTGTTCACGGTAGAGAGAACTCCCCGACGAGTGAAAGGTCTTTCCTCTTGTGATACTTGGAATGTCAAAACATCATTTTTGAGGTCCCAGCTAATGCCAAGGCTTCTCTGAATGGGTAATGCATCAGCACTAAAATCAAGATCCCTTAAGTCACTTGCCCGATCTTCTGAAGGGAAGGCCATCATGACTTCTCTGCGGTTTGATGCTAGCTTATGTAGGTGAAGGTTGGAACGTGCCAGCATCTCTCTTGTTCTCTTCAATAGGTTGATGGCTTGTGTTGCAGTTGGCACAGATTTTAGTCCGTCATCAACATAAAAGTCTCTTTCTACAAATTCTCTTGCATCTGCGCCAAACTGTCTTTCTCCTTCGTATGCTGCGAGTTTGAGGCCAAAATGGCTACTGCTGGTGAGGGGCTGTTGCCAAAAATATGCACTTTCATCCGCCATTCGATGATGTCTTCTGCTGGGTTATTATCCTTATGCCAGAAGAATCTTAAAAAGTTCCTATCTTCAGGTCTAACCAGGAAACAATGAAACATTTGGCCAATGTCGGCCACAAAGGCAATAGCATCCTTTCGAAAGCGAAGTAATACTCCTAAGAGATTGTTGTTGAGGTCTGGACCCTTCAAAAGGATGTCGTTCAGGGATATCCCACCACACTGGGCACTTGAATCAAAGACTACTCGGATTTGCAAGGGTTTCTTCGGGTGGTACACCCCGAACAAAGGTAGATACCAGCATTCTTCTTCTATGTCAAGGGGTGGCGCTACTTCACAATGGCCATTCTGTATTACTTTCTCCATGAAAGCAAAGAAATGTCTTTTCATGTCGGGCTTCTGTTTAAAGGATTTTTGAAGAGACCTGAATCGGTGCAAAACCTGTGTCTTGTTATTTGGAAGGCGTTGTCTGTGTGTTTTAAAAGGTAGCGGAGCGACCCAGCTGTTGTCTTCGTCTCTGTAGAAGCCTCTCTTCATTATCTCCAGAAAAGCAAGCTCACTGCGAGAAGGAGCCATTTTATCATCTTCTTTGGTAATTTCAAAGGCTTTGTGGCCAAGACAGTTTTCCATACAAGAGGAATTCGAGATGGATGAGGCCTGCAGGGTCAAGGGAATGCCGGTATTGAAGCTTTCCTTCACAGCAAAGAAGTTTGGGCAAGGTGCGAACAGCGATCCCCGGCTATTATCTAAGATGTTGGTATAGAGGCTATGCACGGTGTCTGGTCTGTGGACACCACCTAGACATACATTGCCCACTATTACCCACCCTAGGTCTAATCTTTGGGCGTAAGGAGAGTCGTTTGGCCCATTAATCTGGTCCCTGACCTTGTGGACCCTAATAATATCTCTGCCTAGCAACAGGAGAATGGAGGCATTAGGATCAAGCTCAGGTATCTGAGTGGCTATTTGCCTCAGATGTGTATGGTGAAGTGCAACCTCTGGGGTAGGGATCTCTGATCGAACATTTGGGATTTCATCACATTCTATCAGCGTGGGTAGTGGAACGGACACTTGTCTGTCAAGGGATTCCAACTGGAAGCCATGTACCATCCTCCCAGTAGTGTTGATCACTCCCGCACATGTCTTGAGAGAATAAGGCAATTGGTGACCTTTTGACCCAAAAAGCTCAAACAACTCTGGTCTTGCCAAAGATCTATTGCTCTGGTCATCTAAGATTGCATAAACTTTGGTAGCTCTTTCCCTATGCCCTGTAGGGTACACATTGACCAAGCAGATTTTTGAACAAGACCTGCCCTGAAGATTTTCTCTACAAATTTCGGTACACATAGCTGACACGTCTGCTGATAAGCTACTTTCCTGTCCCTCCCCGCCATGCTCTACCCCTGTTTCAGCTTTCACAGTCCATGGTGCGGGACCAGGATGCATAGCGGACACATGCTTATTGCTATTGCACTCTATACAACAGATAGTCTTATCACAGTCCTTTGCAAGATGTGAAGTAGATGCACAACAATGATAAACATTATTTTGCTTCAGGAAGGCCTTTCTTTCAGTTAAAGGTTTTACCCTGAAGCTACGACATTCATACAAAGGATGAGGCTTGCGATGAATGGGGCAACCTTGGGTAAGGTCCGCAGTCTTGGGACGGGCAGGCTCTTTCTGTGATGGTGTACCTGTATAGGTCTCAGTCTTGTGCACTGAGACAGAGGTTCTATGAGTAGTATTCTTGTGATGGTGTTTCTCTAGTCTCCAACCATCAGAGCTTTGAGGGGACAGGATGAACCCTGGATCATTACGCATCTTTGCTTGTTGTGTGACAAAACTCACGAAGAAAGAGAATGGTGGGAAAGACACCCGGTGCAGTTCTTTATATCTGGAGCCCTGAGTCATCCACCTCTCTTGTAGGGAAATTGGCAATTTTTGAACAATGTTGCTTATACCCCTAGCTGTATCAAGAATGGCTAGACCTGGAAAGTCGCCTTCTTCCTTTGCAGCTTGCAGTTCCATTAACAGGTCTCCTAACTCTCTAAGCCTGGGATGGTCTTTGCTGGAGATTTTCCCAAAGCTGTCTACTCTATTCCACAGGCAGTCCTCTATAATCTCAGGAGCCCCATAGCACTCATCAAGTCTCTGCCATGCCATCTGCAAACCCTTTCTGGAGTCATTCACATGTACAGCTTGTATGCGTTTCACTTGCTTGCATGACTCAATGCCTAACCATCTCACCAGAAGATCTATTTCTTCTTTGTAAGAGAGATTAAGATCTGTTATAGCATTTCTGAATGAAGCCCGCCAAGCCCTATAGTTTTCTGGCAGATCATCAAACTGCACCAGTCCCTTTGAAATAATTTCTCGTCTTGCCATATATCTTACCAGATCCGACGTGACTTGGTTGTGAGCTGGAGTCTGGGTAACGATTAACTGGTGGTATCATTCTAGCATCAGATGAGCAAGTATAAGTTCCTTTTTCCACTGGAGGCATAGGATAGCTGTAGCAGTCAGGTGGATCTATGCAGTGGTGTGGAGTGTCAAGTCGCTTGCTGTCCATCGCAGGGTCTTCCCTGAAGATCTGACCGCTGGAGTTTCTCATTGGAGGGGCATAAAATGATAGGTCTGCAGTGAAGGGAGGGTCTTGACAAGAGGCGTTCTGCTGCTGTGAACTTGTCTGAAGTGGAAAGCGTGTGCTGCTGTGTGGGTACTTGTTTCCGTCTTCTGAGATTGGATCGGGTTGATGGAGTATCTGTGAATGTTCTCTCACATATTCTTCAGTACGCTGTATAGCAGTTTCGTGCTTTAAGTCAAGCTGGATGTCTGGTTTGTCGCTTGTGTCATCATCCGTTTCTAATGCAGCCTCTAATACTTGTGCTTTTGCAGTTGCTGCAGCTGCTGACTTTTTCAAACTGAGTACTTCTAGTGAAGCTTCTATACGTGCCTTTTCTTGCTTTATCTTTGCTTCTTCTTCTGCAAATACTATTTGTGCTTTCATGGCCTCTGCTTCGGCTCTGGCTAGCGCTCCTGCTTCAGAAGCACGAGATCGATGTGAGAGTCTGGATGAGCGTGACACTCTGGATCTGGTCTTCTGTGAAACTTCAGACATCTTTGTGTTGCTAGGTGTGGGTCCGTGTGAGACAGTAACTTCAGTCCCTCTGCAGTAGAAGCTGTGGCTGCACTGTGCGGTTGTGTAGTGCTGCTGTACACGGATTAAGCGCTGATCATGCTTGCATTGCTCTATCGCATTCAAGGGCCGTCTCCGATAAAGCCGTTGTTTTACTGTCCTGCTCCCCTTATTGTGAAGAATAATTCGACAGTTAGTTTACTCGCCCTTCAATCACCACACTGTTAAAGTTCCGGTAACTTGTTTAATGTGTATGATCAAAAGAAGGTAAAACTGTGAATACAGACAAAGCATAGTATCAGACCATACATGCAATGCAGGAGCGTGGATTAATACAATAACGCATACATCAAAGAACAGTGATGCATAAAAATACACTATGGAGCATCTGACATAAACTGCGTCTGCAGATGAGAGAACTATAGCATAGCATGTGACAGGAATCTACTAACATAGATTAGCTAATACTTAACTATAAAGCTCTAACATAAGCATGTGTACAACGAAATATGCATCCTACACTGCAGATATAAGTAAATGATAAGGTTTGACATACCAACGATGCTTGGATGGCGTGGATGAAGGATAGATGCATGTGGATGCAACAGTACAGTGTGAATCTAGGAAATATGGCTGCTGGAATAAAGAACAACCTGCTTCCTGATACAGAGAGTCTACTTCCTGCAGTGTCACATGACCTCAGGACAGAACAGAAAAGAACAAAGCAGTCTTAAAGGTGTCCACTAGGGGGAGCAGAATTCAGCAATGTAGATTAACATAATCTGGCTGTGGACAGACAGCACAGCTCCAGAGGGGTCCAAGATCTTTCCTCTAATACATTTACTGATTCTGGCAGCCAAGAGGTGCCTCTTTAGAGAATGGCTAAACTCTAGTGTACCTTCACACAATGATGTGTTCACGCAGGTCAAATTATGTTTTTAAAAGAAGAAAACAGAAGCGGAAAGATTAAAAGGAAAACACATAAGCACATTCTTTCACAGATGGGAAGATTTTATTAGAATGGTTTTTGCAGACAATGAAATGAAAACAGTAATGACACCATTTGTAAACTCAGAATGGTACCTTAGGAGAAAGATTGCAAACCAGCTAGGAAGGCTACAGGTTGACTAATGGAAATTGGAAAGCGAGCAAACAGAATAGGCACCTAAGGGAGGAAGGGAAGTTTCCTTATTGGTTAATGGGGATAACCTGTTTGTTGTTAATTTATGTATAACAATCAACAAATTGTACTAAATAACATGTACTGCATTGTACAGGAAATTACTGTAATACATTGCTATTATATACAAATTTAAATGTATAAACTCCAATAAAGAATATATTAAAAAACAAAACAAAAACAAAAAACATTAAGGGTGAGGGTCTACTGCTGAGCTGACCATCGAAAAAATTATGGGCGAGGGCCTGCTGCTGATCTGACCATGGAAAAAATTATGGTTAAGGGCCTGATGCTGAGCTGACCATCGAAAAAATTATGGTTGAGGGCCTGCTGCTGAGCTGACCCTCTAAAACATTAGGAGCGAGGGCAGCCTAATAAGCATGTTGATATAATGGAGGAGGAGGACGGCGAGAAAAGGAAGATTGAACCATATACCCTTTTTGTGCTGGAAGGGTTGCATGGGAATACAGTGTATTCAATACACCATAAAATACATATTTAGAGTGCCTTTATGTTCAGCCGCTTTCCTCTGGTGCAGTAGAGAAGTCAGGGGCAATCCAGGCCTTGTTCATTTTGATAAGAGTCAACCTGTCAGCATTTTTAGTTAGGTTACGGCCACAGGGTGAGAGAGGCGCTCATAGGGTAAATAAGTCAAGATACAACAGCTTCCTTCAAAAACAGGTGGTGCAACCGTATTGAACAGGTGGTACAACCGTATTGAAGGTAGGCTGTGAGATTTGTAGGTAACAGGTTGGTGCTGCCAGATGCATCAGGAAACCCTTGGGGCGAAGGCCAGGTCAGCACTCAGGAAAAAATTGGAAAACGTATCTCAGCTTGTGACTATAGAGTGATATCCAGCTAATAGACGATCGTAAGGCGCATTACCACAACCCCATGCAGGATACAAGCATTTTGACAGTGTTTTATTTTCTTTCATTTTATCTTTTATTCCCAATTTATTTATCTCTTCTCCCTTTTTTTTTCTTCTTCTTTTCCCCTTCTTTCTGCCTTTTATCGTTGCAACAGTAACAGATTTGTGCTTTTACATTTCAGTCGCAAGCTCCCAGACTTACAACCTAACCCCAGATTTATTCTATCATATGTCTTGGATATCATATTCTCCTCATCATTATATCATCACCATTACATTCATTTATTCAATTATTCATTTATTTATTTTTATATTTATTTTTAATTATATTTATATCCATGTTTACTAGCACTACCTTTCTCGTATAATTCTACATCCCTAGTCTCTCTCCCCCAAATTTTTGACCAATTTCTCCAACACTCCCCTCTGACCCTCCCCTCCATCCATCCTAACTCTCCAGTATTCATTTACACATTCATACATCCATTCTTCTATTATCCTCCAACCAGTTCATTCTATCTTTAATAAGTAAATTTCCATGTCCCAGTCATGCTGTTACCCTTTCACACCTAATGATATCTATAGTGCAGTGCTTCTCTCCTCTAGACTATCAGGGAAGACACTGATGAGAGGAGGATAATTGTCTCCCTCCGATCGCGTCGCTCCCTTAGAGAGCATTAACACTGCTAACAAGCACACTTGCCGCGCCGCTCGTAGAAGCGGCCGGCATTCCAGCGCTGTGTGACCCCGCCCCCTGCCCTCCCGATATCAATCCCTTCGTTAGCGCGCGCAGACCTCCCTGCCTGCACGTCCCTTCCACATGTGCCACGTGCAAGACTGTAGCGAGAACGCTCCAACAAACGGCTACACAAACTCTATCCACAATTGAAACAAGGTAACTATCCTCAAATGGACATACTTATATATCCACAGACTGTTACATATATTCAAAGGTCCACTTCTTCAAAACTGTTACATACATATAGAGGGGGAGGAGAAGAAAAAGGGGGAAAAGAAAGAAAAAAGAGACAAGGGGAAAAGGGAAAGTTATATATTCACCGGTTAGTCTACCCTAGTCAACGTTCTAAAAACCTTCCCTCTCTGTTTTACATGACCGCATAGGCACCGACATGCACCATTTTTTTGTCAATATGTACTAACGTATGTCAGTCCTATCAACATAAAACGTCTCGTCACATTGAATTATGTATACATTAGTTATGTGGTTAATGAATTATGTATACACTTATATACATTTACTGATGAATTTATGTTATTGAGGTATTTACTCACTCAAGTATTTTAATTTTTACTTATTCATCTATGTATTTATGTACATAAGCATATACCTACAGATCTCTTTTTATATATACTTTCTTATACTCATTGATGTACTTGCCCACTTAATTAAGTGTTCTATTTTACCTATATATTTATTTATTCATGCAAGTATATATCCATAGATCTTTATATATCAAATTCTATATACGACTTTTATACATACATATACATTTATTTTTTACTATTTATTTTCAATTATATGTTTACCATTTATGTTCCTTGTAGACTTGAGAAAAGGGTTGTCGAGACCCCGAAACGCATTGTCTCGTAGTAAACTTTGTTGTATCCTGCATCGGGTTGTGGTAATGCGCCTTACGATCGTCTATTAGCTGGATCACTCTATCGTGACAGGCTGAGATATGTTTTCCAGCATTTTCAGTTGACAGTCGGATGCGCTTATCAGTTATTTTGCCCCCATCAGCACTAAATGCCCTCTGACAAAATTCTGGCGGCAGGGTAGTAGGTTTGTGCCACGTGTCCAGCTTGGACACCCAATAGTTGTTAAGCACAGAGGAATCATTGAGGACGCTGACACGGTCTGTTACGTACACCTTCACCTTCTTCCAAAACTTTTCTCTCCTTGTGCATCAGGGTGAGGTTGCTGGCAGGGTGTGATGAAATGGGAGGATCTGTGGATGGCACTGTTATGGGAGGATCTGTGGATGGCACTGTTATGGGGTGGGGGTTCTGTGGATGGCACATATATAACAGTGCCATCCACAGATCCCCCATAACAGTGCCATCCACAGATGTCCCCCATAAAACTGTCATCCACAGATTACCCCCCTACCCCCCCCCCCCCCCCCCACCGCTCCAGTGCTGCAGTATACAAATATAAAATGTTTAATTCAATTAAAAGTGATTAAACATGCCCCCTCACTCCTAATATTTGTCATGGCTGGAGGTGGAGGAAACCCCCAGCCGTGCGGTGCCAGGAGATGGTAGGGTTACCACTTGGCCAAACAACACAGAATTAGGGAGCAGGTCACCTCCTGTTGCGTCCCTAACTCTGACCCTGTCTCCTACCTGCATGGGCCGACCTTGATGGTAGGAGGGCCCATACTCAGGAACCTCGGATCCCTGCTGACCCTCCGCAGATCCCTGACCTAGGAGCTGGGTGAGACGACCTACTCCTCCTTGGCACGGAGGAGCAGGAGTCTCAATGGCCAAGCAACAAGGGGAAACAGAAAACACCTTATGGCAGTGACAGGCAAACGCAAGCAACACAACACTCACCTGCCACCGAACAACACAACCAGGAACCCATGTGCAGGTGCTGTTTGTTCAGGACACCAACAATGACAGCACACACAGACATCACACAGGGACCCGGACCATAAGCTGCAATGATACAGAAAACCCCCACACACCTAGATAACACCGTGTAACAAAGATTTATGACCAGAAGGGAGGCCCCCACTGGTAGATGGTAATATACAGGAGGCTGCTCCAGCTATGCCTGGCTGAGAGCAACCTACTGAGCCAAGCCAGAGGCTTTATAGGCCTGAGTGGCCACACCCACCGGTCAGAACACACCCAGTGACATCACACACTGGGAAGGGAGTTAACCCTTCCTACACCACAGAAGAGAAGGGAAAACACCAACTTAAAGGGAAATAGCACACACACTCACTCACCTGTTACCGCTGGCAACGGCATGCGTGGCAACCGTGTCCTGAAGAACAACCAGCAGGCCGAGACCCTGCCACCACATGCACACAACACCAGACGTTGCCGCGGACAACCGCAGGTGAAGGGAGGTGTCCAAGTGCATACAACCAACACAACCTCGTGCACAACAAACACACAAAGGGAGTGCACATAAAACACGTTGCCAAGGGCAACCGCACGCATGCCTGTTATCTGCAGCAACCGCACCTGAGGCAAACCACTAAGTGCCCCCAGCTGCGGTTGACACAACACCAAAACCGCGGGTAACTGCATGCGGCTCCCAAGGAGTCACGACCATGACCAAGGGTCGTGACAATATTACCGTACACCCTAGCAGCTTCTGTACAATGCAGGCAGGCAGGCCAGGCGTCCGGTGCGTCACTCACAGACGTCACGTGCCTGCTTCATTCATAGAGTAGGCGGCGCAGGCACGTGACATCAGGGAGTTACGCTGCCGCTGCCGACCGCCCGGCCTGCCTGCCTTCTACAGAAGCTGTTAGGGTGTACGGTAATATTAAAAGTGGGGGGGCATGTTTAATCACTTTTAATTGAATGAGACATTTTATATCTGTATAGTGCAGCACTGGAGCGGCGGGGCCGAAATACAGTGACTGCACCGCTGCCGCAATTGCCGGCCCCCAGCTTCTCCTTCCAGTCCCTCCCCGCTCGCTCATACATCACAGCATGCAATGTAAAAATGTCAGCATTCGCCCCATAAGACGCAGGGGCATTTCTCCCCCATTTTTGGGGGGGAAAAAGTGCATCTTATGGGGGCGAAAAATACGGTATGTACTCTGCTGTCAGCGTTGTTAGCTGGAAATGTTTGGAGCAATTTTTCCACAAGGTTTTTCTGGTATTGCACCATTTTGCTAGTCCTCTCCACCACAGGAATGAGAGATGAAACGTTCTCTTTGTAGCGGGGGTCGAGAAGGGTGAACAACCAGTAATCGCTGTTGGCCAAACATAAAAAGTCAGGCATATGTGCCAGAGTCCCGACAAGACTTCGCTGTCCTCATCAGGAGGAGGACTCTCAATCTCCTCATCCTCTTCGGCCCATCCACGCTGAACAGATTGAATAAACCTGCTGTGGGTACTACCCGCTGTAGCAGAGGCAACAGTCTCCTGCTCCTCCTCATCCTCCAATTTGCGCTCAGAAGATGAACGGAGGTTGGATCTGGCTATCACTCTGTGTACTGTCTTCCCCCATTTCCACCTCTTCCACATGCAAAGCGTCCTCCTTCATTGTGAGCAGCTAGCGTTTCAGCACAAAAAGAAGTGGAATGGTTACGCTGATAATAGCGGCATCGCCTCTCACCATCTGTGTTGATTCCTCAAAGTTGAGTAAAACCTCACAGAGGTCAGACATCCATGTCCACTCGTCAATTATGAAGAGCGAAAGCTAACTGGAAAGGTCACTACCATATTGCAGCTGGTATTCCACTATTCTGCTGGTAACAAAGCCTGGCCAACATGTGGAACGTGGAGTTCCAGCGCATGCTCACATCGCACAACAGTCGGTGAGCTGGCAATTGCAAGCGCTGCTGCAGCGTTGCCAGATTGGCGGCAGCTGTAGATGAATTTCGGAAATGGGTACACACGCCGCGCACCTTCACCAGTAGCTCAGGCAAATTGAGGTAGGTTTTGAGAAACCGCTGAACCACTAAGTTAAACACGTGGGCTAGGCATGGTATGTGTGTGAGCTTGCTGAGCTCCAAAGCCGCCACCAAGTTACAGCCATTATCAGACACAACCATGCCTGGTTCGTGGTTGAATGGCAAGAGCTGTGTTTGGCCCCTTATACCCTGCCACAGCTCTGCGGTGGTGTGCCGCTTCCCCACTGCAGTGCTACACTGCTTCCACATACTGACTGATGGCTGACTGGTGCTGCAAGATGATAATTCAGAGGTGGAAGTGGAGGAGGAGGTGGAGGAGGAGAAGGGAGGGGGGTTGCAGCCATTATGGTAGTTAGTGGCGGAGATCCTGATGGAAGTTGGGCCTGCAATCCTTGGCGTCAATAGCACCTGTGCCATCCCAGGGTACGACTCGCTCCCGGCCTCCACAACGTTCACCCAGTGTGTCGTCAGGGAAATGTAGCGTCTCTGGCCACAAGCACTTGTTCTCGTGTCAGTCGTTAAGTGGACCTTCCCAATAACTGCTGGTCTCAGGCGGGGACGGCACATTAGGTAACGATGGACCGCCGCTGCTATCAGGCTGCGGAAAGCCTCAGTGTCCACAAGCCTAAATGGCAACATTTCCAGGGCCAGCAATTTGGAAAGGTGCACATTTAGTGCTATGGCCTGTGGGTGGGTGGCTGGGTATTTGCGCTTTTGTTCTAAGGCCTGGGTCATGGACATCTGTACGCTGCGCTAGGACACAGAAGTGGATGTGCTAGCTGATGGTGCTTGCGAAAGTCCAGGTGCAGGGTGGAAGGCATCCGTCTTGGACAGGGGATTGGCCAGCACATAACACAGGGGAAGAGGAGGCAGTGGTGTGACCCGCGTACACTGATTGTGGACCCAGGGTTTCGGTCCACCTATTAGGGTGCTTTGATGCCATGTGGCGGATCAGGCTGGTGGTGGTGAGGTTGCTAGTGTTCACGCCCCTGCTCATTTTGGTACGGCACAGGTTGCAAATGACAATTCTTTTATCGCTCGCACTTTCCTCAAAAAAGCGCCAGACTGTGGAACACCTACTCCTTGGAAAGGGAGATTGCCGCATGGGGGTGCTCCAGGTAACAGTTGCGGGCCTATTTGGTGTGGCCCACCTTCTCCCTTTTGCCACCCCACTGCCTCTTCCAGCCTGTTGTGGTTCTGCGGATCACTCCCCCTCTGTACTAATATCCACGTGATGGTTTTGCAGACAGCAGGAGCAACCCCGAGCGTCCACGATGCCCAGAAGGCAGTCCGTGTGGCGATTCCTAAGATGAAACCTGTAGACTAAATCGAAACCTACCTGGCAATGTACGGGAAAGTGGCCACAAGTGAGAAGCTACCCAGAGACCAGTGGGCGGAGGTTGTTGCTCCGTTTCTGGCATCAGATTCCCAGCAGATGTATTTTGACCTGCCGAACGATCAAGCGGACGACTACCACAAAGTAAAGGGTGAGACTTTGACAAGACTGGGGTGAATGTGTTGATCCGGGCCCAGCGGGTTCATTAGTGGAGGTTTAAGCCGGCTGAGCCTGCAAGACCCCAGTATTATGACTTACTCCACCTTTTGCAAAAGTGGCTACAGCCTGAAGTTCTGAGTCCCATGGCTCTGCTGGACAGAATATTGGCTGATATGTTTTAGAGGGCTTTGCCACCCCCTATCCAGCAATGGATAGGCCAGGTCTCTCCAGGTAATGCCCTTAAGATGGTCGACCTGGTGGAACGCTATGAGGCAACCCGATAGTCTGCTGGCAGTGTCGCGGGGGCCTGCCCATGTACGAGCTGACTGTCCACATCAGGTGGAATCCATGGACACGAACTATAGCTTCCATTATTCATTATATGCCAGGAAGCCGTGTGCAGCGTATACCCCAGAAACTCTGAATCACTTGTGCCAATTGGAAGTGGGAGACACTCCAGCTGAGGCCCAGGTGGTCTCAGGAAATCTGGTGTCCCTCGTAAGGGCTCCCCTGGTACGGTCTGCTGAGTATACTGTCCGGAAAGTTGGGGTCATGTGCATTCATGGGGACTTAAAAGACTATGCCACCGCCCTGGTGTCACTAACCACGGGGGCCGACAGGTGGACTCACGAAGTGGCAGTTGCCACAAACTTCTACTACGAACTTATAATCGGAAGAGACTTCCCGGGTTTCCCGTCACTGTGGCCTGCTAAGAGAGTGACTGATACCCATGAGACAGGGGTAACCCCAGGAGAGTGGCCTTGCTCCGAGGGGAGGCCAGAACCATGGGAACCCGAGGCCAAAGGGCCAGCGGTATGGGTGACCGCCAGTTCAGTGAAAGAGGGGGAGACAACCCCACTGAGTGTAATGGTGGGAGATGTGGAGGACTTGCCGCTGGGGCCTAAACAAATCTCTAAGTTTTAAATGGAGAAAAGGGATGAATAGGCACAACCACTTTCTGGAGTGTATACTACAATTTTAATTCAGCAAGCAATACAACATAAATATTAAAAAGTGACCCTCAATAAAAGTGACATTCAATAAAATAGCATTCAATAAAATGGCATTCAATAAAATAGTATAGTATACAGCATGTAACACAGCAAGCAATTAAAACAGCAAGCAAATAAATACAATGGAAATATAGCAGCAGAAGTGCCCAATAATAGAAGCAATATATATCGGATAGACAGTCAAATTTCCAGTATATTTGGTTAAAATTAGGAAAAAACGCCCAGTGTATATGTTTAGGGAAATCCAGAAAATCCTCACTTATGTGCATACAAAGTTCTGGTGCCCAATACAACACAAAATCGCTTACCGCTCCTTCTCTCTGGTATGTCGGTGTTTATGGCAGTAGTAGTAAACACCGACACACCAGAGAGAAGGAGCGCTAAGCGATTTTGTGTTGTATCTATCCGATATATATTGCTGCTATTTTTGGACACTTCTGCTGCTATATTTGCCATCGTATTCAATTGCTTGCTGTTTTAATTGCTTGACGTGTTATATGCTGTATACTATACTATTTTATTGAATGCTATTTTATTGAATGCTATTTTATAGAATGTCACTTTTATTGAGGTTCACTTTTTAATATTTATGTTGTATTGCCTGCTGAATTAAAATTGTAGTATACACTCCAGAAAGTGGTTGTGCCTTTTCATCCCTTTTCTCTATTTATGACTTGCTATACTGGGTAGGTGACCCAGAGAATAGTGCACCCACTGTTATCTTCCACTGAGGTGTCTGAGCCTTCCATTTTTTCCTTTTTATGAATGTTTAGTTTGATGCATATCCAATGCCTCGGGTGGATGAGTTTATTGAGAGGTTAGGCCATGCCCGGTACTTTTCTGTTTTGTACCTGTTTTGTACCTCACCCTTGACAGTGGCTGCCAAAGAGAAAACTGCCTTCATCACACCAGAGGGGCTGTACAAATATAAGGTGTTACCCTTTGGTCCGCACGGTGCCCCTGCCACTTTTCAACAGCTCATGGACATTGTGCTGTGTCCACATTGTCAGTACGCTTCGGCTTACCTGGACAATATTGTCATCCCCAGTACTGACTGGGAAAGTCATCTACCCAAAGTGCAGGCTATAGTGGACTCCCTTAGGAAGGCTAGACTGACCGCTAACACAAAGAAATGTGCGATAGGGTTAGAAGAGTCTAAGTACCTGGGGTACGTCTTTAGACATGGAGTTATCAAACCCCAAGTGAATAAAATAGAGGCGATTCGGAATTGGCTCCGACCTGTCACCACGAGGCTAGTAAAGTCATTTCTGGGAATAGTGGGACTTGCCGCCGGGGCTTCAGCTGGCAGACCTCAATGTCTCCGGGGATAATTTTGGTATTTGCACAACACCGGGACCCAACCCTATCCTGAGCCTGGGAAAATCTATTAATAGTAGATGGTGATCCACAACAAGCTGAGGCAGAGTCTGTGTTCCCCTGTTTTGTGGTTCATCAGGATATGTTGTATCGGGTAAACCAGCTGCGGGGTGAAGCCATTGAACAGTTGGTTGTGCCTCAGGCTTATCGCAAACTTGTGTTAGAGTTAGCCCACCGACATGTTCTCGGGGGTCATCTGGGAATGCAGAAAACACCGGACCGGATACTACAACGGTTTTACTGGCACAGTGTGTTTAGGGAGGTGGACGAATTCTTTAAGTCTTGCCTGAACTGCCAGGCAACTAGCCCCCAGACCCTTTTCCGTAGTCCCTTGGTACGAATCGCTATGGACCTCGTAGGCCCAGTACCGAAGTCCACCAGAGGACACCAACACATCTTGGTTGTCCTAGACTACGCCACTCGGTACCCGGAGGCGGTGCCACTGTGACATACATCGGCTAAACTGATAGCTAAGGAGCTAATGGAAATGTTCTCCAGAGTGGGGCTACCTAAAGAGGTTCTGACTGACCAGGGGACCCCTTGTATGTCCAAGGTCATGGGGGAACTCTGTAAGTTGCTGCATATAAAACAGTTACGGACGTCCGTGTACCATCCGCAAATTGACGGTTTGGTTGAAAGGTTTAACAAAACACTAAAAACCATGTTAAAAAGGGTGATGTCTAAAGATGGAAAGGACTGGGACCTTCTTCTGCCCTATCTCATGTTTGCTGTGTGAGAGGTACCCCAGGCCTCTACTGGGTTCTCGCCCTTCGAATTGCCATATGGCAGACATCCTCGTGGTTTGTTGGACGTAGCCAAAGAGGCATGGGAACAGCAACCCACTCCGCATAAAAGTGTCCTTGAGCATGTTACCAAGATTCAACAGCGGATAGAGACTGTTTTGCCTCTTGTCAGGGAGCATATGGAGGCCACTCAGCAAGCCCAGAGTCAGATCTAGAATCAGCAGGCTCGGGTCCGGATCTTTAACCCGAGAGATCGGGTTTTGGCTCTGGTGCAGACCGTGTACTGTAAGTTCCTGGCCAGGTGGCAGGGGCCCTACGAGGTACTTGGAAAAATTGGAGACGTAAATTACAAGGTACACCAGCCAGGGAGGCGAAAGCCGGAGCAGGTGTACCATGTGAATCTACTCAAACCGTGGAAAGATAGGGAAACCTGTACTGAAGACAGCCCCCAGCCAGGTTTTCTAGGGGAAGCGGTTTCGGCCCCTCTGTCTGAAGCAAGGGAAGCGCCTGCCACAGTAAGAATTGCTGACAGCCTCTCCTCTAAGCAGGCTCAGGAGGTCAGGGAGTTTATTAGCTGGAACACGGATGTATTTTTGGATTTCCCGAGACGCACTTCCACAATTCAGCATGACATTGTCGCTGAGCCTCAGACGAAAGTCCGGCTAAAACCATACCGGGTACCTGAGGCTCGGCAACAAGCCATCTCAGAGGAAGTGCTAATGATGCTGAGGCTAGATGTCATTGAGGAGTGTAAAAGTGAGTGGACTAGTCCTATAGTGCTAATACCCAAGCCGTACGGGACACTCCAATTTTGTAACGATTTCCGAAAACAAAACAAAATCTCTAAGTTTGATGCATATGCCATGCCTCTTGTGGATGAGTTTATTAAGAGGTTAGACCAAGCCTGGTATTTTTCTGTTTTGTACCTCACCAAAGGGTTCTGGCAGAGAAAACTGCCTTCATCACACCAGAGGGGCTGTACGAATATAAGGTGTTACCCTTTGGTCTGCATGGCGTCCCTGTCACTTTTCAACAGCTCATTGACATTGTGCTGTGTCCACATCATGGGTACACTTCGGCTTACCTGGACGATATTGTCCTCCACAGTACTGACTGGGAAAGTCATCTACCCAAAGTGCAGGTGTCACGATAGGTAGGTAAGCGGGGAAATCACCAAACAAGGGAAGACAAACAGAACAAACAACTAGGCCAAAAAGCTAGGAAGAAAAGGGTAATCTCCTAGCGATCCCTAAAAGCTTTCCCTAAACTGCTGTGCCCATGTGCATACTCTTAGGGTGGATATGCACATGCCCTTGTGCCTAAATCTAAACCCCCTGGGCAAACCTTAAGTAACAGGGAAAAGGGAAGAGGCAACCTGCTTCTTCAAGCCAGGAGGAAGCAAGCGTCTCCCTAGAGGCCTAGATAAAACACACAAAGGGAAATAAAAGGAGAGGACTTATCTTGAGCAGAGCCTGAGCAGACGATCCACCACGCATCAAGAGCTCCCAGGAAAGAACTACAAACCGGATTCCAAAAAAGTTGGGACACTATACAAATCGTGAATAAAAACTGAATGCAATGATGTGGAGGTGCCAACTTCTAATATTGTATTCAGAATAGAACATAAATCATGGAACAAAAGTTTAAACTGAGAAATGTAGCATTTTAAGGGAAAAATATGTTGAATCAGAATTTCATGGTGTCAACAAATCCCCCAAATGTTGGGACAAGGCCATTTTCACCACTGTGTGGCATCTCCCCTTCTTCTTACAACACTCAACAGACGTCTGTGGATTGAGGAGACCAGTTTCTCAAGTTTAGAAATAGGAATGCTCTCCCATTCTTGTCTAATACAGGCCTCTAACTGTTCAATCGTCTTGGACCGTCTTTGTTGCACCTTCCTCTTTATGATGCGCCAAATGTTCTCTATAAGTGAAAGATCTGGACTGCAGACTGGCCATTTCAGTACCCGGATCCTTCTCCTACGCAGCCATGATGTTGTGATTGATGCAGAATGTGGTCTGGCATTATCTTGTTGAAAAATGCAGGGTCTTCCCTGAAAGAGATGACGTCTGGATGGGAGCATATGTTGTTCTAGAACCTGAATATATTTTTCTGCATTGATGGTGCCTTTTCAAACATGCAAGCTGCCCATGCCACATGCACTCATGCAACCCCATACCATCAGAGATGCAGGCTTCTGAACTGAGCGTTGATAACAACTTGGGTTGTCCTTGTCCTCTTTGGTCCGGATGACATGGCATCCCAGATTTCCAAAAAGAACTTCGAATCGTGACTCGTCTGACCACAGAACAGTCTTCTATTTTGCCACACTCCAATTTAAATGATCCCTGGCCCAGTGAAAACGCCTGAGCTTGTGTATCTTGCTTAGAAATGGCTTCTTCTTTGCACTGTAGAGTTTCAGCTGGCAACGGCGAATGGCACGGTGGATTGTGTTCACTGACAATGGTTTCTGGAAGTATTCATGAGCCCATTCTGTGATTTCCTTTACAGTAGCATTCCTGTTTGTGGTGCAGTGTTTTTTAAGGGCCCGGAGATCAGTATGGTTTTACGGCCTTGACCCTTAAGCACAGAGATTGTTCCAGATTCTCTGAATCTTCGGATGATGTTATGCACAGTTGATGATGATAGATGCAAAGTCTTTGCAATTTTTCGCTGGGTAACACCTTTCTGATATTGCTCCACTATCTTTCTGTGCAACATTGTGGAAATTGGTGATCCTTTACCCATCTTGGCTTCTGAGAGACACTGCCACTCTGAGAAGCTCTTTTTATACCCAATCATGTTGTCAATTGACCTAATTAGTGTTAATTGGTCTTCCAGCTCTTTGTTATGCTCAAATTTACTTTTTCCAGCCTCTTATTGCTACTTGTCCCAACTTTTTGGGGATTTGTTGACACCGTGATAATTTGAATCAACGTATTTTTCTTTTAAAATGATACATTTACTTGGATTAAACGTTTGATCTGTCATCTACGTTCTATTACAAATAAAATATTGCCATTTGCCATCTCCACATCATTGCATTCAGTTTTTATTCACAATTTGTTTAGTGTCCCAACTTTTTTGGAATCCGGTTTGTATAAACCGTACAGAACACTGGGGGGAAGAAGGGATAAATAGCCTCACTAACAATGCAATCCATTACACCTAAGGGAAGGTGGATCCAGCTCAAACCCAAATCAAAATAGAGAAGTCTGACATGTGCAGCCAGTCTGACAGACCTCCACACATTCACAGGGCAAGGCGTGACAGTATTCCCCCTTCTACGGGTTACCTCCGAACACCCCGGACCAACTTTATCCGGGTGTGCTCTGTGAAAGGCTCTCACCAGGCTGCTAGAACTGAAATCAGCAGCCGGAACCCACATTCTTTCCTCGGGACCATATCCCTTCCAGTGCACCAGGTACTGGAGGGGCCCCCGAAGAACATGTGAGTCGAGAATCTTAGAGATTTCAAATTCCAAATTGCCATCCACCAGGAAAGGGGGAGGTGGTAATGGAGATGGTTCCACAGGTTCCACATATTTCTTTAATAAAGACCTGTGAAACACATTATGGATCTGCGGAAGATCCAAACGAAACGTCACCGGGGTGACAATTGCAGAGATTTTGTAAGGGTCAATAAATCTTGGACCCAATTTTCAAGATGGTACCATCAGCTTAATGTTTCTAGTGGACAACCACACCGAATCACCCACACACAGGTCCGGACCAGTCATACGTCTCCTGTCAGCCATCCGTTTATATCTTTCACCCATCTTTTCAAAATTAACTTGGATTTTCCGCCAGATAGATGACCACGTGGAAGAGAATCTCTCCTCTTCTGGCATCCCAGAAGATCCAGTCCCAGAAAAAGTACCAAACTCTGGGTGAAAACTATATGCGCCCAAAAATGGCGACTTATCAGTGGACTCCTGTCTACGGTTATTCAAGGCAAATTTGGCTAGAGACAAGAACGATGACCAGTCATCCTGGTTTTTGGCTACAAAACACCTCAAATAGGTCTCCAGGTTTTGGTTAGTGCCCTCTGTCTGACCATTCGACTGGGGATGAAAAGCCGAATAAAAAGACAGTTGAATTCCCAGACAAGAGCAGAACGCCCTCCAAAACCTGGAAACAAATGGTGTCCCCTTATCAGACACTCCATCAGAGGGAATGCCATGTAGTTTCACAATGTTATCAATAAAAACCTGAGCGAGAGTTTTGGCATTGCGCAAGCTAGGCAACGGTACAAAGTGGGCCATCTTACTGAAGTGGTCCACTACCACCGAAATCACAGTTTTCCCAGAGGAACTCAATAAATCTGTAATAAAGTCCATGGACAAATGCATCCAAGGATGAGATGGGATGGATAAAGGAAGGAGGGATCCTGAAGGCCGAGTGTGAGCCTCCTTTGCGCGTGAACAGGTCTCACAAGCTGTCACATAACCCTCCACACCCTTGCGCAACCCTGGCAACCAGAATCTCTGGGAAATAAGCTCTACAGGGAGTGCAGAATTATTAGGCAAGTTGTATTTTTGAGGATTAATTTTATTATTGAACAACAACCATGTTCTCAATGAACCCAAAAAACTCATTAATATCAAAGCTGAATATTTTTGGAAGTAGTTTTTAGTTTGTTTTTAGTTTTAGCTATTTTAGGGAGATATCTGTGTGTGCAGGTGACTATTACTGTACATAATTATTAGGCAACTTAGCAAAAAACAAATATATACCCATTTCAATTATTTATTTTTACCAGTGAAACCAATATAACATCTCAACATTCACAGATATACATTTCTGACATTCAAAAACAAAACAAAAACAAATCAGTGACCAATATAGCCACCTTTCTTTGCAAGGACACTCAAAAGCCTGCCATCCATGGATTCTGTCAGTGTTTTGATCTGTTCACCATCAACATTGCGTGCAGCAGCAACCACAGCCTTCCAGACACTGTTCAGAGAGGTGTACTGTTTTCCCTCCTTGTAAATCTCACATTTGATGATGGACCACAGGTTCTCAATGGGGTTCAGATCAGGTGAACAAGGAGGCCATGTCATTAGATTTTCTTCTTTTATACCCTTTCTTGCCAGCCACGTTGTGGAGTACTTGGACGCGTGTGATGGAGCATTGTCCTGCATGAAAATCATGTTTTTCTTACCTTGCAGACTTCTTCCTGTACCACTGCTTGAAGAAGGTGTCTTCCAGAAACTGGCAGTAGGACTGGGAGTTGAGCTTGACTCCATCCTCAACCCAAAAAGGCCCCACAAGCTCATCTTTGATGATACCAGCCCAAACCAGTACTCCACCTCCACCTTGCTGGCGTCTGAGTCGGACTGGAGCTCTCTGCCCTTTACCAATCCAGCCATCTGGCCCATCAAGACTCACTCTCATTTCATCAGTCCATAAAACCTTAGAAAAATCAGTCTTGAGATATTTCTTGGCCCAGTCTTGACGTTTCAGCTTGTGTGTCTTGTTCAGTGGTGGTCGTCTTTCAGCCTTTCTTACCTTGGCCATGTCTCTGAGTATTGCACACCTTGTGCTTTTGGGCACTCCAGTGATGTTGCAGCTCTGAAATATGGCCAAACTGGTGGCAAGTGGCATCTTGGCAGCTGCACGCTTGACTTTTCTCAGTTCATGGGCAGTTATTTTGCGCCTTGGTTTTTCCACACGCTTCTTGCGACCCTGTTGACTATTTTGAATGAAACGCTTGATTGTTTGATGATCACGCTTCAGAAGCTTTGCAATTTTAAGAGTGCTGCATCCCTCTGCAAGATATCTCACTATTTTTGACTTTTCTGAGCCTGTCAAGTCCTTCTTTTGACCCATTTTGCCAAAGGAAAGGAAGTTGCCTAATAATTATGCACACCTGATATAGGGTGTTGATGTCATTAGACCACACCCCTTCTCATTACAGAGATGCACATCACCTAATATGCTTAATTGGTAGTAGGCTTTCGAGCCTATACAGCTTGGAGTAAGACAACATGCATAAAGAGGATGATGTGGTCAAAATACTCATTTGCCTAATAATTCTGCACGTAGTGTATGGTGGATTTGCTTCCACGATGTCCCGCAAGGACTGTATCATAATGTTCCTTGAACACCTTGTATCTCAGTTTAGCAGGAACAAACATCTTGTCTGGAGGACAAGAATCAGGAGCCTCCTCCTGGGCCGCCAACACCTCCATCTCCACCTCGGGGTACAAAGCGGAAACCACCACCCCATCAGCCAAAATTGGAGTGGGATCCTCCGAATCACTCCCCCCCAGGAAAACTAAGTGACAACGCATCTGCCTTGACGTTTTTAACCCCAGGGCGAAAGGTGACCACAAAATTGAACCTAGTAAAAGGTGACCATCTAGACTGTCTAGGATTCAGGTGCTTAACTGACTGCCGGTAATAGGATGAGTAGCCCCCTTCAACCAATGACGCCATTCTCCAAAGGCCAATTTAATGGCCAGCAACTATCTCCTACATCATAATTTCTTTCAGTGGCCGAGAGTTTCTTGGAGAAAAAAAGCAGACGGACGCCATTTGCTAGGGGATGGACGCAGCAGCAGAACTGCTCCGACCCCCACTTCTGATGCATCAACCTCCACGATGAACGGCTGAGACACATCAGGTTGCATCAGAAAAGAGTGTGCAACCACCACAGCAGGTCCAGGTAAAGGGTCTAATGTTACATATACATAGTTTAGTACAGTTGTAAAAATACATATGTCTTTGTTTAATGCCTACTCACAGATTGTAGGCACGTTTCCCAATATTGGGGGAGGGGCAGAGAAGGTAAATCTCTGACACAACCAGGTTAATCCCGGCACAAAGTAACAAGGTCTGAACAGTAATGAAATCAACTATAGGCTGCTTTCTACAGCACTGTCCTATAGTTACAGGGGGCACACAGTATAATATTGTGGGAAAAACCAGAGTAACAGGCTGCTTTCTATAGTACTGTCCTATAGTTACAGGAGGCACACAGTGTAATATTGTGGAAAAACCAGAGTACCAGTCTGCTTTCTACAGCACTGTCCTATAGTTGCACCAGAGTAACAGGCTGCTTTCTACAGCACTGTCCTATAGTTACACCAGAGTACCAGGCTGCTTTCTACAGCACTGGCCTATAGTTACACCAGAGTAACAGGCTGCTTTCTACAGCACTGTCCTATAGTTACACCAGAGTACCAGGCTGCTTTCTACAGCACTGTCCTATAGTTACACCAGAGTAACAGGCTGCTTTCTACAGCACTATCCTATAGTTACACCAGAATAACAGGCTGCTTTCTAAAGCACTGTACTATAGTTACACCAGAGTAACAGGCTGCTTTCTACAGCACTGTCCTATAGTTACACTAGAGTAACAGGCTGCTTTCTACAGCACTGTCCTATAGTTACACCAGAATACCAGGCTGCTTTCTACAGCATTGTCCTGTAGTTACACCAGAGTACCAGGCTGCTTTCTACAGCACTGTCCTGTAGTTACACCAGAGTACCAGGCTGCTTTCTACAGCACTGTCCTATAGTTACACCAGAGTACCAGGCTGCTTTCTACAGCACTGGCCTATAGTTACACCAGAGTACCAGGCTGCTTTCTACAGCACTGGCCTATAGTTACACCAGAGTACCAGGCTGCTTTCTACAGCACTGTCCTGTAGTTACACCAGAGTACCAGGCTGCTTTCTACAGCACTGTCCTGTAGTTACACCAGAGTACCAGGCTGCTTTCTACAGTACTGGCCTATAGTTACACCAGAGTACCAGGCTGCTTTCTACAGCACTGTCCTATGGTTACACCAGAGTAACAGGCTGCTTTCTAAAGCACTATCCTGTAGTTACACCAGAGTAACAGGCTGCTTTCTACAGCACTGTCCTGTAGTTACACCAGAGTAACAGGCTGCTTTCTACAGCACTGTCCTGTAGTTACACCAGAGTAACAGGCTGCTTTCTGCAGCACTGTACTATAGTTACACCAGAGTAACAGGCTGCTTTCTACAGTACTGGCCTATAGTTACACCAGAGTACCAGGCTGCTTTCTACAGCACTGTCCTGTGGTTACACCAGAGTACCAGGCTGCTTTCTACAGCACTGTCCTATGGTTACACCAGAGTAACAGGCTGCTTTCTACAGCACTATCCTGTAGTTACACCAGAGTAACAGGCTGCTTTCTACAGCACTGTCCTGTTGTTACACCAGAGTAACAGGCTGCTTTCTACAGCACTGTCCTGTAGTTACACCAGAGTAACAGGCTTCTTTCTGCAGCACTGTACTATAGTTACACCAGAGTACCAGGCTGCTTTCTACAGCACTGGCCTATAGTTACACCAGAGTACCAGGCTGCTTTCTACAGCACTGTCCTGTGGTTACACCAGAGTACCAGGCTGCTTTCTACAGCACTGTCCTGTGGTTACACCAGAGTACCAGGCTGCTTTCTACAGCACTGTCCTGTGGTTACACCAGAGTACCAGGCTGCTTTCTACAGCACTGTCCTGTGGTTACACCAGAGTACCAGGCTGCTTTCTACAGCACTGTCCTATAGTTACACCAGTACTTCTTCGTTTCTTTGTGAAATGGAATAATGATATGATGGTAAATATGATATTGTTAATGATAATCATGTAATATTTTTTTGTATGTACTTTTTTATATGGAAAAAAATAATATTTTTAAAGAAGAAAAAAAAAAACACGTCAGTAGAGGTTACAGTAAATAGTCTCTATTCCAACTATCCAGTTTCATTCATCATTCCAGTACATCTGTGCAGCTACTACTACTGTAAACATATAATAAAAATATATTACAAATAAAATGCATAATCACTTTTTAGAGCTACTAGGTATTAAAAATAGCAGTGGTGGCACGTGTATTCCAAGAATGATCCCTAGAGGGAGCAGATCAATAGCCTCCTAGGTAATTCTGGGAATTGAAGTCCATGAGATGGCAATGTCAAGCTTAGTGTTCTCCTGAGTGACTACAGTTCCCAGAAGGAAGAGGTTGTAATAGTCTGCAGAGAGCCAGCCTCCAGGTTCACTGTAGCTGTAGAATGCTGTCACCCTCAGGCAGTCCTCATCATTAACTTACAACAGAACTAAGGTTTGTGACAGAGAGCAGTGTACGAGAGGCAGAGATAGATCTGAGATGGCTCTTCTACAGCAGTGCAAGCAGCAAGTGTGTGATGTTATAGAGCAAGAGTCAGAGAAGTTACATGCCCTGAGCCAGGACATATGGAAGACCCCAGAGCTGGCTTATAAGGAACACACAGCTCATCAACTCCTTACAAGCTTCTTCTCCAGCCGGGCATGGGAGGTACAAGCCCACTACCATTTGGATACTGCATTTCGAGCACAGTGGACCTCTGAAGCCACTGACAGCCCTTGTCTGCATGTAGGCTTCCTGTGCGAGTATGATGCTCTGCCTGGGATAGGGCATGCCTGTGGGCACAACCTGATTGCTGAAGTCGGGGCGGCTGCTGCACTTGGACTGAGAGGAGCTCTGGAGAGTGTGCAACCACCACGGCAGGTCCAGGTAAAGGGTCTGATGTTACATATTAATAATTTAGTACAGTTGTAAAAATACCTATGTCTTTGTTTAATGCCTACTCTCGCAGATTGTAGGCACGTTTCCCAATATTGGGGGAGGGGAACTCTTCCTGGAGCCCAGGCAGAGAAGGTAAATCTCTGACACAACCAGGTTAATCCCAGCACAAAGTAACAAGGTCTGAACAGTAATGAAATCAACTATAGGCTGCTTTCTACAGCACTGTCCTATAGTTACACCAGAGTAACAGGTTGCTTTCTACAGCCCTGTCCTATAGTTACACCAGAGTAACAGGCTGCTTTCTACAGCACTGTCCTATAGTTACAGGGGGCACACAGTATAATATTGTGGAAAAACCAGAGTAACAGGATGCTTTCTATAGCACTGTCCTATAGTTACAGGAGGCACACAGTGTAATATTGTGGAAAAACCAGAGTAACAGGCTGCTTTCTATAGTACTGTCCTATAGTTACAGGAGGCACACAGTGTAATATTGTGGAAAAACCAGAATACCAGGCTGCTTTCTACAGCACTGTCCTATAGTTACACCAGAGTAACAGGCTGCTTTCTACAGCACTGTCCTATAGTTACACCAGAGTAACAGGCTGCTTTCTACAGCACTGTCCTATAGTTACACCAGAGTAACAGGCTGCTTGCACAGGATCTGTAGACTATAGTACAAAAGCTCAATATGAGGGCTCACGCACTCAGCTGTTGCCCAGGAATGCCCGTAATGTGGCTCGCAAACAGCTGGTCCGCAATATACAGGCACCGGCCGTGTGCACACTGCCTCATGAATGCAATCCAGAAGAAGAACATAGTCTATATTTATTGCTGTCCAGACGGATCATTCATGGACCCATTTAGGTTGAATTGGTCTGCATTCATCTGTGTCAACTGCACTATTTGTGGTCCCCAATGTACAGAACCGCAGGCACACTTTTGTGTGCATTAGGCCTAATGGCAGAGGTGGCCCTGGAAAAAATACTAAAAGTGGCCCTGTTTTGTAGTTGGGTCCAAATAGATGGAAGGCACGGCCAACAATACCAGATTGTGGTACATTATACCACCCCAACAGAACCAAATACCACAGTCCATCACAAAATACTGCCACCAGCAGCACAAAATACATCCCCAAAAACTTCCTCTGGCCGGCTGTGAGGAGGGCTCAGGTGGCCCCCTGGGAAATTACCCTGTAAGGTCTATAGCCAATCCGCCCCTGCCTAATGGTAACCTGTACACTTTTTCATATTTCTAGATTTGTTAGTGTTCCATTTTGTCCCTGAACATGTTCCAGGGTTGGCAACCCGAATTTTTTTTTTCTGGGCAATGTGTTCAAAATCACAGACAGCGAGCATTTTTTATGGACAAATTGGAAAACCATATTGAATGATAAAGATTATAAGTTATACATGTCTAAGGCTCAGTATATTGGTACAAACTCATTAACAGTATTTACTGTGCGCTGTAAAATAATGATAATTACTAGAGATAAGCACATTTTTCAAACATTTGATTCAGACTATTCGATCCGAATTTATTTGGGATAAAATCACGTTAAAATTCAGCTATTCCCTGGCCTCAGAGAGCCTGTATAGTGGTGTAGAACACTGTGCCTTGCAGTAATACACATAGGTAGTCCTCTGTGGTGGTGAAACTATACTATGAGTCCGTATAACACGCAGATGACAGACGTCGGGGCCAAGTGTGAACTTATACGTCAATGTTAGCGTCCGGTATAAAGAACCGTGTAGTGGCCCAAGATTGTACTATAGAGTGAAAGAGCGCACTTTTTTTACACCATCAGCTGATTCCTACAGAACCTGTTCTGTTAAATGCTGATACAAGTAGTGCCCCATGACAGAGTGGAGAGGGTGTCAGTAGTAAGTTTGTGTTGACGTCACTGTTCATTTTGCCCTTCTTCTGATCCGTCATGAGAACAACCCCCAAAAAACTAGCGCCGGTGAGCATCCATACTAGCGCCGGTGACCGCTATGCCAGCAGTAATTAGTCAGAATACCATCTGATTAGACCGGCAGTGATGCTCCTTATTTGGTGAAACGCGTCGAACCTAGTTGCTCTGCTAGTGAATGAATCAGCTGACCTGACATAGCAGTGTGGAGCCACGACACAGTAGAGTGGAGTTTGCACCCTGGCTTAAACTTTGGCCAGGTGTTTGCGTTTTTTTCCCCTCCAGATTCTCTCCTGGATTCTTTTAGAGGTTTTGTTTTTCTTTCCCTGCAACCAGGGGACCTCAAATCCGTGACCCCCCTCTTTTCTTTTTTCCTGGGTCTTTGCGGCAGAATAATGGTTCTGGTGTGCATAGGGGCACATGATTGCATACTAGTGCCGCCTCATGGAAATTTATAGTGCCCGCTGATATTAAAACTGCTCACTGTGGTGTTTGATTTAATCATAATACATCACCCAGTGTGTCACCCAACTAAATATATAAGGGGAACTATAGGTCTCACTATCCCCTATGACAGTAATAGGTGGATACATGATTTAATATCACTCTCCACCCCTTTTCTCATGATTAGAGTTGAGCGAACACCTGGATGTTCGGGTTCGAGAAGTTCGGCCGAACTTCCCGGAAATGTTCGGGTTCGGGATCCGAACCCGATCCGAAGTCAATGGGGACCCGAACTTTTCGGCACTAAAAAGGCTGTAAAACAGCCCAGGAAAGGGCTAGAGGGCTGCAAAAGGCAGCAACATGTAGGTAAATCCCCTGCAAACAAATGTGGATAGGGAAATGAATTAAAATAAAAATTAAATAAATAAAAATTAACCAAAATCAATTGGAGAGAGGTCCCATAGCAGAGAATCAGGCTTCACGTCACCCACCACTGCAACAGTCCATTTTCATAAATTTAGGCCCAGCACCCAGGCAGAGGAGAGAGGTCCCGTAACAGAGGATCTGGCTTCATGTCAGCAGAGAATTAGTCTGCATGTCATAGCAGAGAATCAGGCTTCACGTCACCCAACATTGGAACAGTCCATTGGCATATATTTAGGCCCCGGCACCCAGACAGAGGAGAGGTTCATTCAACTTTGGGTAGCCTCGCAATATAATGGTAAAATAAAAATAGGATTGAATGAGGAAGTGCCCTGGAGTACAATAATATATGGTTAAGGGGAGGTAGTTAATGTCTAATCTGGACAAGGGACGGACAGGTCCTGTGGGATCCATGCCTGGTTCATTTTTATGAACGTTAGCTTGTCCACATTGGCTGTAGACAGGCGGCTGCGTTTGTCTGTAATGACGCCCCCTGCCGTGCTGAATACACGTTCAGACAAAACGCTGGCCGCCGGGAAGGCCAGCACCTCCAAGGCATAAAAGGCTAGCTCTGGCCACGTGGACAATTTAGAGACCCAGAAGTTGAATGGGGCCGAACCATCAGTCAGTACGTGGAGGGGTGTGCACACGTACTGTTCCACCATGTTAGTGAAATGTTGCCTCCTGCTAACACGTTGCGTATCAGGTGGTGGTGCAGTTAGCTGTGGAGTGTTGACAAAACTTTTCCACATCTCTGCCATGCTAACCCTGCCCTCAGAGGAGCTGGCCGTGACACAGCTGCCTTGGTGACCTCTTGCTCCTCCTCTGCCTTGGCCTTGGGCTTCCACTTGTTCCCCTGTGACATTTGGGAATGCTCTAAGTAGCGCATCTACCAACGTGCGCTTGTACTCGCGCATCTTCCTATCACGCTCCAGTGCAGGAAGTAAGGTGGGCACATTGTCTTTGTAGCGTGGATCCAGCAGGGTGGCAACCCAGTAGTCCGCACACATTAAAATGTGGGCAACTCTGCTGTCGTTGCGCAGGCACTGCAGCATGTAGTCGCTCATGTGTGCCAGGCTGCCCAGGGGTAAGGACAAGCTGTCCTCTGTGGGAGGCGTATCGTCATCGTCCTGCCTTTCCCCCCAGCCACGCACCAGTGATGGGCCCGAGCTGCGTTGGGTGCCACCCCGCTGTGACCATGCTTCATCCTCATCCTCCTCCACCTCCTCCTCATCCTCGTCCTCCTCATCCTCCAGTAGTGGGCCCTGGCTGGCCACATTTGTACCTGGCCTCTGCTGTTGCAAAAAACCTCCCTCTGAGTCACTTCGAAGAGACTGGCCTGAAAGTGCTAAAAAATGACCCCTCTTCCTCCTCCTCCTCCTCCTAGGCCACCTCCTCTTCCATCATCGCCCGAAGTGTTTTCTCAAGGAGACATAGAAGTGGTATTGTAACGCTGATAACGGCGTCATCGCCACTGGCCATGTTGGTGGAGTACTCGAAACAGCGCAGCAGGGCACACAGGTCTCGCATGGAGGCCCAGTCATTGGTGGTGAAGTGGTGCTGTTCCGCAGTGCGACTGACCCGTGCGTGCTGCAGCTGAAACTCCACTATGGCCTGCTGCTGCTCGCACAGTCTGTCCAGCATGTGCAAGGTGGAGTTCCACCTGGTGGGCACGTCGCATATGAGGCGGTGAGCGGGAAGGCCGAAGTTACGCTGTAGCGCAGACAGGCGAGCAGCGGCAGGATGTGAACGCCGGAAGCGCGAACAGACGGCCCGCACTTTATGCAGCAGCTCTGACATGTCGGGGTAGTTGTGAATGAACTTCTGCACCACCAAATTCAGCACATGCGCCAGGCAAGGGATGTGCGTCAAACTGGCTAGTCCCAGAGCTGCAACGAGGTTTCGCCCATTATCGCACACCACCAGGCCGGGCTTGAGGCTCACCGGCAGCAACCACTCGTCGGTCTGTTGTTCTATACCCCGCCACAACTCCTGTGCGGTGTGGGGCCTGTCCCCCAAACATATGAGTTTCAGAATGGCCTGCTGACGTTTACCCCGGGCTGTGCTGAAGTTGGTGGTGAAGGTGTGTGGCTGACTGGATGAGCAGGTGGAAGAAGAGAAGGAGGAAGCCGAGAAGGAGGAGGTGGCAACAGGAGGCAAAGAATGTTGCCCTGCGATCCTTGGCGGCGGAAGGACGTGCGCCAAACAGCTCTCCGCCTGGGGCCCAGCTGCCACTACATTTACCCAGTGTGCAGTTAGGGAGATATAGCGTCCCTGGCCGTGCTTACTGGTCCACGTATCTGTGGTTAGGTGGACCTTGCCACAGATGGCATTGCGCAGTGCACACTTGATTTTATCGGATACTTGGTTGTGCAGGGAAGGCACGGCTCTCTTGGAGAAGTAGTGCCGGCTGGGAACAACATACTGTGGGACAGCAAGCGACATGAGCTGTTTGAAGCTGTCTGTGTCCACCAGCCTAAATGACAGCATTTCATAGGCCAGTAGTTTAGAAATGCTGGCATTCAGGGCCAGGGATCGAGGGTGGCTAGGTGTGAATTTACGCTTTCTCTCAAATGTTTGTGAGATGGAGAGCTGAACGCTGCCGTGTGACATGGTTGAGACGCTTGGTGACGGAGGTGGTGGTGGTGTTGGTGGTACATCCCCTGTTTGCTGGGCGGCAGGTGCCAACGTTCCTCCAGAGGCGGAGGAAGAGGCCGAGGCGGCAGCAGCAGAAGAGGCCGAGGCGGCAGCAGCAGAAGAGGTAGCAGGGGGAGCCTGAGCGACTTCCTTGTTTTTAAGGTGTTTACTCCACTGCAGTTCATGCTTTGCATTCAGGTGCCTGGTCATGCAGGTTGTGCTAAGGTTCAGAACGTTAATGCCTCGCTTCAGGCTCTCATGGCACAGCGTGCAAACCACTCGGGTCTTGTCGTCAGCACATTGTTTGAAGAAGTGCCATGCCAGGGAACTCCTTGAAGCTGCCTTTGGGGTGCTCGGTCCAAGATGGCGGCGGTCAGTAGCAGGCGGAGTCTCTTGGCGGCGGGTGTTCTGCTTTTGCCCACTGCTCCCTCTTTTGCTACGCTGTTGGCTCGGTCTCACCACTGCCTCTTCCTCCGAACTGTGAAAGTCAGTGGCACGACCTTCATTCCATGTGGGGTCTAGGACCTCATCGTCCCCTGCATAGTCTTCCACCCAGTCTTGATCCCTGACCTCCTGTTCAGTCTGCACACTGCAGAAAGACGCAGCAGTTGGCACCTGTGTTTCGTCATCATCAGAGACATGCTGAGGTGGTATTCCCATGTCCTCATCATCAGGAAACATAAGTGGTTGTGCGTCAGTGCAGTCTATGTCTTCCACCGCTGGGGAAGGGCTAGGTGGATGCCCTTGGGAAACCCTGCCAGCAGAGTCTTCAAACAGCATAAGAGACTGCTGCATAACTTGAGGCTCAGACAGTTTCCCTGATATGCATGGGGGTGATGTGACAGACTGATGGGGTTGGTTTTCAGGCGCCATCTGTGCGCTTTCTGCAGAAGACTGGGTGGGAGATAATGTGAACGTGCTGGATCCACTGTCGGCCACCCAATTGACTAATGCCTGTACCTGCTCAGGCCTTACCATCCTTAGAACGGCATTGGGCCCCACCATATATCGCTGTAAATTCTGGCGGCTACTGGGACCTGAGGTAGTTGGTACACTAGGACGTGTGGATGTGGCAGAACGGCCACGTCCTCTCCCAGCACCAGAGGGTCCACTAACACCACCACGACCATGTCCACGTCTGCGTCCCTTACTAGATGTTTTCCTCATTGTTATCGTTCACCACAACAACAAAAATATTATTTGGCCCAATGTAATGTATTCAAATTCAGCTGAATATAAATTTGAGGCCTAGTATTTAGGCGCTGGGTGACAGGTATAGATTTACTGACAGAATTAGACTTGGAAATGCACAGTAGCGTGTGTGTGAAGTTATTCTGAATGACCCTATGTGCACCTTGAATATTATATACCCTTTTAGGGATGTATTTAAAGTAGGCCTGATACAGCAGAAACCACTAAATTATGAAATTGCTAAATTGGGAATTGTATTTCAACCCAGAACAAAAAATGTGCTTTGACGGACACTAAATAACTTGCCCAGCCAGAACAGTACAGCAGTAATGACAGATTTAGCGGGATATAAATTTGAGGCCTAGTATTTAGGCGCTGGGTGACAGGTATAGATTTACTGACGGAATTAGACTTGGAAATGCACAGTAGCGTGTGTGTGAAGTTATTCAGAATGACCCTATCAGCACCTTGATTCTGATATACCCTTTTAGGGATGTATTTAAAGTAGGCCTGATACAGCAGAAGCCACTAAATTAGGAAATTGCTAAATTGGGAATTGTATTTCAACCCAGAACAAAAAATGTGCTTTGACGGACACTAAATAACTTGCCCAGCCAGAACAGTACAGCAGTAACAACAGATTTAGCGGGATATAAATTTGAGGCCTAGTATTTAGGCGCTGGGTGACAGGTATAGATTTACTGACGGAATTAGACTTGGAAATGCACAGTAGCGTGTGTGTGAAGTTATTCTGAATGACCCTATGTGCACCTTGAATATTATATACCCTTTTAGGGATAGATTTCAAATAGCTCTGATACAGCAGAAACCACTAAATTAGGAAATTGCTAAATTGGGAATTGTATTTCAACCCAGAACAAAAAATGTGCTTTGACGGACACTAAATAACTTGCCCAGCCAGAACAGTACTGCGGTAACGACAGATTTAGCGGGATATAAATTTGAGGCCTAGTATTTAGGCGCTGGGTGACAGGTATAGATTTACTGACAGAATTAGACTGGGATATGGCCAAAAAATAACCACACTATTGCTGGTTAAATGCACTTGGTGTGACAGCTTGACCAACCACACTACTGAGGGTTAAATGCACTTGGTGACAGGCGCAGCTTGCCCCTGATGTAGTATATGGCCAAAAAATGAACAGACTATTGCTGGTTAAATGCACTTGGTGTGACAGCTTGACCAACCACACTACTGAGGGTTAAATGCACTTGGTGACAGGCGCAGCTTGCCCCTGATGTAGTATATGGCCAAAAAATAAACAGACTATTGCTGGTTAAATGCACTTGGTGTGACAGCTTCACCCTGATGTAGGCTTTAGCCAAAAAACAACCACACCATTGAGGGTTAAATGCACTTGGTCGCAGCTTGTGCTGGCGCACCACAAGACACAAAATGGCCGCCGATCACCCCAGAAAAAAGTGACTGACAAACAGTCTGGGCAGCCTAAAAACAGTGAGCAATTGAGTATCAGCAGCTCAATGACCCACAGCTGCAGATCGATCAATAATCAAGTCCTTTGGAGGAGTTAATCTGCCTAATCTCGCCCCTACTGTCGCAGCCGCAACCTCTCCCTACGCTAATCAGAGCAGAGTGACGGGCGGCGCTATGTGACTCCAGCTTAAATAGAGGCTGGGTCACATGGTGCTCTGGCCAATCACAGCCATGCCTATAGTAGGCATGGCTGTGATGGCCTCTTGGGGCAAGTAGTATGACGCTTGTTGATTGGCTGCTTTGCAGCCTTTCAAAAAGCGCCAAGAAAGCGTCAAAAAGCGCCAAGAAAGCGACGAACACCGAACCAGAACCCGGACTTTTACGAAAATGTCCGGGTTCGGGTCCGTGTCACGGACACCCGAAAATTCGGTACGAACCCGAACTATACAGTTCGAGTTCGCTCATCCCTACTCATGATCAATTAATCAAGTCCTTTGAGAATAGGTGTGAATCTGGCCATAGTTTTCTTTTAGGGGTGTCTGTTTGTTTCTCCCCTTTTTCCTTCTTTTCTACTTTTTAGTATACCAATAAAAGCTATATTTTAGCGTCTTTATCCTACCGTGATTAGTTTTCTCATAGAGACGTGCTACCTATATTACACCTTAGAGTCCGTGAAGTTTACTTTTGAGCATCCGCCTTCACATGGTCAGCATTTGGTCTTTAAAAAACAGGAGTGGATCCAAAACAGAGATAATACGTGATTCGAAAGTTTGCATGTCTTCTACCCACTCCTGGCTTCCAAATTATGAGCATATCCTGTTGCAAAATTGGGACCGTGTGATACAGGCTTACAGCTGCTCCAGAGACAGGAAACGTTGTATTTCAAATTTTTCCGTCCTTCTGACAGATCAGAAGAAGGGTAGAATAAATAGTGATGACAATAGTTGCCCTGTCATAGAGTGGGGAGGATGACAACCGCATGAGGGGTCAACACAGTGGCCCAGTCACACAGTGGTGAGGTGGCAACAGCATAAGGCTACTTTCACACTGACGTTTCTGGGTCCTCTTGTGAGATCCGTTTTAGGGCTCTCACAAGCGGCCCATAACGGATCAGTTCAGCCCCAATGCATTGTGAATGGATAAGGATCCGTTCAGAATGCATCAATTTGGTCACTAAAATGCAGCTTGCAGCGTTTTGGTGACCGTCTGACTATGCAAAGCCAAACGGATCCGTCCTGAATTACAATGTAAGTCAATGGGGACGGATCAGTTTTTCACTGACACAATATGGTGCAATTGAAAACGAATCTGTCCCCCATTGACTTTTAATGTAATTCAAGACGGATCCATTTTGACTTAGACTATTTTTGAATGAATAATGCAAAGTGACCCGTTATTAACGGATACAAGTGATTGCATTATTCCCGTGGATCCGTCTGTGCAGATATAAGACGGATCCGCACAAAACACCAGTGTGAAAGCAGCCTTAGGAGTCAACATAGTGGTCAGTCACAGAGTGGTGAGGGTGGTAACCGCGTGAGGAGTCAACATAGTGGTCTAGTTACGGAGTAGTGAGGGTGGCAACCACATGAGGAGTCAACACATTGTATAATTCCCTAATAAGAGCGATGTAGTGTAACAGCTCAGCAAGCACTCCAAAAATCAAAAGAACCATTTAACCCCAAAGGGGAGTGACAATGACTTAAGGAGGTAAGATCATTTCCAGACCCTTCCCACCAACCACTCCCCCCTACCCCCAGTAAGCACACAAAACCTGAATTCTTGGTGGAAAGGCCATAGCAGCCGTTTATTAAATAACAATATTTTATCCAACATTATTATAATGCAAACATGAGATATACATATATGCAAACATCAACAGTACAATGTCCCAACAATCCCTTTGCGGAAGGATCCTAGAAGGCAACCCAAGCAAGCTGCTATCTTCACTCCTCACATCTTATCCTTTTACCCTCGGCCGCACTCTCCGACCCAAGGGCACCGAATCCTCCAGAATCCATATCTTCCTCTACCCCTGTAGGCCTTTTAGCCCAACAGGAGCCCCCCAGCTTTCAGCTTACTAAACCACATAAGATGCACGCTCCAACGTGTCATGCACCTAATAAAACGTAGAATTGCCTTCCAGGACCCCCCGTCAACCTGCCCCCTGCTATGACATGAAAAAAGTCCCCCGAAACAACTTAAAACAGGGCGGGTGGGTGGGCAACTCGCCTAGGCGCAACGGACACTGGTGCCATTCCCGCCCCTAACCCTAGCCTATATACAGCGCGCGAACTCCCTGGAACCCCACAGACCCTCCCCAGAAACACTCCACCCTTTCCTAACCACATTAACCCTAACCTGCCTGAACACTTCCCCCTTCCAGTCAATTTCCACTGCGCTACTTCTGCACCTCGCTCCGTTGTCATACTGACTTAAGGAGGTAAGATCATTTCCAGACCCTTCCCACCAACCACTCCCCCCTACCCCCAGTAAGCACACAAAACCTGAATTCTTGATGGAAAGGCCATAGCAGCCGTTTATTAAATAACAATATTTTATCCAACATTATTATAATGCAAACATGAGATATACATATATGCAAACATCAACAGTACAATGTCCCAACAATCCCTTTGCGGAAGGATCCTAGAAGGCAACCCAAGCAAGCTGCTATCTTCACTCCTCACATCTTATCCTTTTACCCTCGGCCGCACTCTCCGACCCAAGGCCACCGAATCCTCCAGAATCCATATCTTCCTCTACCCCTGTAGGCCTTTTAGCCCAACAGGAGCCCCCCAGCTTTCAGCTTACTAAACCACATAAGATGCACGCTCCAACGTGTCATGCACCTAATAAAACGTAGAATTGCCTTCCAGGACCCCCCGTCAACCTGCCCCCTGCTATGACATGAAAAAAGTCCCCCGAAACAACTTAAAACAGGGCGGGTGGGTGGGCAACTCGCCTAGGCGCAACGGACACTGGTGCCGTTCCCGCCCTAACCCTAGCCTATATACGGCGCGCGAACTCCCTGCCACCCCCACAGAAACACTCCACCCTTTCCTAACCACATTAACCCTAACCTGCCTGAACACTTCCCCCTTCCAGTCAATTTCCACTGCGCTACGTCTGCACCTCGCTCCGTTGTCATACTGACTTAAGGAGGTAAGATCATTTCCAGACCCTTCCCACCAACCACTCCCCCCTACCCCCAGTAAGCACACAAAACCTGAATTCTTGATGGAAAGGCCATAGCAGCCGTTTATTAAATAACAATATTTTATCCAACATTATTGTAATGCAAACATGAGATATACATATATGCAAACATCAACAGTACAATGTCCCAACAATCCCTTTGCGGAAGGATCCTAGAAGGCAACCCAAGCAAGCTGCTATCTTCACTCCTCACATCTTATCCTTTTACCCTCGGCCGCACTCTCCGACCCAAGGGCACCGAATCCTCCAGAATCCATATCTTCCTCTACCCCTGTAGGCCTTTTAGCCCAACAGGAGCCCCCCAGCTTTCAGCTTACCAAACCACATAAGATGCACGCTCCAACGTGTCATGCACCTAATAAAACGTAGAATTGCCTTCCAGGACCCCCCGTTAACCTGCCATCGACGCACATAGGAGACACCTCACCTATGGACGTCCCGCCAAACCCTGAACGCTGTCTCCAAACCCTCCTGAAGCCCCAGCACCCACAAGTCCATCCCAATCTCGTTAAGATGAACCCCATCAGCCCTGAGGAATTGAGGTGACGCAACCTCCAATTCCCGGTGACGTACCACCAAACCGCCCTGCCGCTGCACAAAGCGCCCCACCTCCTTGTTCACCTTCGCACGCACTTTGTTAATGCGATCCACCGACCTCGCAAAACGCCATGAACTCCTTGCCACCACATCAGACCACACGACCAGCAAATCCGGGAACTCCTCAGTCAAACGCAGCAAATCCAACTTAACATCACGTATGACATCCCTCGAGCGGCGAACACCCAAATCGTTCCCGCCCACATGCAGAACCACAATGTCAGGGCACCTGTCCAGGGAAGCATATTCATGGAATACAGGTAACACACGCCCCCACAGCATACCCCGCACGCCAATCCACCGGACCTGCAAGTCCTTCGGCCGGAAACCCAACTGCCGACCGTTCCTCCGCACGTCTGCTCTCAACGCTCCCCAATACACATAAGAATGGCCTAAAATCCAGGCCAAACAAGAAGGTGATCCTGAAAACAAAAAAGAAATTAGCACCCCAACCTACAATAACAAATTAAATAAAATCAACACACACACACTCCACCCACCGACTTTATAACATATGAGGACGAATATAGGAACGAAAGCAAGCGGACTCCACCTGCCAATCCTCCTAATGGCCTCGTCCCCCAAACCCCATCTAGCGGCTTCAGTTGCCGCCCCAATACGAAATGAATGAGACGCAAACCCACTCGCCACATAACCCGCCGCTGTCAAACATTTCCGGAAAACCGCAACAAATTGATAACGAGACAAAGCCGAACCGTCCATATGAACCAGCAACGAAGCCGGCCCTTCCGGCCGGACCGCCAGAAAAACCTCCAAACACCGCACAGGGCACAACACTGACCCCGGCAGAGGCCGCAACCAAACACACACCCCTTTTCCCACCTGGTCCGTCTTGGACCTACGCAACCTACACCGCAATCCATCCTCACCAACACTCACATCCTCCCGCAGCAAACCACCGCCACTCACTCGACTGTTAGCCACCAGCTCCGAGACCCGAAAAGCCCCAAAGAAAGCCAAAGAAAACGCCGCCCGAAACAAACACACCTCATACCAGGACTTGCACACCGCCTCCGCCCGGTCCCACAACGACTGCAACACCTGAAAAGAAACCGGACGACGACATCTTTCCGAACCCCACTACGACGATACCCCTTCAAAGCCTGCCGCACCAAAAAACTTCTGGAAACATCTGCCAAACCCCGCAACTTTAACCAAAAAGCCACCGCCGCCACCCGTTTTGCCGCCGCCGAAAACGACAAACCTGCACCAAACGACACACCCACAAAATAAACCAGCAACGAATGAAAATCATCAACCCCCTCGCACCCCCCCACCTGCTCTATCAAACGTTCCCACTGAGACCACACAGAAGAATAAGCCGACCACGTACTGCTACTCACGGACCGCTGAATCAGGTCTAACGAGACCAAGGCCACGCTCCAGAGCCACTGAGGACACGGCAGGCCCGTCACGTCCGCGCCCGGAACCAGACTGCGAAAACGATCCCACTGGAAACGAGAAAGAGCGTCAGCTATGCATTATCAACACCTGGAACATGCACCGCCACGAAACACGCATTCAACCTCAAACCGGTCAGAACCAGGTGCCGAAGCAACCGCACCACTGGTGGGGAATTGGCCGACTGACTATTCACCGCCTGCACCACCCCCAAATTGTCACAACAAAAACGCACCCGCTTGTTCCTCAACAACTCTCCCCACAACTCAGTGGCCAAAACTATAGGGAACAACTCCAACAAATCCAGGTTCCCAAGCAAGCCAGCAACCCTCCATTCCTCCGGCCAAGCCCCCGCACTCCACTGCCCCTGACAAAAAGCACCATAACCACATGACCCCGACGCGTCCGTGAACAATTCCAAATCTACATTAGAAATGGGCGCCTCCATCCAAACAGAACGACCATTAAATTCCCTCAAAAAATGCTCCCACACTTCCAAATCCGCACGCACCTCACCCCCCAACCGCACAAAATGAAAGGGAGCCTTCACACCCGCCGTGGCCCTGGACAAACGCCTACAAAAAACTCGCCCCATGGGCAAAATCCTACAGGCAAAGTTTAATTTGCCCAAAACCGACTGTACCCGTCTGAGCCGCACCTTCCTCGCCTTACGCAAAAAACCCACCTCACTACACAAATTAACCACCTTATCCTCGGGCAGCCTATACTCCATAGCCACGCTATCAATCACGATCCCCAAAAACTTCAGTTGTAGATGGACCCTCCGTCTTCTCCCTCGCTGACGGAACCTCAACTCTCTCCGCCACCCGCTCCATGGTTTGCAACAACACTGAGCACACCCTTGACCCAGCCGGGCCCAAAAACAAAAAGTCATCCAGGTAATGCAACACTGAACTCCATCCCGCCTCTCGCCGCACTACCCACTCCAAAAAAGAACTAAACATTTCAAACAACGAACATGAAATCGCACACCCCATGGGTAAGCAACAATCCACAAAAAACCGCCCCTCCCACTTAAAACCAAGTAAACGAAAACTATCTGGATGAATTGGCAACAGGCGAAACGCCGCCTCAATATCAGTCTTAGCTAACAATGTCCCTTGCCCAAAACGCCGCACCCACCTAATCGCCTCGTCAAACGACGTATACGACACGGAGCACAAAACCTCATCAATGCAGTCATTCACGGAACCCCCAGCCGGGTAAGACAAGTTGTGAATGAGCCAAAATTTGTTAGGTAACTACTCCCAAAGGCGAAACCCACAAATCCGGCAATGGACACTCCACAAAGAGGCCCACCACCCTACCGGCAGCCACCTCTTTCGCAATCTTATCAGACACAACCTCAGGACGCTGCAACGCGGAAGCCAAATTACGCGCCGAGACCACCGAACCCACTGCTGTGCACGGAATCCGAAAACCGTCCCGAAAACCGGCCAACAACACTGCCGCCGCCTCCCTATTTGGATAGCTCTCTAGAAACGGCTCCATCACGTCCACCCTCACCGGGGTCACCCCTCTTCTGCGTAACCTCCAATCCTCTCCCTCTACCGCACTTGAAACACCGTGCAAAACTATGGGCTCCCCCACAACCGGAACACTCATGTTTGAAACGGCACTCCGAAAGATACTTGCAGTGTCCCTCATTGAACTGCCAGCAACATTCCCTTTTGCTCCCTCCAGCCGCTTCGGATGCCGAGGGACCCCCGGCCGCCCCACGAAAGGGCTGGCTAGCCCCTTTTGGCGCCGCCATCAACCGCATCCACAGACCAATGTCCTTATGGTCCCAACGAATACTAGGCCTAACCGCCTTCCTCTGGCGAAACTGCTCATCGTACCTGAGCCACGCCACCCCACCATATGTCCGATACGCTTCCCCTATGGCGTCCATATAGCAAAAAAGGGCCGAACAGTGCTCGGGCGCCTTTTCCCCCACCACACTGGCAAAAATAGCAAAAGCCTGCAGCCAATTAAAAAACATACGCAGAATCAACCTGTACCTCCGCTTCTCCTCCTCCTCCTTTTTACTCTCATCCGGCTTTCCCCTATCCAAATTAAATTTGTCCAAAGGAAGTAACGAGAATATCTTGACATACTCGTCCTTCCAAATCTTCTCCCTGACTTCACTCTTCAAATGAGCCCCCAATGGCCCCTCAAAGCACACATATACCTCCCCTTTTGCAGCATCCGCCAACCGAACCTCGTCCACGGCAGCCCCTTTACCGCCTCCACTCCCGGCAGCCTCAACCACCGCAGACCCTGCCCCCATGACAGGGGTGTCACCAACTCCCACCCCACTTAAACGCACCCCCTCCCCAACCGCTGGTGCAGCAGCCCAAACGGCGGCCGGAGACGACACCGCCCCGGTCTTCCACCGCGACAATAACGACCACATACCCGTCAACAATTCGTGAGCCAACCCTTCCTCCCCAGGCAACGAAATCCCACCCCCCCCCCCACCGGGAACCTGACACGACGTCCTCTCACCTCGCTGTCCCTGGGGCATCCTCCCAGCAGCCGCCGACCTCACCGATAGTCCTCTCTGCGTCGACCCAGCCGAAGACCTGGATGTCGAGGGACACACGCCGTCCGCATCAGCCATCCGATCTCCGATCTCCCACGCCTCCTGGCTGACTTCTCCTTCCTCCAAAGACTGATCGGCCGAGAAACCCCCGCCAGAATCCACGTGGCGTGGTTGCGTTGGTGCCAATTCCCTGCACGCCGACCCACCATCAAGTGGCTGCTGCGAAACTCTCGATCCAAGGACATCCCGCCCAAGCTCCACAGCCTGTCCACTGCGAGCCGCAACTTGCAAACCTGAAGAAAAATCGTTAACTTGCTGCACCGTGGGCGGAACAAAGTCCAGTCCCCCAGCCAGCGCATCACTGAGCAAACTTCTGCCTGGTACAGAGGACCGACCAGCAGGTGGCAGTATTGCATCACTCCTTAGACCACTGCCTGATACCAAGGATCGACCAGCAGGTGGCGACATAGAAGACCTCCTCAGCCCTCTGCCTGGTGTCGAGGACTGACCAGCAGGTGGCAGCACCTCCTCATTCCCCTCACTGCTGCCTGATACTGCATACCTACCAGCAGGTGGCGCCGATCCAGTACCCTCCCGACGAGACTGCACCTCAGAAGACTGCCGCCGTCCCTCAGACCTGGACCGTGATGCCGCTCGCCGCCTCCTGGAATCACCCCCACCCACCGGAGGTAAGTGAGGCCGCATCCGCATGTCTCCCATCCCTGCTGCTGCCGCCGGTCACACTTACAGACCGCTGCGCTGCCCGCTGTTCCATGTCGGATCCGCCGACCACAAGGCCTCCACCAGACAACGGTGAAGCCGCATCAGGTCGGCCTCCTCCATCGCTGCCGGACCCACTATCAGCCCGGCCGCCCCCCCACACACCGCGCCGAGCCACAGAACCGCCGCGCGCCCCCCCTTCCCTGCCGGGAACGGGACACCCGCTGAGACCTAACGCTCGCCTCCACAGCAAGCGCACTACGCTGCGCAGAAGTCCTCCCGCTGCGCCGGCTGGCAGAAACACTTGCCACCTCAGCCGATCGCAGCGGAGGGTCCCCTGGAGGGCTCCTCAAACGCCGCCGGGCCCGAGGGGTCGCCTCCGGGCTCAGACGCTCAGGCGGCACCGATCTCCTAGCCCTCAACCTCCCCCCTGCCGCAACCGGAGGCACACTAGGAGCCCCCACTGCAGCCTGCAAACTACTCACCAGCCAAGCCGAACCATGTTGTTCAGCCGCTACCCGCACCACCGCCATCAAATCTTCAAGAGACGCCATAACGCTACACTATCCCAACTCGCCTAGGCGCAACGGACACTGGTGCCGTTCCCGCCCCTAACCCTAGCCTATATACGGTGCGTGAACTCCCTGCCACCCCCACAGACCCTCCCCAGAAACACTCCACCCTTTCCTAACCACATTAACCCTAACCTGCCTGAACACTTCCCCCTTCCAGTCAATTTCCACTGCGCCACGTCTGCGCCTCGCTCCGTTGTCATACTTACTTAAAAGGATGATTATTAAAAAGAAAACAAAACCACTATGTGATGCATCAATATTAAAAACTGAGGGTCCAGTAATGGTACCCCAACACTGGTAGAAAAGTAGAGTAAATATGTCCTGCTCCACCTGAGGATAGGTGCGAGCAGTCTTACAGGAACCAACACAAGTGGAGGAACCAATTCCTCCTGGAGGTATCAATAATGGCAGTCCCGGATGGAGATGAGGTGTCCATCTGGTGGAACCATTTGGGGGTATGTGAGGGGGTCGGTGCAGGTGAAGGAGCTCTGTACCCTATTGAGCCCTATTAAGCACTACTTGTGGGGAAGGGATCTAATACAGTCCTACCTATCTATACAGAGCAACCCGCTCCGAAAGAGGCGACCCCGTCCGGAGACCTGTCCCTGCTCGGGCCTGGTCCCTGGTTCTGGAAGATAATATGAACCTTGTTGAGCTCCTAATAACATCCTGACGTGGCACGTTTCTGTCTGTGTCGACTCTTCAGGGTATTTACTGTACAAAGTAACCACCGCAGCCTAAGATTTCTGGACTGTAGTGAATAAATATTATAGGTAAGAAGGTCTGCCCCTCGGGTGAGAGGAGGCACCAGCAGAAGGAGTTGATAATTCTACGCTATTGGTTTGGCTACTGATATTCCCTATGGTTGGGGGAACCTACCAGCAATTCCAATGCACCAAAGAGTGGAATTTAAAATGTGCAGCCGCGGGCTTCCCAGCCGGGACCACCTCCCCACGTGCGGCTTGGCGTGTGACGTCAGACGCCGGCGCCGCGGTCACATGGAGAAGGCGGACAGTAAGGAGGTAAGGGGAGGTAGCATTAGATGGTTGCCTGGATACCCTTTGTAATCCGGGAAACAGAAGGGGGATGCGACTGATAATGCACGTCCATAGTAACCTGGTAGCAAAGTTTGGACACACCTTCTCATTCAAAGAGTTTTCTTTATTTTCATGACTATGAAAATTGTAGATTCACACTGAAGGCATCAAAACTATTAATTAACACATGTCGAATTATATACATAACAAAAAAGTGTGAAACAACTAAAAATAGGTCATATTCTAGGTTCTTCAAAGTAGCCACCTTTTGCTTTGATTACTGCTTTGCACACTCTTGACAGATGTACAAGCTGTCCTAACTATTCATTTAATGCATAAAACATAACATACAAGTGGCAATTAGACAAAAATGTAAGTTTATTATGGACCAATGTAGTAAATAAAGCTAAAAAGTGTATGTAGCTCTGTGGCCATGATCAAAGTATCAAACAAAGCAGCCGTAGTTAAGCCATTGAGACCAAGAAGGGACGATGTTTTTAGGTAGAAGATCCAGCGCGCTTCCTGCTGGAAAAGGATCTTATCCCAATCACCCCCTCTGACCGGTTGTTTGACAAGATCGATGCCCATAAACCGCAGTTGAGCTCTGCCATCGTGGACAAGATGCACATGTTTAGCTACAGGGGTGTTTCTTTTGTGTAAGATGTCATTAACATGCTCCCTCCCCCTCGTCCAGAATTCACGTATTGTCTTACCAATGTGCTCAATGCCACATTTGCACGAAATGCAATAAATCTCGTAACCTGTATATGTTTACACGCAATGCAGTTACCGCATCTGTAACATCCTGTGACATTGGCACGCAGCCAGGTAGAATGCATATTGATTGATATCTCGCAGACTCCGACCATGTCTATATCACCTATTACTTTCCCAAATCAGGATCCATTTTTAAGATATTCCTATAGCGTTGAAAGATTTGGAAACACATTGGAAATGTGTCCTAAGTTCCCCTGCTTGGGTAACAAATTAGCAGTTTCTCCTTAAGCAGAGATATTGGCCCCTGGGGATGCCTCTCCTAAGGGGGAGAGGATGACTACTCTCTCACCTCAGGAGGGAATTGGTGGAGTTAGGTTTCCTATAAATCGATGTATCTAGTTCACCTTTGTTATTTCTCGTAATTTTGATGTCCAAGAAGGGCAGACTGTGAGGATGCGATTCCCAGGTGAACCGCATGCCAATCTAATTATTTAGTTTGGAAACAAAGGATTCAAATTCCATCTTGCTGCCATTCCATAAGATGAAGATAAAATCTATATACCGTGCCCTCAAGCCAATTCTCGATAAATCCCCTAGGTCTCCTCCCACCAGCCCAGAAATAGGTTAACATAAGAGGGGGCACAGGGGCTTCCCATAGCTGTACCTCTGAGCTGGTGGTAGATTTTATTATTAAAGTAGAAAAAATTGCTGGTAAGGGTAAATTTGAGGATACGGAGGAAGAACAGGCAGTGAGCATGTTATTGGCAGCCACGGGACTGGAGGAAATGGCCCACTGCCCTCATACACTAGATCATGCGGCATAGATGAGTACAGAGCCTCCACATCAATTCTAGACAGTTATTCTCCAGTTGAATACCTTCTAGATGTTTTAGGAGGTCAGTGGTGTCCCTCGTGTAGGATGGTAAAGCGGTAACAAAGGGGGCTAAGATACGGTCAATGTTAATGCCGAGGTTCTGACACAGGTTACCCACACTGGATACAATTGGTCCAACCTTAAGGGGTGAGAGCCCTTTTTGAATTTTGGGGAGACAGTAGAATGTGGACCTGCGAGGAAATGATGGAAATAAAAAATATATTCCTGAGGTTAAATCAGCTGTGAAATCAGCTTCATCCAAAATGCCCTTTAGTTCCAGTTTATAATCATTAGTTGGGTCCCTGCCAAGAATCTCATAAGTTAGTCTCATGCTCATAAGCAGTTCATGCTCCAATGCTCTCCCTTGCCCTGCGCTAAATCGCACAGGGCAAGGGCTCTTTTGTTTACAATCACGCTGTAATGGTCACGTACACACACACATACACACACACACACACACACACACAGGGGGAGGATAGTGACCACTGCGCTCCACTCTCACCCCTGGCCCTACCTATTTGCCTCACGAGTCCTGATGACAGGGGACAACTGGACGGCAGTCCCTAATTTAGGATACGTGCGGGAAGGACAGAGAAGACAAATAACTGATAGTGAACGGACCGGGTCAAAACCAAGAGGGCAACGCAGTACAGAGGGATAAGCAAAGAAAGGTCAGGAGAAGCCGGGGTCATAAATACCAGGAGAGTCGAGAAGTACGAAAGGAGTCTGCAAAGAATAGTCAGGTGGAAGCCAAGGTCAATATACCAGGAAGGATGCGCAGTACAGGAGGAGCAGGCAAAGGATTGTTAGGGAACAGGATCGGGTAAGTACACAGGTGTCCAACAACTGCCAGGAATCTAAATGAACAGGCAACCTGTGGCCAGCAGACTGCCTGTATTTATAGTGGGGAGTGATGGTCATGTGACATGGCCTGCATCACATGATCGACAGACCGACCAGTCGAGCACCGAGTGATCAGCTCGGCGCTAAAGGCAGACCTAGGAGCAGGGAGCCTCCCAGCTAGCAAAGCCGCCCTGGGAACGAGGTCAAACACAGATCCTCGCTTCCGAAGCTAAGCAACAGGTCTGCGGCTGATGGGAGACTGAGTGCGCCTTCAGCACCCCGTTACACACACACTGCCCTAGCTGTTTTACTGGCTAAAGCAGCGCTAAAGCCTGCCCATCAGGGTCGGTGACATCACCGGGCTTCCTGGCAGCCCAGTGGAGAGCCCGGTACGTCATTGGATCTAAAAAAAATGCCTTTGCCCTGCGTGATTTAGCGCAGGGCAAAGGAGAGCATCGGGGCATGAACTGCTCCAATGCTCAAGTTAGGGGGGCTGCCTGGGTGAAAATGGAGGTATGTCCGGGTTCAGCTCTGATTCCGGGCAACCCTTTTAAAGTGTGGTGACAGAAACCCTTTAAGAAAGCACTCCATGTTACTTAGGCTACTCAAACACATCAAAAAAAATCAAAAATTAAAGCAACTTTTGACATTCTGCTTATTACCACAATGTATATCCTTAGCTTTCTCTTTCAATATGATATTTTAATTGTAAGGGGACTTTCACACTTGCGGCAGAGAAATCTGGCAGGCAGTTCAGTCGGTATCTTCATTAGTTAGGCTCCACCCAGGGGAACCTGCCGGCATCGCCTTCTCAGATTGTGTAGCGCTGGCCAAAGGCAGCGCTCAGCTCATAGCCTGAGAGTTTTTTTTTTTTCTCAGGCTATGAGCTGAGCACTGTGATTGGCCAGCGCCACAACATGGGAGAATGAGACACAAGCAGGTTCCCCTGGGTGGAGCCTAACTATGAAGATACCGGAGGCTATACCGGGAGAACAGAGCTGCGCCCAGGTATAACAGTAAGTGCAGGGAGATCCCTGGGCGCCGCTGTCCATGTCTGTATAGGTTGATGAAGAAGATGAGACACATCCTCCTTATCAATATGTTTTACAGGGTCAGCCCACCAGCAGGCCCACACCTAAAATCTTTTACTGGGTCAGCTCACCTGCAGGCCCTTACCTAATTATACCTAATAGGTAATTTGCACGCATGCTGCCTTGCTTGGATGTGGTAGCCATAGCCATTTCTCAGGCCAGCAGGCCTTCACCTACAATCTTTTACTGGGTCAGCTCACCAGCAGGCCCGCACCTCAAATCTTTTACAGGGTTAGCTCAGGGTTAGCTCACCAGCAGGCCCGCAACTCAAATCTTTTACAGGGTCATCTCACCTGAAGGCCCTCGCATATAATTGTTTACAGGGTCAGCTCACCAGCAGGCGCTCGCGTATAATTTTTACAGGGTCAGTTCACCAGTAGGCCCACACCTAAAATCTTTTACAGGGTCAGCTCACCTGCAGGCCCTTACCTAATTATACCCAATAGGTAATTTGCACGCATGCTGCCTTGCTTGGATGTGGTAGCCGTAGCCATTTCTCAGGCTCCCTCTCCTGACTCGAACCCTGATTGCCCGTTACCCGTAGTCACCATGGTTTGCACTGACAATAACATCGAAAGTTGATAGGCCAGATATCCGAATGGATCGTTGCCGTCACGGCGACATGCGATTGGCCCCAGGTTAACTAGAGTCACCAATGCGGCAGCAGGCCCTCACCCATAATGTTTCAGATTGTCAGATCAGCAGGCCCTTGATCCAAATGGTTTTGTAGGTCAACAGCAGGCCATAAATCATAATTTTTCAAGGCTGTGTATGATGCTCTCCTTTATGTGTAATAAAGGGTGTATTGGAGTGCCGGTTCCTTGTAATTTTTGGCAGCCCTTTCACTTAGTGCATAGGCTTTATGAGTGTAGGAGTCCCGCTGCCTGAACAATTGTACCACAATGTGAATGAGGCCCTCCTTTATGTGATATACAGGTTGTATCGGAGTGCCTCTTCCTTGTAATTTTTGGCAGCACTTGCACTCTTGTGGCAGCACTTGCACTTTATATACAGGAAAGAATGTTTCCTATAAATGTTACCTCTAAAATCGATTTTTTTATTCACTTTTGTGCATATTATTGTCAGTCTGTAAAAGTGGCGTACTATTCGGACAACATCGTTCCCAGAAGTGACCTGGGAGTCCAAGATGCATCCAGACATTCTTCCCATGCTGTTACAGTACCATTTCGGTGGGGTTTTCATAAATTTCGGACTTTTTCCTATGAACCAGGCATCCTCCCCTCTTCAGAGCAGGGGGGGGCCTGGTTTAATGCTCGGGTTCTCCCATTAACTTCCATTATACTCAGGTGCTCGGTTGAGCACCCGAACATGCCGATGTGTTGGGCCCGAGCTGCTCGATCAACACTAGTATATAATCGTTATAATTCGAACACTAGTGATTCTTCGTGGACGATAATCGTATAATGTGAATGCATGTAGTGGCTAAGCAATTTTATTGAAAATGCTTGTTTAATGCTTGTGAAATCATTAATGCGAACAAGTAAATTATAATTTGTCATTAATGAATTGTGGTAAATGTGCATTGTGTAGCCTGTCGCGGATAGGCACGATAACTAGAACTGTCTGAACAACGTCAATGACCATCGTTTGAGAATACAATCAAATATGAATTAATTTGTACATGATACTCCCTCCGAAAAAAGCTTTTTGTCATCATTGGCATTGTGTCTCTAGGTCACTCATATCTTCAATTGAACGATGTGTACTCTGACCCTGTACTCATACAATCTTCTTTTGTCTCTTGCCTCATGCTTACTTACCAAAGTTGATAAGAAGTGGAATCAGACTATGCAAGGTATTTTTGTAGTCTATATAGGCGAAAAATAACCCAGCATAAAAACTGTCAACACAAAACTGTAGAATATTTAGAATCAAATTTAAAGCAAACATTCTTATTTTTAACACTTTCACAAACGAGGACAATACCTCACAAGCGGTCCAAAATGTATCAGTTTTGCCCCCAATGCATTCTGAATGGAAAAGGATCCACTCAGAATGCATCAGTTTGCCCTCGATCAGTCTCCATTCCGCTCTGGAGGCGCACACCAAAACGCTGCCTGTAGAGTTTTGCAGTCTGCTTGACGAAACTGAGGCAAACGGATCCTTCCTGGCACACAACGTAAGTAAATAGAGACGGATCCGTTTTCTCTGACACAATAGAAAACTGATCTGTCTCCCATTGACTTTTAATGGAGTTCATGACGGATCCGTCTTGCCTATGTTAGAGATAATGTGGCAGGAAAAAATAGTTGAAGTGGCACTACACACTGATTTCCTTTATAAAACAGGTGGTCACTAAATGAGCAGCAAAGATGTATAAATTCACAGCCTGGCGGTGCTCCACTGTGTAGACTGTGTGTGAAACAGTAGTGTATAACTTTAAGAAAAAGCAAAGAAAGTCCAGTGGCACTCACCATTAGTTGCAGTTCTTCTTTATTGTATATTCCAACATGAGGATACATGTAAAAGCACACAGACGGCAGCGGGTGGACACGTACCTGCAGTGCAAGGGAATTGCAGCGACGGCCGTTTCACGTGTATAGCGCTTCGTCAGGCCAGCATATCAGTGGCTAAGAAATGCCTGCTTTTATACCTGTGTGCACACCCCTTGTCTGACATCACTAGGCGGCGCCCAGCCGTGGCGCTCACCTGTGAGGTCAGACTAGGGTCAAAGGTGTGTTCACCATACAGAAGCTATCTGCATTAATTAAAACCAATAAACAGAAACATGTATATGGAAACATAAACCATAGCAATTCTACAGGAATACTCCCATGTCTATTTTCTCATTTAATCTCAAGGGACCCATCGCATCGGTGCGCAGTATCCACCTGCTTTCGCTTCTAAGTAGCTCCTGATGTCTGTCTCCGCCTTGGGGCAGGTTCTTTATGATCTCAAACTTCACTTCTTCCCCCATGATGATTTTTTACATGATGTATGAGGCGCGGACAGCCCTTTTCAGAGGTGAGGGAAGCAATATGTTCCTTTATTCTCTCAGTAAGACTCCTTATTGTTTTACCTATATGGGAGAAGGAGACGCCGGCAGGCTCCACCCAGTTGAGCCGAATATATGAAGATACCGGAGCCTATACCTGGAGAACAGAGCGGCGCCCAGGGATAATAGTAATTGCAGGGAGATCCCTGGGCGCCGCTCTCCATGTCTGTATGCTTAGTTTAGATTTTTTATTCTAGTGAAAGGTCCTCTTTAACCGCTTGCCGCCACGCTAACGCCGAAAGGCGTCATCGCGGCGGCTCTCCCAGGTCACACTAACGCCAATAGGCGTCATCTCGCGAGACGCGAGATTTCCTGTGAACGCGCGCACACAGGCGCGCGCGTTCACAGGATCGGAAGGTAAGCGAGTGGATCTCCAGCCTGCCAGCGGCGATCGTTCGCTGGCAGGCTGGAGATCCGAATTTTTTAACCCCTAACAGGTATATTAGACGCTGTTTTCATAACAGCGTCTAATATACCTCCTACCTGGTCCTCTGGTGGTCCCTTTTGTTAGGATCGACCACCAGAGGACTCAGGTAGGTCAGTACAGTCGCACCAAACACCACACTACACTACACTACACTCCCCCCCCCCCGTCACTTATTAACCCCTTATAAACCCCTGATCACCCATGATCACCCCATATAAACTCCCTGATCACCCCCCTGTCATTGATCACCGCCCTGTCATTGATCACCCCCCTGTCAGGCTCCGTTCAGACGTCCGTATGATTTTTACGGATACATGGATCGGATCCGCAAAAAGCATACGGACGTCTGAATGGAGCCTTACAGGGGGGTGATCAATGACAGGCGGGTGATCACCCATATACACTCCCTGATCACCCCCCTGTCATTGATAACCCCCCTGTAAGGCTCCATTCAGACGTCAGCATGCGTTTTGTGGATCCGATCCATGTATCCATGGATCCGTAAAAAATCATGCGGATGTCTGAATGGAGCCTTACAGGGGGGGTGATCAGTGACAGGGGGGTGATTACCCTGATCACCCCCTGTCATTGATAACCCCCCTGTAAGGCTCCATTCAGACGTCCGCATGCGTTTTGTGGATCCGATCCATGTATCCATGGATCCGGAAAAAATCATGCGGATGTCTAAATGGAGCCTTACAGGGGGGGTGATCAGTGACAGGGGGGTGATCACCCTGATTACCCTGATCACCCCCTGTCATTGATAACCCCCCTGTAAGGCTCCATTCAGACGTCCGCATGCGTTTTGTGGATCCGATCCATGTATCCATGGATCCGTAAAAAATCATGCGGATGTCTGAATGGAGCCTTACAGGGGGGGTGATCAGTGACAGGGGGGTGATCACCCTGATTACCCTGATCACCCCTGTCATTGATAACCCCCCTGTAAGGCTCCATTCAGACGTCCGCATGCGTTTTGTGGATCCGATCCATGTATCCATGGATCCGTAAAAAATCATGCGGATGTCTGAATGGAGCCTTACAGGGGGGGTGATCAGTGACAGGGGGGTGATCACCCTGATTACCCTGATCACCCCCTGTCATTGATAACCCCCTGTAAGGCTCCATTCAGACGTCCGCATGCGTTCTGTGGATCCGATACATGTATCCATGGATCCGTAAAAAATCATGCGGATGTCTGAATGGAGCCTTACAGGGGGGGTGATCAATGACAGGGGGGTGATCAATGACAGGGGGGTGATCAGGGAGTCTATATGGGTGATCACCCCCCTGTCATTGATCACCCCCCTGTCATTGATCACCCCCCCCCTGGTAAGGCTCCATTCAGACATTTTTTTTGGCCCAAGTTAGCGGAAATTTTTTGTTTGTTTTTGTTTTTTCTTACTAAGTCTCATATTCTACTAACTTGTGCCAAAAAATAAAATCTCACATGGACGCACCATACCCCTCACGGAATCCAAATGCGTAAACATTTTTAGACATTTATATTCCAGACTTCTTCTCACGCTTTAGGGCCCCTAAAAAGCCAGGGCAGTATAAATACCCCACATGTGACCCCATTTCGGAAAGAAGACACCCCAAGGTATTCCGTGAGGGGCATATTGAGTCCATGAAAGATTGAAATTTTTGTCCTAAGTTAGCGGAAAGTGAGACTTTGTGAGAAAAAAACAAAAAAAAATCAATATCCGCTAACTTATGCAAAAAAAAATAATAATTCTAGGAACTCGCCATGCCCCTCATTGAATACCTTGGGGTGTCTTCTTTCCAAAGTGGGGTCACATGTGGGGTATTTATACTGCCCTGGCTTTTTAGGGGCCCGAAAGTGTGAGAAGAAGTCTGGGATCCAAATGTCTAAAAATGCCCTCCTAAAAGGAATTTGGGCCCCTTTGCGCATCTAGGCTGCAAAAAAGTGTCACACATGTGGTATCGCCGTACTCAGGAGAAGTTGGGGAATGTGTTTTGGGGTGTCATTTTACATATACCCATGCTGGGTGAGAAAAATATCTTGGTCAAATGCCAACTTTGTATAAAAAAATGGGAAAAGTTGTCTTTTGCCAAGATATTTCTCTCACCCAGCATGGGTATATGTAAAATGACACCCCAAAACACATTCCCCAACTTCTCCTGAGTACGGCGATACCAGATGTGTGACACTTTTTTGATGCCAAGGTGGGCAAAGGGGCACATATTCCAAAGTGCACCTTTCGGATTTCACCGGTCATTTTTTTACAGATTTTGATTGCAAAGTACTTCTCACACATTTGGGCCCCTAAATTGCCAGGGCAGTATAACTACGCCACAAGTGACCCCATTTTGGAAAGAAGACACCCCAAGGTATTCCGTGAGGGGCATGGTTAGTTCCTAGAATTTTTTATTTTTTGTCGCAAGTTAGTGGAATATGAGACTTTGTAAGGAAAAAAGAGAAAAAAAGAAAAAAATCATCATTTTCCGCTAACTTGTGACAAAAAATAAAAAATTCTAGGAACTCGCCATGCCCCTCACGGAATACCTTGGGGTGTCTTCTTTCCAAAATGGGGTCACTTGTGGCGTAGTTATACTGCCCTGGCAATTTAGGGGCCCAAATGTGTGAGAAGTACCTTGCAATCAAAATGTGTAAAAAATGGCCTGCAAAATCTGAAAGGTGCACTTTGGAATATGTGCCCCTTTGCCCACCTTGGCAGCAAAAAAGTGTGACACATCTGGTATCGCCGTACTCAGGAGAAGTTCGGGAATGTGTTTTGGGGTGTCATTTTACATATACCCATGCTGGGTGAGAGAAATATCTTGGCAAAAGACAACTTTTCCCATTTTTTTATACAAAGTTGGCATTTGACCAAGATATTTTTCTCACCCAGCATGGGTATATGTAAAATGACACCCCAAAACACATTCCCCAACTTCTCCTGAGTACGGCGATACCAGATGTGTCACACTTTTTTGCTGCCAAGGTGGGCAAAGGGGCACATATTCCAAAGTGCACCTTTTGGATTTCACCGGTCATTTTTTACACATTTTGATTGCAAAGTTCTTCTCACACATTTGGGCCCCTAAATTGCCAGGGCAGTATAACTACCCCACAAGTGACCCCATTTTGGAAAGAAGACACCCCAAGGTATTCCGTGAGGGGCATGGCAAGTTTTTAGAATTTTTTATTTTTTGTCGCAAGTTAGTGGAATATGAGACTTTGTAAGAAAAAATAAAAAAAATAAAATCATCATCATTTTCCGCTAACTTGTGACAAAAAATAAAAAGTTCTATGAACTCACTATGCCCATCAGCGAATACCTTAGGGTGTCTACTTTCCGAAATGGGGTCATTTGTGGGGGTTTTCTACTGTTTGGGCATTGTAGAACCTCAGGAATCATGACAGGTGCTCAGAAAGTCAGAGCTGTTTCAAAAAGCGGAAATTCACATTTTTGTACCATAGTTTGTAAATGCTATAACTTTTACCCAAACCATTTTTTTTTTATCAAAGACATGTAGAACAATAAATTTGGCGAAAAATTTATATATGGATGTCGTTTTTTTTGCAAAATTTTACAGCTGAAAATGAAAAATGTCATTTTTTTGCAAAAAAATCGTTAAATTTTGATTAATAACAAAAAAGGTAAAAATGTCAGCGGCAATGAAATACCACCAAATGAAAGCTCTATTAGTGAGAAGAAAAGGAGGTAAAATTCATTTGGGTGGTAAGTTGCATGACCGAGCAATAAACCGCTAAAGTTGTGGAGTGCCGATTTGTAAAAAAGGGCCTGGTCACTAGGGGGGTATAAACCTGTGGTCCTTAAGTGGTTAAAAACACATATTTTAAAACAGGCTTATCATGCTTTCTAAACTGACCGTTCCCCAAGTAACCCCCCCACCCCTGCAACTTTTCAGACCTGAACAATTAGCATGCAGCCAGGGCCGGCTCCAGGTTCATGTGGGCCCTTGGGCGATAAATCCCAGTGGGCCCCCGTGAGGCATTTTTTTACATTGACATGTCCCCCTGTGGCTCCCACACGGTATAATGACCCCCAGTGACCCCTATACAGTATAATGACTACTAGTGGCCCTTCACACAGTATAATGACTACTAGTGGCCCTTCACACAGTATAATGAACCCCCAATTCCCCCCCCCCCCCACTGTATTATGACCACCTGTGGCCCTGCATTCAGAATAATAACCCCCAGTCGCCCCCATTCAGAATAATGACCTCCAGTAGCCCCCACACTGGGGGAATACTGTATGGAGGGGGCTCTGGGGGTCATTATACTAAATGGGGGACACTGAGGGTCATTATACTATGTAAAGGGCCCTCACAGTATAATGACCCCACAGTGACCCTCCATGCAGAATAATGACCCCCAGTCGCCCCCACACTGGGGGTTATACTGTATGGAGGGGGCACGAGGGGTTATTATATTTAATGGGGGCTCTGGTGGTCATTATGCTAAATGGAGGGTCAATGGGGATCGTTATACTAAATGGGGGGCACTGGGAGTCATTATACTGTGTAAGGGGCCCTCACAGTGTGATGAATGACCCCCCAGTGGCCCCCTCACATACCTATCATTGCAGGGGAGCTGGTCGTCCTGTCCATCACTAACCGCAGCTCCCTGCGCTCCTTCTCTCCGGCGGCCCGCTGCAGCAGTGAGCCAGGCCTGGAGCAGAGAAGGAGCTGTGCAGTGATGTAGCTGGGACTGACTGGGCCCCACAGCAAATTTTAGTATGCCCCCCTCCCCCCCCAATGTGTGTTCACATCACGTTTTTCCTATCGGTTTGATGTATACAAATGTGCAGCACTCCACGTTTTTGTATGCTGCAGAGTAAAGTAAAAAATGCAAACGTTAACGTATATGTTTTTTTACAATGGAACTGTATGGTGAACGGATGCCACTGTACGGCATCAGTTTGAGGCATCTGGTAACGCATACATTTTTGGTATACATTAAATGGATGGCACAAATGGGATGTAAACCCAGCCTTAGTGTCAGAATAAGCACCAGTACACAGTGGAGCAGCGTGGTGGAGAGGGGAGGCCGCCATGTACTGACAGAGCGCTACCTGGTCCTGGTGGTCAGGGATGAGGACTGTGCTTCCCAAGGATCATTTTCTACTGGGAAATACAGGGCACAGTATAATACACTAGAAACTATATAATATAAAGATATTAGCCCTCCCCCGAATAATAATACAATTAGGGGGTCATTTATTACATAGAAATACGTCTATGTAAGGCTACTTTCACACTTGCGTTCGGGGCTCCGCTTGTGAGTTCCATTTGAAGGCTCTCACAAGCGGCCCCGAACGGATTCGTCCAGCCCTAATGCATTCTGAGTGGATGCGGATCCGCTCAGAATGCATCAGTCTGGCACCGTCTGTCCTCCGCTCAGCAGGCGGACACCTGAACGCTGCTTGCAGCGTTCGGGTGTCCGCCTGGCCGTGCGGAGGCAAACGGATCCGTCCAGACTTACAATGTAAGTCAATGGGGACGGATCCGTTTGAAGTTGACACAATATGGCTCAATTTTCAAACGGATCCGTTCCCCATTGACTTTCAATGTAAAGTCTAAACGGATCCGTTTGCATTATCATGCAAACGTATACATTCTGAACGGATGTAAGCGTTTGCATTATATGTGCGGATCCGTCTGTGCAGATACCAGACGGATCCGCACCTAAACGCAGGTGTGAAAGTAGCCTTAGGCATATTTCTGACACAGATTGTGGCACAAAGGTCCTTAGCACCGCAATCTGTATCTTTTCCCGCTCATGCCAGGTCTAAAAAAGGATGGCGTGGGCAGGGAAAGGGATACAGTTATGGCCATGCAGTTATTGGATACCACCGCCATATAGTGATAACACCGCCATACAATGACAAAACCACCATACAGTGACCGGATAAAAGGGTATAAGAGGGCACAGTACAGGGAATGACTATGGGCACTGGACAGGGTGTGGTAAGAGGGCACAATGCAGGGTATAAAGGGGCACAGTACGGGGTGGGGGGCACAGTCACATGACCCTGTGACGTTAGAAGGTCCTTATGGTGAATGCTGTTCAGATGCCACCATAATGAGAGGCAGAGGAGTGAGACAGGGGCCCTGGGTGGACACAGCAAGTAGGGGGAAGGGGCTCTGAGGGGGATTCATACAAGAAGTAGGGGCAGGAGGTCTGTGCAGGGCAGCAACAGGAGATAGGAGGGTGAAACAGGAGCTCTGGATACATGAGGGAGGAAAGGAGACAGCAGGGGCCCCATGAGGATGAGATAAGACAGGATATGGGGGGGGGGCAGGTGTCATGGGGGCAAACTGCTTAATGAAACAGTAACACAACTAAATAGAATGAAGCAGCAGCCGATCGAAGAGACCCCCCCTTCTGTTCCACAGACAAGAGACATTCACAGTGCAGACTGCAGACTCACTCACAGACTGTCTACACACGTCTCTGCTCCAGCTCCAGCCCTCCGGTCTCTCTCCTCAGGCAGCGTGTCCTGTGTAGAGGGGGTGTGGTCTGAGTCTCTGCAGCTCAGGGGGCGTGTCTGAGTCTCTGCAGCTCAGAGGGCCCCACCAAAGGGGTACTGCGTAACTGAAATAACAGCAGTGAGAGCTCCCATCTGTATTGATGGAAGTGCTCATAGCAGCTCAGTGGGCCCCCCCAGGAGCATTGGGCCCCAGCACTTGCCCGGGGATGCCGGGTTATGACGCCGGCCCTGCATGCAGCCAATCAGCAGCCAGCTAGCCCTGTGATCACAGCCCTATAAATAGCGGCAGCCATCTTAGATTCTGCCATTTACCAGTGTATTTAGTGCAGGGAGAGACGTCTGCAGGCGCTAGGGACAGTGTTAGAAAAAACATAATTGTGCCAAAAAAAATTGATTTACAAGTGCAGGGAAAGATTATTCAAGGTGTAGGGAAAGGATAAGGAGGAATTATTCCACAGCATTTGAGTTGAACAGGATTCAGTAGGGGAGGTTACAGGCTGAGTAATAGGAACAATTTGATTACACCTTGCTGCACTGACTGGGGATCCATATTGCCATTATAAAATGTAATTCCACCAAACCGTTCTTATTAGGGTGCAAGTGCTGTTTGATACAAGCATTAACAGGGTTTATTACAAAGAAATATTTCTGCGTCTTATTTGCCCTTTTGCGATGCAGTTTTATGTTCTAAAGCATTTTTGGCTTGTATTTGTGGGGAAAAAGGGCTTATTAGCCATTGTGTGGTGAAGTGCGAAAATTACAGCCCCTTTTCTTGTGTATTATTGGCAAAAGTAAAATATATTTGCCGCTTAGCAGTGCAGTTATCTCTTCTAAAGTCTTTTGTGGCCTGTATTAGCAGAAAAAAATAAATAAAAATTTGCTGCTCAGCAGTGGAGTTATCTGTTCTAAAGCCCTTTTTAGCGTGTATTAGTGGAAAAAGAATAAAATATATTTGCCGCTCAGCGGTGCAGTAATCCGTTCTAAAGCCTTTTGTGGCGTGTATTAGCGGAAAAAGAAAACATATCTTTGCTGATCAGCAGTGGAGTTATCTGTTCTAAAGCCCTTTTTAGCGTGTATTAGTGGAAAAAGAATAAAATATATTTGCCGCTCAGCGGTGCAGTAATCCGTTCTAAAGCCTTTTGTGGCATGTATTAGCGGAAAAAGAAAACATATCTTTGCTGATCAGCAGTGCAGTTATCTGTTCTAAAGCCCTTTTTAGCGTGTATTAGTGGAAAAAGAATAAAATATATTTGCTGCTCAGCGGTGCAGTAATCCGTTCTAAAGCCTTTTGTGGCGTGTATTAGCGGAAAAAGAAAACATATCTTTGCTGATCAGCAGTGGAGTTATCTGTTCTAAAGCCCTTTTTAGCGTGTATTAGTGGAAAAAGAATAAAATATATTTGCCGCTCAGCGGTGCAGTAATCCGTTCTAAAGCCTTTTGTGGCGTGTATTAGTGGAAAAAGAAAACATATCTTTGCTGATCAGCAGTGCAGTTATCTGTTCTAAAGCCTTTTGTGGCCTGTATTAGTGGAAAATGAAAAAATATAACTGCACCGCTGATTTGGCAAATATCTGTTGTAAAGCCTTTTGTGGCGCGTATTAGTGGCAAAAGAAAAAATATATTTGCCGCTCAGTGGTGCATTTATTTGTTCTAAAACCTTTTGTGGCTTGTATTAATGGAAAAAGAATAAAATATATTTGCCGCTCAGCAGTGCAGTTATCTGTTCTAAAGCCTTTTGTGGCCTGTATTAGCGGAAATAAAAAAATAAAAATTGCTGCTTAGCAGTGCAGTTATCTGTTCTAAAGCCCTTTTTTGGGTGTATTAGTGGAAAAAGAAAAAATATATTTGCTGATCAGAGGTGCAGTTATCTGTTCTAAATCCTTTTGTGGCCTGTATTAGTGGAAAAAGAAAAACTATATATTTGCCGCTCAGCAGTACAGTTATCTGTTCTAAAGCCCTTTTTTGCTTTTATTAGTGGAAAAAGAAAACATATATTTGCCGCTCAGCGGTGCAGTAATCCGTTCTAAAGCCTTTTGTGGCGTGTATTAGCGGAAAAAGAAAAAATATATTTGCCGCTCAGCGGTGCAGTAATCCGTTCTAAAGCCTTTTGTGGCATGTATTTGTGGAAAAAGAAAACATATCTTTGCTGATCAGCAGTGCAGTTATCTGTTCTAATGCCTTTTGTGGCCTGTATTAGTGGAAAATGAAAAAATATAACTGCACCGCTGATTTGGCAAATATCTGTTGTAAAGCCTTTTGTGGCGTGTATTAGTGGCAAAAGAAAAAATATATTTGCCGCTCAGTGGTGCAGTTATCTGTTCTAAAACCTTTTTTGGCTTGTATTAATGGAAAAAGAATAAAATATATTTGCCGCTCAGCAGTGCAGTTATCTGTTCTAAAGCCTTTTGTGGCCTGTATTAGCGGAAATAAAATAAAAAAAATGCTGCTCAGCAGTGCAGTTATCTGTTCTAAAGCCCTTTTTTGGGTGTATTAGTGGAAAAAGAAAAACTATATATTTGTCGCTCAGCAGTACAGTTATCTGTTCTAAAGCCCTTTTTTGCGTTTATTAGTGGAAAAAGAAAACATATCTTTGCTGATCAGCAGTGCAGTTATCTGTTCTAAAGCCTTTTGTGGCCTGTATTAGTGGAAAAAGAAGAAAATATGACTGCACCGCTGATCGGCAAATATCTGTTGTAAATCCTTTTGTGGCGTGTATTAGTGACAAAAGAAAAAATATATTTGCCGCTCAGCGGTGCAGTAATCCGTTCTAAAGCCTTTTGTGGCGTGTATTAGTGGAAAAAGAAAACATATCTTTGCTGATCAGCAGTGCAGTTATCTGTTCTAAAGCCTTTTGTGGCCTGTATTAGTGGAAAATGAAAAAATATAACTGCACCGCTGATTTGGCAAATATCTGTTGTAAAGCCTTTTGTGGCGTGTATTAGTGGCAAAAGAAAAAATATATTTGCCGCTCAGTGGTGCAGTTATCTGTTCTAAAACCTTTTTTGGCTTGTATTAATGGAAAAAGAATAAAATATATTTGCCGCTCAGCGGTGCAGTTATCTGTTCTAAAGCCTTTTGTGGCCTGTATTAGCGGAAATAAAATAAAAAAAATGCTGCTCAGCAGTGCAGTTATCTGTTCTAAAGCCCTTTTTTGGGTGTATTAGTGGAAAAAGAAAAACTATATATTTGTCGCTCAGCAGTACAGTTATCTGTTCTAAAGCCCTTTTTTGCGTTTATTAGTGGAAAAAGAAAACATATCTTTGCTGATCAGCAGTGCAGTTATCTGTTCTAAAGCCTTTTGTGGCCTGTATTAGTGGAAAAAGAAGAAAATATGACTGCACCGCTGATCGGCAAATATCTGTTGTAAATCCTTTTGTGGCGTGTATTAGTGACAAAAGAAAAAATATATTTGCCGCTCAGTGGTGCAGTTATCTGTTCTAAAACCTTTTGTGGCTTGTATTAATGGAAAAAGAATAAAATATATTTGCCTCTCAGCGGTGCGGTTATCTGTTCTAAAGCCTTTTGTGGCCTGTATTAGTGGAAAAAGAAAAAATATCTTTGCTGATCAGTGGTGCAGTTATCTGTTCTAAAGCCCTTTTTTGCGTATATTAGTGGAAAAAGAAAAAATATCTTTGTCAATCATCGGTGCAGTTATCTGTTCTAAAGCCTTTTGTGGCCTGTAATAGCGGAAAAAGAAAAAATATATTTGCCGCTCAGTGGTGCAGTTATCTGTTCTAAAACCTTTTGTGGCTTGTATTAGAGGAAAAGGAAAAAATATATTTGCTGCTCAGCAGTGCAGTTATCTGTTCTAAAGTTTTTTATGGCATGTATTAGTGGGGAAAAAATGGGCTTATTAGCTGTTGTGTGGTGAACTGAGAAAATGACAGACTTTTTTGGGGTGTTTTAATTTCCTTTTTATTTGATCTAACAGTATGTCAGACAGAGAAGTGCCAGTCCCTGTTTCTGGCGCAGGCAGAGGTCGCTGCAGAGTAAGGGGCCGTGGCAGCAGGGGTCACTTCGAGAGGCCTGAGCTCCCAGTGCAAGCTAGCGGTCGTGTCGTGACCAGCAACCCAGCGGTTCTTAAGTGGTTGACTCAATCTTTGACTTCGTTGCAAGTGACATCAGACACCCCCAGCCAAGAGTCAGTGGGTTCGTCAGACATAACCCTTAGTTGGCATGGCCCGGGAGCAGGCCCTGTGCCCTCACCTGTCCTCAACCTGCCTATGTCCTTTTCTGTTCCCACAGCCAGAGAAGTATTGTATGCTGTGGGCTCAGCTCCACTATACAATGAGGACGAGCTACTATAGGACAGTCAGCAGCTACTGGCCAGCCAAAATATGGAGGGGACATCTGCCACTTCTTCCACTATGTGGGCAAGTAGTGATGAGGGGAGTGGCGCGGGAGCTGGTGTTGCCAGTGGTGTTGCCAGAGACGGTTGAGGAGGACATCAGTGACGTGGAGACAGTACTCGATGTTGATGATGTAGCTGATTGCACTTGGGAGCCGGGTGATAAAGAGGCTTCCTTTTGTTTTCTTTATATAATAATCAGAGTGGATTTGATTTAAATCAAACCGATTTAAATTATGATTTAAATCATGATTTAAATCACTAGTCAGTAAGGCTTGATTTAAATCATAGTTTTTTACATAAAGATTCATATTTGGACAATTTTTCTGTTGTACTTAGGAAGGAGAAAAATAATCATTACCTTAATAATAACAATTTAAATAGAATTTATTCAACTGAAACAATAACATTACAGCATGTTATTTGCTTAAACATCCATGTTTGTTGCAGTGTTTGCATTTTGCACGCATGCCTGCCTTACCGATAGGTAAAGGAACTTCATTAAAATATTGCCAAACTGGGTCTCTTTTACGGCCTGCTGCCATTATAGTTTTTTTCCTCCAAGTAAAGAATGTGATAAACCTCAGGTCATACACACAAAAAGATCCAAAGACTTGTCTGTCTGTGGCTGTGCAGTACTGTGCTCAGAAAGTTTCACTTTCATTTTGTAGTACTCCTTGTCTGCTTGCCTTTTCCTCCTTACACTTAGTTTCACTTTCTTCTTGTGCAGATCTATTCCACTCCAAACAATCAGAAAAATATTGTTTATATTCTATTCACTGAACTTTAAACTTAGCACTGAAGGGGTTGATTCTGTATTAATAGTTATGTAGAAGTTAGGATTAAGATCTTTTTCTCAACTCTTTTCATGTTATAAATTCAGTTTTGAGAACTCCAAAATTAAACCAAGCATCTGTGATAATATCTTGTAGGCAGAGAAACTACCCAGTAATCTTACAAAAACCTCTGGAAGAGCATGACATTGTGAATGGATTAATGGAATTTAACAAAAAATTAAACATCTACAGCCTTACTCTTCATAATGAAATAACCTTTGGATGGTAATATATTTTCCTCAAAAAGCATTTTATATAAAAAAAATCTGATTTAAATAAAAAAAATCTGATTTAAATCAAATAAATCAGATTTTTTTTTTTTAAATCATTGATTTTTATCCACCCTGATAATAATATAATATTATAAAATCCGGTGTCTCCATGATAAATCTGCAGCATGGAGGCCCCGTGTGGCTTCTACACACTTTCAAAATAATCCTTCAGTGGGGCAAATAGAGGACGGATGAACGGGACGCTCCATAAACTTCCCAAGAGCTTCTGTCGGGAGCAGTGGTTCATTTCTGGGATGTCCATATAGTGTGGGGGGAATCCGAAGACCCTCTCCATCTCTGTGGACCACAGGATGTCCTCCTTCCCATCCATGATGACTGGGAACTCGTGATGTTCTCTCTGATGGGGACCAGGGGCTGGTAGTTATGGTTTAAATCTTCATGATCTTCATGATCTTCGCGACTCTTCCGGGCTCCAAGCAATCTTGAAGCTTTGTCTTCTCATTGTCTGTAGCTACTAGAAGCCTGTTCATGCCAGGCAGGTTCCCCCAGAAGTATCTGGCTCGATGAGCAGCCGATATTGCACTTGCATCAATCTTGAAAGGATTCTTCTCCAGGTGGAGAAAAATTGTTTTTGGGATGCTTTCTCCATCGCAACCACGTTCTCGAATAACCAGAAGACTGGCTGATTGTCTCCTGTCTTAGGCAACACTTAAAAAAAAAAATGTTTGTTAAGAAAGCAAAAAAGAACATACAAATTTTTTTACTATACAATTTAGTCTTCATCCTTATTAATTTCTCATTTTTACCCTATGCTCCTCCCGCCCTTCCTTGCGATACGTCTCCTATCCCGTCTGTCAACCAAGACGGCGTAGGGGTACCGGTGAGGTGAAGGCAGGAAATTTAAGGTTTACAAATCCACCATACATTATACCAGTTCTTCTCAATATTTCTTAGTATAGAATTCTTTAATAATTTTTAATCTTGTTGACCAGATTCAACCATGTATACACACTAGGAGTATTTGGTGAAAACCAAACGCGCGTTATTAAGAGTATTGCCAAAAAGAGTATTTTGATCAAAAGGAATCTCCTATACTTAATAATTCAGGAAAGATCTCCCAGGATCCAACATTCCACCGTATATGGAATCACTATGTTCAGTTTTTGGGTAATAATTTTAGCTATTGACTCCCAATATTCTGTTAGTTGTGTACAAAACCAAAACAAGTGTAAAAAATCAGCACCAAGTGAATCACACCGTGGGCAATTAGTAGTGATGATTGAGCATGTTCGGCCAAGTACCTCATGTGTTCGAGCACCATGCTCGAGTCTCCTCCCTGCACGTTCCTTGTGCTAATTTTTCTTAAATCTTTATTTTCTCTTATCCTGTATGGCATTTTGGGGCTTTGGAACCAATTACTCAAGTTACAATGGTTTCAACATACAATGGTTGTCCTGGAACCAATTAATATTATAACTTGAGGGACCACGGTACCAGTCACACAGTTAAAAAAAAACAGTTAACCCTTTGTGACAGAATTAATCAATATTTTTAATAAAGGCCAATCCAGTGCACTTTTTCCGTAGACAAAGTCCGCTGCGGACAGTTAAATTATCCACGCCACATTTCCTGTTTAAAATGTGCACATCCCTAAAATATAATTGACATCCAGTGCACTTTTTCCGTAGACGGTATCCGCTGTGGACAGTTAAATTATCCGCACCACACCTCCTGTTTAAAGTATGCGCATCCCTAAAATATCAGTGACATCCAGTGTACCCTTTTCCGTAGTCACTGCGAACAGTGACATTACCTGTGGTATCTGTCCTGTATAACATTTCCTAATCACAAATGCCTTTGTAATTTTTTTTTTGCGCATACACTTCCAAATCCTACGCTACTGTACGTGTGACATACTTTCAAGCATATATCACATTTAAAATGAAGAAGGCGAGCAGTAAGGGACGGGGAAGTGGCCGTGATGCTGATGGTGCATGCAGAGGCCATGGCCCTGTGCGCGGAGAAACTGTGCCTGCTGCCAGAGCACAAAAAAAACAATCATCCACGATATCTAGCTTCATGTCCCAGTTTGCAGGGCAGCGCAGGACACTACTCTTGAAGTCAGCCCAGTGCGAGCAGGTGGTAGGTTGGATTGCAGCAGATAATGCTTCCAGTCGGTTAAGCACCACCCTGTCTTCCACCAAGTCCAGTCTCAGTAGTCAGGAGTCTGGACAACACAATCCTCACCCTTATCCTCCTTCCTCCCACCATGTACAGTCTGGCCAAACAAGTGATCCCACACTTAGATATTCCAAGTCTTGGATCTTGGAGTCTTGGATCTTGTGCCCTGATTCCCAATCTCTTGAGCATCCACAGTCACAAGAACATGACGGTGGGGAATGGCAATTATGAGGTGGATGATGATGAGACACAGTTGCCAATGAGTCAACCGCAATCACTGTCTCAAGAGGTTGATGAAGAGGATGAGACACAGTTGTTAATCACTAAGGTTGTGGTTAGGTCAACAAATCAGGAGGCTGATCAGAGTGAGGAAGTGGAAGAGGAGGTGGTGGACGATTAGGTCACTGACCCAACCTGGGAAGGTGGAAAGCCGAGCGATCTGCAGCACCGCAACAGGGTGGAAGAGGCAGTGGGGTGGTAAAAGGGAGAAGGCGGGCCACACCAAACAGGCCCACAACTGGTCCACAGAGCATCCCCTTGCCGAAATCTCCCTTGCCAAGGGGTAGATGCTCCGCAGTATGGAGCTTTTTTGAAGAAAGTGCAGACAACAAAGGAATAGTAGTTTGCAACCTGTGCCATATGAAAATGAGCCGGGGCATGAACACTAGCAACCTCACCACCACCAGTATGATCTGCCACATGGCATCCAAGCACTGTAATAAGTGGGACGAATGCCTTGGTCCACAATCTGTGTCTGCAGGTCAAAAAACTCCCTCCTCTTCCCCTATGTTACATGCTGGCCAAACCACTGTTGAAGGCGCAGGCCCGCATTGCCTCCCGCCTTGCACCTGGACCTTCGCAAGCACCATCAGTGACCACATCCACTTCTGTGTCCCAGCTCAGTGTCCAAATGTCCTTGCCCCAGGCCTTTGAATGCAAGCAAAAATACCCACCCACCCACCCACCCACAGGCCATAGCACTAAATGCGCAGCTTTCCAAATTACTGGCCCTGGAAATGTTGCCATTTAGACTTGTGGACACTGAGGCCTTCCGTAGCCTGATGTCGGCGGCTGTCCCGCGTTACGCAGTCCTCAACCGCCACTATTTTTCACGGTGTGCCGTGCCCGCCTTACACCAACATGTGTCCCGTAACATCAAACGTGCCCTGACCAACGCAGTTACTGGGAAGTTCCACTTAACCATGGACACATGGACAAGTGCATTCGGCCAGGGATGCTACATTTCCCTGACGGCACACTGGGTGAATGTTGTGGAGGCCGGGAGTGAGTCATACCCTGGGATGGCACATGTGCTACCGACACCAAGGATTGCGGGCCCTACGTCGATCAGGGTTTCCACCAGCACCAACGTTAGTGGCTCCAAACCATACTTCTCCTCCTCCACTTCTACCTCCAATTTATCCGCGTACAGCACCAGTCAGTCATCAGTCGGTAGCTGGAAGCAATGTAGCACTGCAGTGAGGAAGCAGCAACAGGCCGTGCTGAAGCCGATATGCTTAGGGGACAAACAGCACACTGCCGCAGAGCTGTGGCAGGGGATAAGAGATCAGACTAAGCTGTGGCTCTCACCACTCAACCTAGAACCAGGCATGGTTGTGTCTGATAATGGCCATAACTTGGTGGCGGCTTTGGAGCTCAGCAAGCTCTGACACATCCCATGCCTAGCTCACGTGTTCAACCTTGTGGTTCAGCGGTTTCTCAAAACCTACCCCAATTTGCTTGACATACTGGTGAAGGTGCGCCACGTGTGTTCACATTTCCGCAAGTCATCGGCTGTTGTGTGTCGTGAGCACGCGCTGGAACTCCGCGTTCCACATGTTGGCTAGGCTTTGTGAGCAGCAGAGGGCAGTAGTGGAATACCAGCTGCAACATGATCGTCGCCTTTCCAGTCAGCTTCCGCTCTTAACAAGCGAGATGTGTGCATGGATGTCTGAACTCTGTGAAGTTTTAAGAAACTTTGAGGAATCAACACAGATGGTGAGCTGCGATAACGCTATTATCAGCGTAACCATCCCACTTCTGTGTATACTCAAACGCTCGCTGCTCACAATGAAGGACGACACTTTGCATGTGGAAGAGGTGGAAATGGGGGAAGACATTACTTTGGGTGATAGCCAGACCACCCTCAGTTCGTCTTCTCAGTGCGAATTGGACGAGGAGGAGGAGGAGGAGCAGGAGACAGTTGCCTCTGCTTCAAAGGGTATTACCCATGGAAGTTTAATTCCGTCTGTTCAGCGTGGGTGGGCATAAGAGGAGGAAGAGGATAAGGAGATTGAGAGTGATTCTCCTGATGATGACAGCAAAGTCTTGCCTGTTGGTACTCTGGCACACATGGCTGACCTTATGTTAGGCTGCCTTTCCCGCCACCCGCGCGTTATACACATTTTAGACAACACGGATTACTGGTTGTTCTTCCTTCTCGACCCTCCTACAAAGAAAACTTCTCATCTCTGATTCCTCTGGTGGAGAGGATGAGCAAAACGGTGCAATACCAGAAGATCCTTGTTGAAAAATTTCCATCTGATAACGCTGGTGGCAGAGTCCGTAGTTCCTTGGCCAACCGAGAAGCGGAAACAAGGGGAACACACAGCAGTTCCAACAGAGGCAGGACAACACTCTCCAAAGCCTGGGACAGGTTCATGACACCCCGCCAGCACCCTCACTCTGATGCGTGGCCTAGTGTCACAAGGAGGGAAAATTTTTGGAAGATGGTGAAGTAGTACATAGCAGACCGTATCAGCATCCTCAATGATCCCTCAGTGCCTTACAACTACTGGGTGTTCAAGCTGGACATGTGGCACAAATTGGCGTTCTACGCCTTGGAGGTGCTGGCCTTCTCTACCGCCAGCGTTTTGTCTGAGCAGGTATTTAGTGCTGCTGGTGGCATTATAACAGATAAGCATATCCGCCTGTCAACTGAAAATGCTGCCAGGTTGACTCTTATAAAAATGAAGAATGCTTAGATTGACCATGACTTCTCGACTTCACCAGAGGAAAGCTGATGAACTTAAAGGCACTTTAAATGTGTTAATGTTTATAATGTACTGAATACACTGTATTCCCATGCACCCTTTCCACCACAAACAAGGGTATATGGTTGAACCTTCCTTTTCTCATCCTCCTTCTCCTCTTCCATCATATCCACACATGCCTATTCGTCGCATATAATGCCTATCTGCCCTTCACATCATTTTTTTACAGGGTCAGCTCAGCTGCAGGCCCTCGCATATAATATTTTAGGTGGTCAGCTCACCAGCAGGCCCTCGCATATGTTTTACAGCGTCAGCTCACCAGCAGGCCCTCGCATATAATTTTTTAGAGGGTCAGCTCACCTCACCAGCAGGCCCTCGCATATAATGTTTTAGAGCATGGATGTCAAACTCATGGCCCTCCAGATGTTGTAAAACTACAACTCCCATCATTCCCTGATAGCTGTAGTATGCCCAGGCATGATGGGAGTTGTAGTTTTGCAACAGCTGGAGGGCCACGAGTTTGACATCCCTGTTTTAGAGGGTCAGCTCACCTGCTGGCCCTCACCTACAACCTTTTAGAGGGTCAGCTCACCAGCAGGTCCACACATAAAATGTTTTACAGGTCAGCTCACCAGCAGGCCCGCACCTAAAATCTTTTACAGGGTCATGCTGGTGATGTGCTTGGATGTGGTAGCCGTAGCTGTTTCTCAGACTCCCTCTCTGGAATTAAACCCTGATTTCCCGTTACCCATAGTCACCATGATTTGCGCTGACAATAACATCGAAAGTTTATAGGCCAGACATCCGAATGGATCGTCGCCGTCACGGGGACGTGCGATCGACCCCAGGTTATCTAGAGTCACCAAAGGGGCAGCAGGCCCTCGCCCATAATGTTTTAGATGGTCAGATCAGCAGGCCCCTGCTTCAAATGTTGGCAGCTCTTTCACTTTGCATAGGCTTTATGAGTGTAGTAGTCCCACTACCTGAACAATTGTACCACAATGTGAATGAGGCCCTCCTTTATGTGATTAACAGGTTGTATCAGAGTGCCTCTTCCTTGTAATTTTTGGCAGCACTTGCACTTTATATATAAGTAGATATACAGGAAATTATGTTTCTTAACAATTTTCCTCTAAAATCGATTTTATCTTCAGTTTTGTGCGTATTATTGCATTATTGTCAGTCTGTAAAAGTGGCGTACTAGTCGGACAACATCGTTCCCAGTAGTGACCTGGGAGTCCAAGATGAGTCTGGACTTCCTCCCCATGCTGTTCCCGAACCATTTCGGTGTTGTTTCCATCAATTTCTGACCTTTTCCTATGAACCAGGCACTCTCCCCTCTTCAGAGCAGGTGGTGCCTGGTTTAATGCTCGGGTTCTCCCATTGACTTCCATTTGGCTTGGGTGCTCGGTAGAGCACCCGAGCATACCGAGGTGTTCTACCTGAGCACCCGATGTGTTCAGGCTGAGCACCCGAGCACTATGGTGCTCGATCAACACTAGCAATTAGCCATCCTTTTTAATCAACATTTATTAAGCCATACTGGTGTGACATATAGTCTGTGTAAAATATTAAATTGAACCAAAACATGATTAATATTATGTGACACTAATCTTTAATTAGTTATTATTTTCCCCCTATCATCTGGTTGGATCCTTAAAGAAGATTCCCAAACCCTTTGTCCAGGGAAACATACAATATATTATTAAATAGTGCTCGGAGAAGCAGTTAATAAAGTTTAGAAACTGCCCCACCTTTCCCATTAAACCATTCAAAAATGGATCAGTATCTATCTGTAACAAAAATCTCCCTTTTACACTAAAAGTGCCTAACGTAACTGTAAATATCTAAACCACGTTAGACAACACTTTATTGATTAATCGTGGAAAGTCAAAAAATAGTTATCCGCTGCCCCCATAAAGGCCTTTCCAGTGTGTGTTAACCTCAGATAAGTCCTTACAAGGACTGCCGCCAATTATCAGATCAAATCGTCCCCATTCTTCAATCTGTTTCCTTGTTATATCCGTAGGATTGGGGGTAACTATCAGATCAGTGGGGGTCCTACTGATCATGAACTGGGGCCCTAAACCCTATGGAGTGCCCCCTAAAATGGACAGAGTGACTGGTCAGAATGTGCGCTGCTGCTCCATTCATTTCTGTGGAAACGTTGGAAATATCCAAGCACTGTACTCTGCTATCTCTGGCCTCACATAGCAATTAATGGATCAGCGGTGCGCACTCCAACCAGCCAATCCGTCCATTTCAGGGGGAGCTCCAAGGGGTTTGGGGCTCCCATTTTTGTGATTGGTGGTAGGAATCCACTAATCTAATAGTTATCCCCTATCCACATAACTTCTGATAACCAGAATACCCCTTTAAGGCCGATAATATGTGTTTAGACTGAATTTGACTGAAGACCTTTCAAATGAAGGAGAAGGCTCTTGCACATGTCTTCCTAATTGGAATGTATAGATGCACTGGAGAGAATTACAAAGAGACAGCCTTCTGATGTATCATAACATACTCTAGTTTATTACCCAAAACAGCACAGCAGTTACACAAAATAAATGATAACGAGAGACGTTGTATAGGGAGTTGGCCGCAATACATCCAATCAGTGAGCCATTGCCTTACCTTGAGTTTCAATTCTGATGATTTAACAGAAAATAAAATAATCAAGCTGAGTTTTCATTACTCAGGAGACCCAAACTTAACTCTTAGACAACATACAAAATCATACAAAATGGATAACAAACAAAATAGTTAAAGATTAACCACTTCAACCCCGCTAGCTGAAACCCCCTTAATGACCAGGCCACTTTTTACACTTCTGCACTACACTACTTTCACCGTTTATTGCTCGGTCATGCAACTTACCACCCAAATGAATTTTACCTCCTTTTCTTCTCACTAATAGAGCTTTCATTTGGTGGTATTTCATTGCTGCTGACATTTTTACTTTTTTTGTTATTATTCGAAATTTAACGATTTTTTTTGCCAAAAAATGACATTTTTCACTTTCAGCTGTAAAATTTTGCAAAAAAAACGACATCCATATATAAATTTTTCGCTAAATTTATTGTTCTACATGTCTTTGATAAAAAAAAATGTTTGGGCATAAAAAATGGTTTGGGTAAAAGTTATAGCGTTTACAAACTATGGTACAAAAATGTGAATTTCCGCTTTTTGAAGCAGCTCTGACTTTCTGAGCACCTGTCATGTTTCCTGAGGTTCTACAATGCCCAGACAGTAGAAAACCCCCACAAATGACCCCATTTCGGAAAGTAGACACCCTAAGCTATTCGCTGATGGGCATAGTGAGTTCATAGAACTTTTTATTTTTTGTCACAAGTTAACAGAAAATGATTTTTTTTCTTTTTTTTCTTACAAAGTCTCATATTCCACTAACTTGTGACAAAAAATAAAAACTTCATGAACTCACTATGCCCATCACAAAATACCTGGGGTGTCTTATTTCCAAAATGGGGTCACTTGTGGGGTAGTTATACTGCGTTGGCATTTTAGGGGCCCATATGCGTGAGAAGTAGTTTGCAATCAAAATCTGTAAAAAATGACAGGTGAAATCCGAAAGGTGCACTTTGGAATGTGGGTCCCTTTGCCCACCTAGGCTGCAATAAAATGTCACATATCTGGTATCGCCGTACTCAGAAGTTGGGGAATGTGTTTTGGGGTGTCATTTTACATATACCCATGCTGGGTGAGAGAAATATCTTGGCAAAAGACAACTTTTCAATATTTTTTATACAAAGTTGGCATTTGACCAAGATATTTATCTCGCCCAGCATGGGTATATGTAAAATGACACCCAAAACACATTCCCCAACTTCTCCTGAGTACGGCGATACCAGATGTGTGACACTTTTTTGCAGCCAAGGTGGGCAAAGGTGCACACATTCCAAAGAGCACCTTTCGGATTTCGCAGGCCATTTTTTACACATTTTGATTGCAAACTACTTCTCACACATTAGGGACCCTAAATTGCCAGGGCAGTATAACTACCCCACAAGTGACCCAATTTTGGAAAGAAGACACCCCAAGGTATTCCGTGAGGGGCATGGCGAGTACCTAGAATTTTTTATTTTTTGTCACAAGTTAGCGGAAAATGATGATTTTTTTTTTCCTTACAAAGTCTCATATTCCACTAACTTGCGACAAAAAAATAATAATTCTAGGAACTCGCCATGCCCCTCACGGAATACCTTGGGGTGTCTTCTTTCCAAAATGGGGTCACTTGTGGGATAGTTATACTGCCCTGGCATTTTAGGGGCCCATATGCGTGAGAAGTAGTTTGCAATCAAAATCTGTAAAAAATGACCGGTAAAATCCAAAAGGTGCTCTTTGGAATGTGTGCCCCTTTGCCCACCTAGGCTGCAATAAAGTGTCACACATCTGGTATCGCCGTACTCAGGAGAAGTTGGGGAATGTGTTTTGGGGTGTCATTTTACATATACCCATGCTGGGTGAGATAAATATCTTGGCAAAAGACAACTTTTCCCATTTTTTTTATACAAAGTTGGCATTTGACCAAGATATTTATCTCACCCAGCATGGGTATTTGTAAAATGACACCCCAAAACACATTCCCCAACTTCTCCTGAGTACGGCGATACCACATGTGTGACACTTTTTTGCAGCCTAGATGCGCAAAGGTGCCCAAATTCCTTTTAGGAGGGCATTTTTAGACATTTGGATCCCAGACTTTTTCTCACGCTTTAGGGCCCCTAAAAAGCCAGGGCAGTATAAATACCCCACATGTGACCCCACTTTGGAAAGAAAACACCCCAAGGTATTCAATGAGGGGCCTAGCGAGTTTATAGAAATTATTTTTTGGGCATAAGTTAGCGGAAATTATTTTTTTGTTCGTTTTTTTCTCACAAAGTCTCACTTTCCGCTAACTTGGGACAAAAATTTCAATCTTTCATGGACTCAATATGCCCCTCAGCGAATACCTTGGTGTGTCTTCTTTCCAAAATGGGGTCAGTTGTGGGGTGTTTGTACTGCCCTGGCATTTGAGGGTCTCCGCAATCATTACATGTATGGCCAGCATTAGGAGTTTCTGCTATTCTCCTTATATTGAGCATACAGGTAATGAGATTTATTTTTTCCGTTCAGCCTCTGGGCTGGAAGAAAAAAATGAACGGCACAGATTTCTTCATTCGCATCGATCAATGTGGATGAAAAAATCTCTGCCAAAAAAAAAAAGGAGGGGAAAGGCGTCTGCCAGGACATAGGAGCTCCGCCCAACATCCATACCCACTTAGCTCATATGCCCTGGCAAACCAGATTTCTCCATTCACATCAATCGATGTCAGCTCATATGCCTCGGCCAGGGGCGGACTGGGCCGGGGGGCAGGGGGGCAATTGCCCCCCGGGCCTCCCTGGCTTGCTGTCCCGGCCGGCCGGGCCGGAATAAACAGCCGCTTTATGCCAGGGAGACGGGGAGCAGGGGAGGCGTGTTGCCGGCAGCCTATCAGACAGGCCGCCGGACCGGCGCAGGCGGCGCGATGACGTCATCGGCGCGATGACGTCATCGCGCCACCTGCGCCGGTCCTGCGGCCTAACTGAGCCGCTGCCGTAAAGTGATTGCATCTGTGTGTGCTGGCTGGAGGCGGGACCGGAGTAGTCCAGAGAAGCAGGGAGGTAAGTATGTCTGACTGACATTTTTTTTTTTTTCTTTATTTCTGTCCCTATCTGGCTACTACTGGGCTGGCACTTTATGAGGGGGGTGGGGGGCGGGGGGCAGGGGGCACAATCTGGCTAGTGGTGGCTACTCCTGGCACATTATAGGGGGCCCCCCCCCTAATCTGGCTACTACTGGGCTGGCACTTTATGAGGGGGGTGGGGGGCACGGGGGCACGGGGGCACAATCTGGCTAGTGGTGGCTACTCCTGGCACATTATAGGGGGCCCCCCCCTAATCTGGCTACTACTGGGCTGGCACTTTATGAGGGGGGTGGGGGGCAGGGGGGCACGGGGGCACAATCTGGCTAGTGGTGGCTACTCCTGGCACATTATAGGGCCCCCCCCCTAATCTGGCTACTACTGGGCTGGCACTTTATGAGGGGGGTGGGGGGCAGGGGGGCACAATCTGGCTAGTGGTGGCTACTCCTGGCACATTATAGGGGGCCCCCCCTAATCTGGCTACTACTGGGCTGGCACTTTATGAGGGGGGTGGGGGGCAGGGGGGCACGGGGGCACAATCTGGCTAGTGGTGGCTACTCCTGGCACATTATAGGGGCCCCCCTAATCTGGCTACTACTGGGCTGGCACTTTATGAGGGGGGTGGGGGGCAGGGGGGCACAGGGGCACAATCTGGCTAGTGGTGGCTACTCCTGGCACATTATAGGGGCCCCCCCCTAATCTGGCTACTACTGGGCTGGCACTTTATGAGGGGGGTGGGGGGCACAGGGGCACAATCTGGCTAGTGGCTACTCCTGGCACATTATAGGGGGCCCCCCTAATCTGGCTTCTACTGGGCTGGCACTTTATGAGGGGGGTGGGGGGCAGGGGGGCACAATCTGGCTAGTGGCTACTCCTGGCACATTATAGGGGGGCCCCCCTAATCTGGCTACTGGGCTGGCACTTTATGAGGGGGGTGGGGGGCAGGGGGGGCACAATCTGGCTACTCCTGGCACATTATAGAGGGGCCCCTATCTGGCTACTCCTGGCACATTAGTGGGGGGGCCCTATCTGGCTACTGGCACATTAGTGGGGGGCCTATGGCTACTGGCAGATTATAGGGGGGGCCTATGGCTACTGGCACATTATGGGGGACCTATGGCTACTGGCACATTATGGGGGACCTACGGCTACTGGCAGATTACAGGGGGGGCTATGGCTACTGGCAGATTATAGGGGGGGGGCTATGGCTACTGGCAGATTATAGGGGGGGCTATGGCTACTGGCAGATTATAGGGGGGCTATGGCTACTGGCAGATTATAGGGGACCTATGGCTACTGGCACATTATGGGGGGGCATATGGCTACAGGCACATTATAGGGGGGCCCTATGTGGCTACTGGCACATTATAGGGGGGCCCTATGTGGCTACTGGCACATTATGGGGGGCCTATGGCTACTGGCAGATTATAGGGGGGCTAATGGCCACTGGCACATTATAGGGGGGGCTATGGCTACTTGCACATTATATGGGGGGCTATGGCTACTGGCACATTATGGGAGGCCTATGGCTACTGGCAGATTATAGGGGGCCTATGGCTACTGGCAGATTATAGGGGGGCCTATGGCTACTGGCAGATTATAGGGGGGCCTATGGCTACTGGCAGATTATAGAGGGGCCTATGGCTACTGGCAGATTATAGGGGGCCTATGGGCTACTGGCAGATTATAGGGGGCCTATGGGCTACTGGCACAATATAGTGGGGCCTATGGGCTACTGGCACAATATATGGGGGGCCTATGGCTACTGGCACATTATATGGGGGGCCTATGGCTACTGGCACATTATAGGGGGGCCTATGGCTACTGGCACATTATAGGGGGGCCTATGGCTACTGGCACATTATAGGGGGGCCTATGGCTACTGGCACATTATAGGGGGCACTATGGGGACATTGGCTCAACTGGGGACATTACAAGGGGGTATTTTTTGCACTGTCTATTATAAGGAGAATTATTACTACTGGGGAGGGGGCATTATGCTGGGCTTTATTACTCCCCCATGGTATGACCCACCTAGTAGCAGCACCGGCCTCTCCCTGCTCTGCTATCCCTCTGCCTCTTCTCCAAATCCTCATTATGAAATTTTTCTCATTAGGATAAAACACATCAGCTCCGCCGAGCCGCGGCCAAAGTGTCGAGGTGTCCAAGATCCCCAAGGGTCAAGCCAAGTAATTGTAAGTTTTCATGCATATACCGTGCCACACAATATACTGTTTCTTCTGCAAAAGTCAAGTGTCATGTGGGGGCCCCCTTATTGTTTTTTACCCCAGGGCCCCAGTTAACCTAGAACCGGCCCTGGTGATAGTCACTTCTTTATACTATGCGATCTTTATACCATGCGATCTCCGAATCAGATCGGCATCGCATAGTACTGTCCTGTGTGTGGCTCCTCCCCTGCCTTGTGGCGCGGCCAAGTAGCGTGACCGTGCACTTGTGAAAATAAGTGTCCCTGAATGGCAGTTAGGAAATGTGCTCACCCTACTGTTGCCTCTATAAATGGCCCCCGTTGATGCAAACACTAGTGTCACCCAGCTCCTCTCGGCCGCTCTGCTACTTCAGCGGCTGGCGAGAACATGCTGCCTTCCCAAATGCGCGTGTCTCTGATCGGGCTCCTTTGCGGCCACGGCAGCTCCCTCCGCCCACTTCTGCTACTATTGGCTGGGAGGGAGACTGCCCACCTACCATTGGCAGGCTCTGAAGTGATCCGGGGACCTGAAGGGAGGAGACAGTGACACCACAGGAAGCTGCAGGAGCATTTATCTCGGCGGCTAGAGGCTGCTGAAGCATTCATCTGACCCCCAGGCCACAACTATCAGGAGAGAAAGACAAGAGGGAACAACACCTGAATGAAGAAAGAAAAGGAGTAACAGTAACTCCATGTTCTTTTTGTATGACCTTTGGACTTTCTTACTGATCTCTACGTCACACCTCTGTTTGGTTTTGAAATTTTTATTTCGGTGCACCTCTAGTTAAAACTCTGACATGCCATTACCTAGGGGTGGGCGATTTGGCCTAAAATCTATATTGCGATTTAATTTTAAGCATGTGCGATATATATCGCGATATATTGTTTTCTATATTTGGGGGGCGTGTTTAAACTTTTTTTTTTTTTTTTTACTTTTTATTTAATAACTATTAGCCTCCTTAAGGGCTAGAACCCTTGTAATATTCACCCTAATAGAGCTCTATTAGGGTGAATATGACTTTACACTCTTCCTGCTGCCCTGTACTTTGTGTACGCAACAGCAGGGAGCTGAGTCCCCTCCCCTAAACAGTGCCATCCACAGATCCCCCTCCCCTAAACGGTGCCATCCACAGATTCCCCCCCCCCCCCAAACGGTGCCATCCACAGATTCCCCCCCCTTCCCCCGACGCTCACAGGAATACATTTATAAACTAATCAGTAACTTTATTAATTGGTGATGTATTTACTGACGATGTATCGTCTATATCGCCCACCCCTACCATTACCCCTTCTTCCGGTCAACACTGACAGAGAGGTATTTTTAAAATGTAGAAAAACAAAATCAAATAAAGTAGATTACTATACAAATTAACCCTTTATGGTGATTATCTGCAACTGAGGTGCAGATTTGTTTTGCACCCTAAGGAGTTAGTTTTTTGTTTTATCCCCACATGACTTACATCATACTCCTTTATCACTGAGGGTGTTATTTAATAAGCTGCAAAATAAATACCTGTCCCGAAATGAAGGAAGCTGAAGCTTCTTCGACTATTCACTTCAGACCTGTACGGCTAATTTTATCGCTTTGTCTCCCTTCACTTCCCCTTTAGTTAAGCTGAACAGCCTCAGGACTTTTGGCTGAACCAAAGGGAGTATTCTGGTTAGCTCAGCCGATCCAACATCTGGGTCTGCTGAGGCAAACATTCGTCAGTTTATTCACTTTTGTACGGGCTATTCTCTCAGGGGCCAAACAGCAGAAAGTGAACAGCCGAATGTTCAGCTTAATCCTTTGGCTCCTTAGTGAACCCCCTACGTTTTTTAGTGACATCGCACATTGTATGCCACATTAGTTTGCAAACTTTGTTGTTAGTAGATCTAAAGGAAATTGTACAATCAGATTGTAAGGTGTGTGTTGAGCTTTAGGGTTCCATTGCAAAGGCCTGCTCTGGATGCCCAACGCTCCAGTAAGTAATGCTTGTGCGGTGGTGCACACTGGCATGGCCTGTGGGATAAGGGCTTTGGATATGTACTATAAAGCCCTTATTCCTGTCCTAATTGTTACTCCCTTTTATTTGTTTGATGTCCAGCAAACAGTTTAGTTCATTCCTTATTGATAAATATGGAGAGCATACCATCAAAAAGCAAGGAAAAAAGTGGAGCTCAAAAAATACGCGAGAAAAGGGCTAAAGAGCTTGACATAGCAGGAAAGGATCCTAAGCAAATGAAATTATCATTTGCAGTGGTGAGTTGAAAGTTTAGAAGTTGTAAAGCAGGGGTAGGCAGCCTTCTGCACTGCTCATAATGTTCATAATTTTTATATGACTTTTTGTAGGGTCATGGTGCAACAGTACCCAAAGAAAGACCAACAGAGGTTTGCACAGACCAAGATAGGCTTCCAGTGAGGCAAGATGTGCTAGTTGAAGAGGAGTTGAGAACACAAAGTCCAAGTAGCTTAATAGAGAAGGAGTTGGACTTTGAAAGCAGTTCTGAAATGACTATTATAGAACAATCACCCATTCCTTGCTCTGAAGCTACAAGCTTTCATGATTTAGAAAGCGGTAGAACAGAAGAAGAGTCTGCATCTTCTGATGTTCAGTTTGACACCACCAAAACTCTCTTTAGTCTTCCTTCTACATGTTCCATGGCAGAAAAAATTACATTTGTGCAAATGCATCCAGTGCAACCAAGCACTACCGATTGTGAAGGCCTTGCCTTTAAAGAAATCGATTTTTATTTCCGTAGAAATCCAAATGGAGATCTTATTAGGCGTTCATGGCTTACTTGCAGAGTAAACAATAGAAAGCTTGAAGCTTTTTTTTGCAGTATCTGCATAGCATTTTCAAATTCCACTTCATCGTTCACTAGTGGGTGTACAAATTTTAGGCATTGTTATCAGGTTACTAACAAACATGAGATATCAAAAACTCACCGTGAAGCTGTGAACACCTATTTTACTATAACAAAGAGCAAAGGCATTGATACATTGATAAACCAGGCACATGCTTCAAAAAGAAAGAAGGAGATACTTCAAAACATAGAAGTAATGAAACGAATCTTTGATATTGTTAAACTGCTAGCAAAACAAGGATTACCTTTTCGTGCCCATGGAACTAATGAATCATTATATAATTTGAATAATGCTGAAATTAACCATGGAAACTTTCTAGAAATGGTTTTATTTCTCTCGAATTATGACGTTCCGCTTAAAAATCACATTCGGAAATGCATTTCTGAAAGTGAAAAGAGTAAAAAACAGAGAAGACTCCTGGGAAAACAGACAGCTGGCCGTGGATCACTTGTGACATTTTTGTCATATAACACAGTAAAAAAAGTTATTATGGCAATCGTTCAGACCATGAAGTCATCAATAGTGTCTGAAATTGGTGAAAAGAGATTTAGCATCCAAGTAGATTCTACACAAGATGTTGGAGTAGTTGACCAAGCTACTGTGGTTGTTAGATATGTAAAAGAGGAATCTGTTAAGGAACGTCTCATCTCTGTTTTACCGGTAAAAGATACATCTGGAAGAGGACTCAATGAACTTTTAATGTCAAGTTTTAAAATTCTTGGACTGGATTACAAAAAAATAGCAGGAGAGTCTTTTGATGGAGCAGCAAACATGAAAAGTGCTTATGTGGGGTTGCGTGCTCAGATTGCAAAGGAAGTGCCTAATGCTGTTTACATTTGGTGCTATAGTCACATTTTAAACCTGTGCATATCTGACTGCTGTGATGTTTTAGAGGCAAAAACTTTTTTTGGTCTTCTACATCGCCTAGCAACATTTATTGGGGACTCTCACAAGAGAATGAATGTCTGGAGGGATCAGCTTGATAAGAGATGTGGGCATGAGAAACTTCTCAGGTTGCAAAAAATTGGGGAGACAAGATGGTGGGCCAAAGATAAAGCCCTCCACTGGCTATTTGGAGAAAAACACTCACTATTTTTGGACACTTTAGAAGTGTTATTGTTGATTTCACAGTTCAAACAGTCTGATTCAAAGACTACTTCAGAGGCTTCTTCTCTGTCAGAAAACCTATGTTTGTTTAGGACCATTTTAACTGCACATCTATTTTTGGCTATTTTTGATGTTATTGGCCCTGTTTCAAGATATCTTCAAACAAGTGGTCTTGACTATATGGTTGCATGGAGAATGGTGGAAAGTACAGTTGACCAACTAAAAAAAATTGAGTTTTCTTATATAAAAGAGAAAGCAAAGCAGTTTGCAAAAAAAATAAATGACCTAATCATAGAAAGAGAGGGCCTTGATTCCCTGGAAGTTGAGTCACAGCTACAAGAGAGAAGAATTGGGCGAAAAAAGCGTATGCTGGCGAATCCTCAATTGATGAACGTCCTATTAGTGAAACCCAATGTTTTCGAGTTGAAGTTTTTAGACCAATTCTGGATCAGATTATTGGAAGCCTGGATGAGCGATTTTCTGAAAACAAACAATTAGTTCAGGACTCCCAATACTTGGTTCCTCGTTTCTTTGACAAAATCAGAAAAGATCCAAATGTGTTAGAGGCAGGAGCACTACAAAGAATTTCTCAATTGGCAAACGTGGATGAATCGGGTCTGAAAACTGAGCTACAGAGTTTTGCCAACTTGTTCCCACATCTTAGAGAACATGAGAGCGGGAAGGTAAACATAGTTCCTATTAGCTGTCAGCAAGAAGATGATGATGATGATGATTATCTGGATAATAATCCTGTTAATACTGATGCTGATGATGAGGACTGGCTCCTGTAAAGTTGATACCATGGAACAAGAAACAAAATGCAAGTCCTGTAACAAATGTTTTCTTTGCTGTCACCGATTTCTTGTAAAATATAATCTTTTTTCAACTGCTTATGAAAATCTCTCTGTTGTTTATGAATACCTGCTAACACTATCATATACTCAAGTGGCATGTGAAAGAGCATTTAGTAAGTTAAAACTTATAAAGACTCGCCTAAGAGCCACCATGGGGCAAGAACTTCTTGATGCACTTATAATAATGTCAGTTGAAAGAGATCTTTTGGAACTTGTTCAATTTCCAGATGTTCTTGAAAAAATTCGGAAGACCTCTCCTTTGATGAGGTCTTTGCTAACGGTTTGAAATTTTTGAGAAAAACATACCTCTCCAAATGTTAGTATGGTGTATGCAATACATCATAATATGTTCTGCACTAAGCAGTTGTAATATGCACTTAACTATTTGAAAAAAAAAATGTTCTCATGTTTGTTTGCTAGTGTGAAAAAAAAAAAAAAACAATTCAAGAAATGCATGTCCTTTTAATTTATGTTTTGCTTCTGTATATCGGATTAAAGTTCTCTATTTATTTTAAAGTCTTACAATGTGACTTGTTTAGAAGTGCACCAAAAAGCAAATTTCAAATTTACATTTTTCATCATAAACTTTTAATTTCATTGATTTTTTATTAAATAATTAGATTTTTTTACTTTACTTTTAGGGGCTTCGGGGAAATATTAGGGGTCTAAACAGACGCCTGATATTTCCCTTTTAAAATAGAAAAAGCAATTGAGGACACAAAGTCCTCAATCTCTATTTCTGTAACCCCTGTTACAAATGAACAGGAACCCTCTATATTGAGAGTTTCTGTTCATTCAGAACATGAGGACAGAGTGTGTTTACTATAATTACAACTATGAATGAACACACCTGTATATCACTTTCTTTTTATTCATAATTGGGAACACAGTAAACATGTTAGGTTCTCAATTATTTACAAACACTCAGTGATCACTGATCACTG